>NC_133374.1:33094017-33281174 GCF_049309525.1 Garra rufa
TTCCTTCTACCTATTAAAGGCTACAATCATGAACACAGTTCAACCTATACAACAAAAAGAAAAAGAAAAGAGTTGGTTTATTCTAAAGCACACTTCTGCAGCATTACTATTCTAGCTCTTACGCTGATTATTCTCGATCTCATTTCACAGCTCTTCTGGGCTCTTTTCTACAGTGTGATAGTCATACACACTGTTCCATGAATATCTTTATCACGTCTGATTGGGTGAAGTCTGTGTGATTTAGTGCTAGGAGAAAATAAATAGGAGCCAGTTGCATATACAACTCACACACACATGCAGTTGTGATGCTGACATTACAACCATCCCACTTCAGCTTTCTTTGCTTCATCGCTTCCAGTAGAGAGACAGCAATAACGATTTGTCACTGAGGATAATTATACTTTAATGTGTTAAAGAAAGCAAACACAGATATTGACTAGGCAGAGGTGTTATAAGAAGTGCAGTGCAAGCCAGAGAAGAACCAAATTTAATTACAGAGGACAACGTGTGACTGCATGCAAAACACACCACAGTACTGTTTTAAAACTCAATTTTCTTTTAAATGAAATCAAATAAATCAATCGGCTTTGCACTGCAGCAAAAGGTGGTAATACACTGAATGATTAAGCAATCCAAGTTGGGACTGCACATTTCCATATCGGTATTCATAACAAAGGCTATAAGTGATTTTTAATTTAGAATAATCTAAGTGTTAATGAAAGGTGGACAGACAAAGATCCTGTCAGAATTTGGCACCTTTATGTTTGCATTTTCAACATATGTGGTTCTCTCTGGAATAGCTGATTCTGATTGGTCAGGTGCAGCATTTTTCTGTCAGATACAATGGTGCTTCCAGGAAACCAATTACCTTAGCCTACCTGTAGTGGTAGTTTCATGTAATTTTTGCACTTTTTCTTTCACACAATAAATCTGTTATAACCAGGTCATACTACATACATTTAAAGACACCATGGCTTTTATGATGCATTCCATTTGTACTCAGAAGTCTGAAATTCTGAGCTCCCTGTAGGGACTTTAAACTGAAATGTTCCTTTATGCAAGAGTTCCAATTTAGAAACTCTGAGGAACCACAGCAACCCCGACTTCAGAATGCAAAATGGCTGCTATGCACATCAGCAGTAGGTGTAGTAATGTGGTGTTTATTAGCACTGTTTGTCTGTGTCTCAATAAAGTCAGTGGTGCACACATTACTTACCAGTCTATCTGTGGATATGTTACTTGCCATCTGTGCAAAACAGCTCCCATCTTGGTTTTCTGAATTGTGTGCTGGAACTTGTGACATCATTCCCAACTCCAACATCTGACATCTAAGGGAAATGAAACGCAGCATTAGTCTATAACTGTTAGCACTGAAACTGTCTATATGGTAGTTTCTTTTTAAATCTACTTCTTAAATCTCTATTGCACAATATTGCCTCAGCATACCAATTTGTTTTTCTTAATATCACACGGACATGACGCACATGAGATAACCTAAAGAACAGTATTTTGAATAAACAAATACATTTTCAGCCACACTACATTCTGCCTGTTTTTTTAAATCTTTGTCATTGTGAACCATGTGGAGGATGCACATTTTCAGCATTTTCAGCTTTACTTTTCAAGTAAATATCATTTTTTTAAGTGTTAAAATAAACTGCATTTGTTGCATAGAAGAAAAAATGTGTGAGAGGAATATCTAAACATGCAGCCCATATTATGTAATAAACACGTATATATATATATATGCACATATGTGTGGAAATTATGCACTTTCATAATGCATACAATGCCAGTTAAAGTATACAGTGAGGACATAATTATTTGATCCAATGCTGATTTTGTACGTTTCCCTACCGACAAAAAAAATTATCTATAATTTTAATGGTAGGTTTATTTGAACAGTGAGAGACCGAATAACAACAAAAGAATCCAGAAAAACACATTTAAAAAAAAGTTATACATTGATTTGCATTTTAATGAGTGAAATAAGTATTTGACCCCTTCACAAACATGACTTAGTACTTCGAATCACAGAGGTCAGACGTTTCCTGTAATTGGCCACCAGGATTGCATACATCCCAGGGGGGATTTTGTCCCACTCCTTTTTGCAGATTTGAAGGTACATGGCCCTGTCCACCGTCCCTTTGATGCATTGCAGTTGTCCTGTCCCCTTAGCAGAAAAACACCACCAAAGCATTTCCACCTCCACCTCCATGACGGTGGGGATGGTGTTCTTGGGGTCATAGGCAGCATTCCTCCTTCTCTAAACACGGCGAGTTGAGCTGATGCCAAAGACTGACAAAGACGAAGTCTGACCACAACACTTTTACCCAGTTCTCCTCTGAATCATTCAGATGTTTAATGGCAAACTTGCCTGTACATGTGCTTTCTTGAGCATGGGGACCATGCAGGCACTGCAGGATTTCAGTCCTTCACGGCGTAGTGTGTTACCAATTGTTTTCTTGGTGACTATAATCCCAGCTGCCTTGAGATCATTGACGAGATTCTCCCATGTAGTTCTGGGCTAATTCCTCACTGTTCGCATGATCACTGAAACTCCACGAGGTGAGATCTTGCATGGAGCCCCAGGCCGAGGGAGATTGACAGCTATTTTGTGTTTCTTCCATTTGCGAATAATCACACCAACTGTTATCATCTTCTCACCAAGCTGCTTGGCAATGGTCTTGTGGCCCATTCCAGTCTTGTGTAAGTCTACGATCCCTGTAGGTCCCTGACATCCTTGGACAGCTCTTTGGTCTTGGGCATGGTGGAGAGTTTGGAATCTGATGGATTGATTTCTTTTGTGGACAGGTGTTTTTTATACAGGTAACAAACTGAGATTAGGAGCACTGCTTCTTAACTCAGCTTGTTACCTGTATAAAAGACACCTGGGAGCCAGAAATTTTAAATGCATTTTTCTGGATTGTTTTGTTGTTATTCTGTATCTCACTGTTCAAATGAACCTACCATTAAAATAATAGACTGATCATTTTTTTATCAGTGGGCAAATGTACAAAATCAGCAAGAGATCAAATATTGTTTCCCCTCAGTGTATATTGTATACTGTACAAGGTTAATTTTGTTATTTTATGATATCTTATGATGATCTTAAAGATGAAAAATTAACCTTTTAGTATTTAAAGCAAAAATCCAATGTTTTTTCTCTTCTAGGAAAACTGATAAAAAATATTGATGACTTGAGTTGCACAGTACAGATTTTTGTCCAATTAAACTTCTCTTGAAAAAGAAGTCCCTCCTATTTCCAGTTCATGGGTGTGACACTACTATATTAAAAAGATATTTTATACCCCAAGTCCTGAAAGTTTACACATTAACTTCCTACACTGGCCATAAAACGACATTTGTAGATGACAATTTAATGCAGCCTTATGCAACATAATTTCAAATATCAAATTTCTTTTCAAGAAAAACCTGACAAATGAAACAAAGTCATGTTCATAGTTAATGGAAAAAAGGTTATTCAAAAATCTAATGTATATAATTCAAAGTGCTGCTCAAATGTCCAAAAACTTTATGTACTGCACTTACAAATCTCATTTTCTATGTACCTGTTATTTGCTTCACCTGTCAAAGGCCAGCAAAAAGGAATACAAAGACATTTGTTTAATTTATTTTTCCCCTCTCAGTTTTCATAGCCCAGTAATGAATTTTAATGCAGGTTATCAACTCTAGAAGCAAACGGTTTCACAGTTGCACTAAAATACTTTCTTTAGTAATTTGCTGTCTGCTGTCTGCTGTTCACATTGTTATTCAAATGGAAATGAACTAAATCCAAGGTGCACAGTTTACTTCTGATCTAGAAAGACACTCTGTGTTTGATTGTAAGGCGGGTTACTATTTCACAAGATAATTATGAATCTATAATCTCTATAGAAACAAATGGCAACATTTTAATATGATCTCTTTAAAAAAAAAACATATTATTACTTCTAATTGATCCAGATTAAGCATTAACCAACAACAAGTCTATTGATCATACATGCAGAACCAAATGAGTGAGTTTTCATCCACACCCAGCAAAGAGTTCTATTTTAGCTCCTTTGGACTGTATCCAATATTCACATCAGTGAATATTGCTTTTTTCCACTGGTTTGATTTGATGTTGGGCGGCTTTTGTGCTGTGATCAAGAAGAAAGCTTTTGTCTTTATCTAGTCTTTTGAATATTAATTCTCTTCTTAGAGTAAGCGGTCAAAGTGCTCTCCTCATCATCAGCTTCGGCTGTAGTTTGAAAAATCACAGACTGAAGACAGTACCAGGTCAAGTACAGATAAAAATGAAACAGATGAGGGACTGAATGAAGCGTTTCCTGTGGACACTGTGAAATCATCTATGTCTAATCAACTCCAATGTTTAATTTCTATGAAGTTAAATTCAGCTGCATTTAGCTGTAGGAGGTCATTAAACATGGGTGATTTTCTCAAAGGTTCAGCAGAATATCTGCTTAATGTGTTATTTTGCACCTCGTAGCACCTTGAAACAAAATGAGATCAACTAATCATCCGCGCATATTACGCACAAAAGATTTTATGTGAACCCAATGCAATATAAAGGGGCTTCTACAGTATTAAAGGAACAAAAACAAACCCTATTTTTAATTTTCTCTGAGAGAAAGTAACTGACACCATGCTTTAATTAACGTTCTGTGGTGATGCGCTTACTTTCACTATCATTGAGTGCATCTTGTGATTTCAAAAGACTTGTTTCACAGGTCATAGATTTCAAAACCCATCAGTCATAACATGTGGCAGTAACATCGTCAGTTTCAAATCCTCAGACAGACCCATTAAAGTCTGTTTACTGACCATCTGATGCATAATGCACACAGACTTCTTTCTGAGTATCTGTGGTTGCTGGCCACTAGTGTTGCAGCAAAGAATATGTACACTATTGTATGTTGAGTCTATCTGCTATACTATAATCAAACCTCAAGTGCTCCAACTTCAGTGGGTTGCTTTGGATGTGTTTAGATGTGGCACTGTACAATTTTAAACTACATGAAGCAAGAGGGCAAGACATTGATTATTTATTTTGATTTACTACTTATTTATTCTAAATTAGATAAGATATAATTAGATAAGGGCCTTGCAGTACTATGAATAAACAAAATCTACATACAGTTGTAAACAAATTTACTCAACCCCCTTTGACCTGCAAGACATTTTGCAGCGAAGAACAACATTTTACGAAAACAATTCAACAAAGGCATCAGTACTCTATTAGAAAAAGGTTAGTAATACACATTTGAGTGATTCTGAGAATGCAAGATGATGAATAATGAAAAAAAGATCAAACTGGCTCTAAACGTTCATGTTCAAAATTATTCAACCCCCAAAAGTCAAATTTTATTCTTTAAAACCACCAATAAACATTGCTTGGAAGTGCTTAGTAGCTTCTGTCATCTTTCTACTGCAATCTTGGCCCATTCTACAAAAAGCTTCCAGATCACTGATAATCTTGGTTTTCACTTTGCCACTGCTTTCATCAAATTTATTTTCATTTAGGAACATTTTATAACTGATCCTTGAACCAAGCATAGTAGATTTGAATGTATACTTTGGGATGATTGTCCTGCTGTCACGATTTGAGCCTCCGTCGTCCTCTCATCACAAACTCTTGCACTACACATCATGGACTTCATCCCCCACAAGCCACTGCACCAATCACTGCTCACACCTGCTCCTCGTGACCCACTGCACTGATTGCTGCACACATCTGTTCCTCATCACACTGAGTGCTTATAAGCTTCTCACACACACAGCCACTTTGCGAAGTCTTGTATTGCCCCGGCTACATTCTGAACGTTTCTTTCCCGTGTTTGATTTCCCGTGTTTTTGATTCCTGGACTCCCTCTTGTGTTTGATTCTCGCTGCCTGCCCCGACCATTCTGCCTGTGTTTGACTACGATTTCTGCCTGCCCCTTTGTGTTTGTTTATTCTTAATAAATGCTGCGAATGGATCCGCTCATCTCAGACCTTTCTTGTGACACCTGCAGGAAAGTCCATTGATCATTAGCTTTAGTCTTTGCACCAAAGGCATTACAATTCTTGTCAAAATGGCCTGATACTTCAAAGAATCCATAATGTCCTTCATACGGTCATGATTTACACTTCCTGCTACTGTAACAGCTTGATCCACCTCCAAGTTTGAAGATGGAGATGGTGTTCTTCTGTTTATTGCCCTTTTCTTACACCAGACATTGCTAATTCATAGGTCCAGAAAGTTCCAGTTTGGTCACATCACTCCATAAAACATTATTCCAGAATGCCACAAGTCTATCCAAATTAATTTTAGCATGTTCAAGTCTGTCTTTTTGTTCTTCTTGGTCAACAGTGGTATTCAGAAAGACGCCTCAACATGAAGGCCATACTTGTCTAGTGTTCTTCTTATACTCTGCATTAAAATGTTTTTCCTCCTCTAATCTGATCAAACATTTTATGATATTGTGCTTTTTTTGTTCAACACACTCAAATGTTTTCTGGTACAACCCGTTTTAAACTAAGGAATAAAACGGCCAGCTGTATCTCTAGGAACTTTTAATGTCTTGGAAATCTTCATATAGCCTTAGAATTTCTAAAGTAATACAATTATATCTTCTCTATAGCTTCCCTATAGCTTTTGTGAGAGCTCTGTTGACTGTCATATTAGCTACTCAGCTTCAGCACATGCATGAGCTAACTGTATATATGTGTAACAACTCGAGCTAATTCTGTTTTCTAATATAGTTTCTAAAGGTTTAATTGCATTTTAAGACAATTTTGTTCCCCACCATACAAATAAATGACTAAAAACAGCAGTGTTGAATAGGGGTTGAATAACTGTGACTTAGCTGTGTTATTAAAAAATCCTAGAACCTAAAAATATTACATTATACATTGACATTATCACATTTAATATGCCAGTAATCTGTTACAGATGCATTTTTTTTTAAATAAAGTCCTGGATTTTCAGAAAATCTGATACTTATAAAGTACTGCACTCTCTGGGGGGTTGAATAATTTCAATTGCAACTGTACATATTTACAGAAAAAAATGTCATTGTATAAAATTGTGTTATTAAAATAGGTTTAATCAAAGGTAATAAAATACGGTACTATACTATACTATGTTGCACTTTTTTGTATATGTATATATCTTATGTTGGTCACACTGTAGTTTGGCGATTAATTCTTACTATTAACTAATTATAAACTACTACTTTTGCCTCAATAAACTCCTAATTTGAGATTTCAGATTTTCAAATAGTTGTATCTCTGCCACATATTGTCCTATCCTAACAAACCATATATCAATGGAAAGATTTTTTATTCAGCTTTCAGATGTATACATCTGATGACTGGTTTTGTGGTCCAGGGTCGCATGTTTTAGTTGCAGTCCTTGTAAAACACTATTTGTTCAATATCCATTTCAAATTGAGGAGAACATTCAGATTGTTCATTAGTGAAATGTCTGTCAATTTTTGCAGGGAAAAAGGTCTATTTATATTACCAATAGTGTAGTGAAGTGTGAAGGACAGCTCACACAAAAATCCCTTTAAAATCAAGTAGCTTTGTGTTGGTTGACATTTACATGACCGATTTGAGCCTGTTGTGAAATCTTTGTGGGGAAATATTTTGCCCTGAAGCAAAATTTCTGATCATGTGGAATATGGATAACCAGATTTTACCTGCAAAAACTCACCAAACAATGATAATATGACCACATCTTTAGATATGGAGCATACATGACCAATCTGATGCACAATCCGTGCCAAAAGCTAAAAGATTAGCATTTAAAGCAGATTTGAAAATATATAATTATACCAGCCATAGTCGTCTGTATAATTCATTTTAGTTTGTGCTAATGATTTTTTTATTTTTTTTAGCTTACAAGCACCAGTGCTTACACCTAAAAAATAAACATACGGCCTTGAGGCAGGTGGAAGTCAAACCAAACTCTCCAGTCTCTCACCATCCTACACACCATTTTCTCATTTCTCTTTCCGTCACAGAAAGATTTTCCAGAAGAGGCCCCAAAGCGCTCAGAGCTGAAGAAGAGACTTATACAACAAGATAATCGCACTTCTTTACAGGAGATTAGATAGTATCGCTGTGCAGTATTCTTCTCGTGATTTGTGTACAAAGCTGAAAAAGAAAGGGACTGATTATCTTTGTTTTGCAGCAGCAACATTGCTGGTCATATAATTAGAGCAATTACTCCAACGCTATCACACTAACTGAACCCCACTCCACCCCCATCCACTCACTGCTATTGTGAACGCACAAGTACTTTGATCACCATGGTAACAAGCTGTACTAAACCAACAACAATAAGTTGACATGCTATGAGGGTCAATAATAAATCCAACAAGATCAAAAACACACACTTATTCTGAGATTTACTGATTGAACTTCATATGACAATAAAGTTTCTCTCTCTCTCTCTCTCTCTCTCTTGTGCGCATGTGCGAGAATTGTGGAGGTGTTTGGTGTTGCCGTGAGTGAGAGCGTTCTTGAGTGAGTTTATTTTCTCTTTTTTCTATTTTCTTGGTATTGTAGATTTGGTTAGAAATTTGTTTTTGAGTCAAGTCTGTACAGCGCTAGCTGACTTTTGTCAGCGTGCTCTGAGTAATGGAGACGAACGCAGGTGACTATCTAGGGATGACTGTATGGCACGGTTGCAAGTGCATGCCAGACACCTCAGTCTCGGTGGAGGAATGTCTATTAGCTGTGAGTTCTTTGATCGGTGGTGCTAATATTAGGTCTGCCTCACGAATGAATAAGGCTATAGTGCTATTTCTCAGTGAAATTTAGATGGTGGATACTCTGATAGAAAGCGGTTTAATAATTAAGGACACATTTGTGCCGGTTCTACCTCTGTCAAGCCCAACGAAAAAAGTTGTTCTTTCAAATGTACCGCCGTTCGTAAGAAGTGAGAAATTAGAGGAGATACTACAGAGATACGGTAAGCTAATGAGTCCTATTAAGATGATCCCACTTGGCTGTAAGAGTGTTGAACTGAAACATGTAATGTTGTTCAGACGTCAAGCAATTATGATTCTGAATTCTCAGAACGAGGCTCTGAACTTGTCCGTCAAACTGAGTATTGATGGTAAGGACTATACGATTTTCATTAGTTCAGAGACGATGAAGTGCTTTGTGTGTGGAGAATTCGGGCACGTTCGGCAGTCCTGTCCAAATAAGAATGAAGCGAACGTTAAAATTACTTCCGTAGCTGTTAATGAAAACAACAACAACAACAACAACAACAATCTGGCAAGTAATGTTGGTGTTTTAAATACGGCTGCTGTACCATCCGAGGTATCAGTTGTGGATGGTGCTACTCCGAGTACCTCGAATGAGGTGAATGTGGCCTCAGAAAATTCAATAGATGCCTCTGTGGAAGCAGCGCAAGTGGCTGCTGCAACGGTAAGCAGTGGTGAAAATGTAGTCTGGCAATTAGTAGCGGGCTTCTGTGAAGTGCAGGTAGACACTGATCACGATTCACACAGCGTGACGAAGCAGATACAGCTTTCCAAGATTAGGGCAAATACTGAAGAAACCGGTACTAGTCAAAGTGTAGAAGATGAAAGCTCTCAAGAATTTAGTGCGTATTTGCAAACTGAGGATTCTGATAATGATGAAGACATTGAGAGCATTTTGGATGAGAACATTGAGACTGGTTTTAGTGTACAGACACAGCTTAATGTTGATGGTAGTACAAGTAAACCCTACTCACTTAAACAAATTAATGATTTTTTGGATTGTACTAAAGGACTTCGTAAGCCTAAGATTGAGATGTTTTTTTCCAGATTTAGGGCTGTTTTTGGCTTCTGGCACAGCAGCAATGAGGAAAGCTTCTTTTGAGGAGCTTGATAAACAGAAACGATACCGTCTTAACCCTCCTGTTATCCTTGGGGTCAATTTGACCCCATTCAATGTTTAACGTATGTACATATATAATTGACTTTTTTTTTTTTTTGCTTCAGATTGAATGACTTTTCCTAATTTAATGGGGAAAACTTGGTAAACATAAAACTAACATGATATTATTTGTTCAATGCCCTGTACACATTTTAGTTACATCGGTGTTCTTTGGGGTCAATTTGACCCCAGGTTCTTTTAGCTGTATAAAACATAAGAAATATAAAAAATTTACACACATTTGTTTTGGGTGATATTGAGGTCACTATAACATGCTATGATTTTATAATGTGCACTATAATTTTATATGTTAAGTATAATAAAAATAAAAAATAAAACTAACACAACCATACCTGTAGTATTGCGAGAACCACTGTCAATTGAATTGCTCTCTCAATCGAAAATGGCCTCTACGCAGAGGTTTTCTGTCAGTGAGATTTTGTCACAGGTTTTTGACAGTGAAAGTTGGGGGGTGTTTCAGAGTGTTGTTAAGTAGTCAACAAAGACATCAATTACCTGACACTAACCTTTTAGCAAAAAAATATCATATTCTAGAGGTTTTAAATTTGGGGTCAAATTGACCCCAGTGGGAAAAAGGTGTTAGCGGATTTTAGGGTAACAGGAGGGTTAAGAAGATTCTGAGCAATGTGAGAAGTTCTTTGCATTTACGTAGCAAGAAATGAGTAGTTTAGTGAGATTAGATTTGGTTTTATTTTTGTTCTTATCAATTTCTTTTTTAGCATCATGACACCTTTGTGTTTTGGCTCTCTAAATATTAATGGGTGTCGTGATGCTGTGAAAAGAGTATCTCTTTTTGATTATATTGTTAAGAAAAATGGGAGTGTAGCTTTTTTACAAGAAACTCACACGGATGTAAATAATCAAGTTCAATGGCATAGTGGATGGAATTGTCGGGTTGTTTTAAGTCATGGTTGTAGCAATAGTGCAGGAGTCGCTTTCCTTTTTGGAGCTGAATTTAAGGATCAGGACATAAGTGTTTTTGATGTGATGCCAGGTAGAATGTTAAGAGTGGACGTCACTTTATGTGGTCTGAATTTTTCACTCTTTAATGTATATGCCCCAAATATTGGGACAGAACGTATGCTTTTTTTTTTAAAAAACTTCATACAGCACTGTTCCACAGGGTAGGATAATTGTTTTGGCTGGAGACTTTAATTGCACTGTAGATCACACTCTAGATAGGAATCATGAGGAACCTCATAGTCTGTCAGCAGATATTTAAAAAAAAAAATTGATTATGTATTATGACTTCGTGGATGTTTGGAGGGAAGCTTTTTCGACGGTTAAAAGATATACATGGGTAAAAGTAAATGCCAATATGGTTTCGGCTGCAAGGCTTGACAGAATTTACGTACAAAGAAGTGTTAGTGGAATTTTTTTAAATAACTGTATAACTCCCACTCCATTCTCAGACCATCACTTTGTATCTGTCAATGTCACTACTGCACAGAGCACTTTTAAATGTCCTTATTGGCGTTTTAATAATAAGCTTTTGCTGGATCACAACTTTGTGCACGCTTTCACACTCTTTTGGAGTGAGTTAAGAGAGAGAAAACCTCAGTACAAATCCCTAAGTCAATGGTGGGATATTAGTAAAGTTCACGTCAAACTCTTTTGTCAGAGGTTTTCTACATATAACAAGAGTATTCTTGAAAATAATATGAGGCAATTTGAACAAGATACCTTGCAGGTGAACATTGAAGAGGATGATGGAAGTACTGTTGAAGTTTTGGAAGCAAGAAAAATTATTCTCCAGAATCTCTTGGAAGAGAAAGCTAAAGAGACTTTGATGCGTGCAAAGTTTATGTCCTTTAACTGTATGGACTCTCCAACATCCTTTTTCTTTAATTTGGAGAAGAAAGTGGTAGATAGAAAGACTTTAAGCCGTTTGAAACTCCCAGATGGAGGTGAAACAACTGATGGACATGAAATAATCACTCATGCATTAAAGTTTTATGAAAGCCTTTATAGTGCGGAACCATCTGATGGAGAAATGATCAAAACTCTTCTTCAAGATTTACCCCATCTGACGGAAAGTGATAGTTCCAGGCTTGATCAGCCGTTGCATTTGATTGAATTGTCTGCTGCAGTCAAAGATTTGTCTTCAGGCAAGGCGCTGGGCTTAGATGGCTTGACTGCTGAATTTTATAAACAGTTTTGGTCAGTCATTGGAGAAGATTTGTTCTCAGTTTTTTTAGAGTGCTTTGTTATTGGCACTTTACCGTTGAGTCTATGGAGAGCAGTTATCACCTTGATACCTAAGAAAGGTGATCTTGCGGATATAAGAAACTGGCGACCTGTGTCTCTGCTTGGTGTTGATTACAAGATACTGTCGAAAGTATTAACTAATAGATTAAAACTCTACATATCAACAATAATTCACGCAGATCAGTCGTACTGTATTCCAAAACGTACGATATTTGACAATTTGTTCCTGATTCGTGATTTGATTTCATTTGCCTGAGACAATAATCTTAATGTGGGGTTTATATCATTGGATCAGGAAAAAGCTTTTGATCGCGTGGATCACGAGTTTCTTTTTAAATGTTTTGAAGCTTTTGGATTTGGCCCTTCATTTACTTCGTATGTGAAATTGTTATATAATAATATCTATAGCATACTGAAAATTAGTGGATCACTCACAAGACCTTTTTCAGTTGGCAGAGGCATACGGCAAGGATGTAGTATGCCAGGCATTCTATATGCCATTGCCATTGAACCCCTGCTAAATATTTTGAGGCGTCAACTTTGTGGAATTTCAACGGCGAGATTCTTTACTCCGGAGATGGTAACTGTCAAACTCAGTGCTTACACTGATGATGTAATTGTTATAATTAGATCAAATGAAGATGTGCACAACCTGGAGGTGGCTCTTGAGATCTACCAAAAAGCATCCTCAGCTCGAGTCAATTGGAGTAAAACTACATCTTTGTTACTAGGCCAATGGCAGGATGAAGGTGTTCCAAAACTTCCTCAGCGCTGCCCCTGGAGTTCAGAGGGGTTTAAAGTGCTGGGGGTTTTCCTCGGAACTGAACAGTATATGGGGAAAAATTGGGAAGGCCTTTATGAAAAGGTGGCTGGACGCTTACAGAAATGGAGATGGATCCTTCCTCAATTATCTTATAGAGGGAGGGTTCTTGTTGTAAACAATCTAGCAGCATCATTACTGTGGCATCGTTTGACTGTTATTGATCCCCCAAAAGATTTATTACAAAAAATACAGAAGGTTTTTGTTGACTTTTTATGGGATGGTTTTCACTGGCTTCCTTCTGGAATTTTATATTTGCCAGTAAATGAAGGAGGACAAGGACTGATTGAAATGTCTGCTAAAGTCAGAGCTATGAGACTAAAATCTGCTCAGAGACTTCTCTTTTCCACAGATTTTATTCCTTGGGTGTCATTTGGGCTAGCTGTATTAAGATCTTTTTGTGGTGTTGAGCTGGATAAGCAATTGTTTTTGATGTCATCTTTTGATGAAAAGGTTATATCTGGTGTTAATTTTTATGCATCAATTTTAAAATCTTGGAGTGTGTTTAAGATGTTTAGGTCAGGAAATGATCATTACGGTTTGAATGAACCATTGTTTTTTAATTCTTTTTTAGGGAATGTTTGTATATCAAACAGTCTAGCTAATTTATGTATGATGAAAGGCTTTACTAAAGCAGGGCATCTGATCAATTTAGAGTCAAAAGAGTGGAGATCGGCAGAAGACATTGCTAAGCAGGTTGGACTGAGGTCTGTGAGGGTGGTAGAGCGGTTGATTTTGAGCTTGAAAGCCGCTCTCCCTCCTCCTCTTGTGCAGTTTTTGAATGATTCTCCAGAGAGCGGGCCAATACAGCTACCTTTTCCTAAGTTAAGTGTATCACCTGAAGTTTGCCCTGAAGTTAGCCAGGTTGGAAAGCTGTTGAACTTAAAGAGATTAAAGGGGTTAAATTTTCAATCAGTTGGGAAAAAAGATATGTATCAGGTCTGTGTAAAAACTGCTTATTTTAAAGATCTTTATGAAAGATGCGATACGAAATGGAGAGAGAAACTTGCGGTTATAGATTGTATTTATCCTTCTTGGAGGCTTTTTTATAAAAAAAACCCTTCCAAAGCGTTCAGGCGACCTTAAATGGAGGATTTTGCATTGTGTTATAGCTGTAAACACTTTTGTTTCTAAAGTTAACCCGAATGTTTTGCCTTTTTGTCACTTCTGTAATAGCTATGAAACAGTTTTCCATGTCTTTACTGAATGTTCAAGGTTGTCTCCACTTTTTGCCTTGCTTGAAAGGATTATGGAAGGACTTGGGTTTGATTTTAACAAAATACTGTTTATTTTTGGCTGTAGGTACTCTAAAGCAAACAAGGAACGATGTACTGTTGCCAACTTTATATTTGGGCAAGCAAAATTAGCGATTTGGAAGACCTGTAGACTTGCTCTTGAAGGGCGATTTGTTAATGTTCTTAGTCTGTTTAAAGCACTAGTGGAAGCAAGAATTAGGGTAGAATATTTATTTTTTAAAACTATAGGAAATATGGGTAAATTTATGCACAAATGGTGTGTAAACAGCAGTTCTTTTGTTTTGTGTGAAGATGATTCTTTATTTTTTAATTGGTGATTAGTTCATTTATTTATTGTTTCTCTTTTTTTTTCTTCCTTTTTTGTGTATTACTGTACTAAGTGTGTAATTTATTGATGGATTAAAGATTTGCTAACCCCCCCCCCCCCCTCTCTCTCTCTCTCTCTCTCTCTCTCCAGTGAGTATGCTAATGTTTTTTTTTTCTTTATCTGGCAATAAAATGTGCTAGCAAGCCTCTATTCCACATACTGCATTTAATTCCAAAACGTAATTCCATCTATTACAATTTTGCAAGTGTTTCAGTTACATTTAATGCATACAGTTCATTTTGATTAGTGGAAAAATATTTGTGATTAAAAGAGCTTGGTTCAACAATTCATTTGGGCCACACTAACCTGTCACACTTCCATACTCCTTGAAATGATTCAAATGCACAGGGAAATACAAACACTGAACTTTATGCAAGCTGCAAAAATGAGATTGTATATTAAACAATCCAAACCCAAGTTATAAACTTATCTCACATTATTTACCAATGTTTTGCTGCTGACCTTTGATTATTACATTCCGCCATGCAAAAGAAATTATTCTAGTTAAATGTCACATTTAATATTTATTTTATTTTATTTTTATTGCTAAAAAATATATATAATCTTAAGTTTGCTACTCCTGCAATGTGATCTCATGTGTATTTTCTGTCAAATGGGCTTCTACATTTATTCTCATTTGCTTAGAATGTGCAATTCTGGTGTATTGACAGCACCTACCCTGTTGAAAAAAAAAAAAAAAAAACAGAATATGCTGGTTCTGTTTTTTTTTCAACGGTTTTGTTGCTGTGATGCTGTTTTTAGCTGGTTTATGCTGACCAGCTAAGGACCAGCTTAAACCAGCATCCCAGCATCAAAACCTACCTAACCAGCAGTTTTTTTCAACAGGGTAAAATGTCAATTATTTACATACACACATTACATATAACTAAATGTTTCTAAATCATTTAATGAATATTCAATTAATGTAATAATGTAATACTTGGTTGTTCTAGTGAAATTTTGATTAATTAGATTACATTGTCAATTCTAGTTATTTAACACAGTTGGCTCATTTATTTAATCTGTTATAAAATCTAAATTTGTACAATGAAAGTTTTGTGTCAGTGATATCAGATGCTCATTGGTTTTCTCTCTTCCTCACCAACATTATTTCGGGTTATTTTCTGTGTATATGTTTGAAAGGTAACACTAGTTTAGGGGCCTGTTCTCACTATTTCACTAGAAAAGTTGATTAAAATATTTGAGCAATATCACATGAGTAGATGTGAGATATGGCTGTATATCGGCACTGCTGATTCTGCACAGCGTGTCGATATACAGCCACATCTCACATTTACTCGTGTGATATTGCATTTTTACAACAGTTTAATGGCAAGAGTGAGTAAATACAAAAGAAAAAACAGCATTGTGTCTTTAAAAACCCTCTTTTGTGCAGAACTACTTCTTTCCGCCACAGATTCAAATATTTTTGACAAAGTTTGACAGTTTAACAGCTAAACCCAATCCTTCACTACTAATTTGAAAACATCACTTTAGAACTAGGAATGAAGTAACATTGATTTGCTTAATTGAAAGCTTATTGTATTACTGTACTAAAAGCTCACTGTATTATGTAGAGTATTACGAGAGAGAGAGATGGTCTGAGTGATCGTGATTACCTGCATCTGATAAGGCGTTCATTCTTCATATTCACAATGAAACGGCTGTTGGAGTTCTGATATCGCTCTATATCGCACTCTTATCAGCCAATCAGATTCAAGGACAAGAAAAAAACTGTTGTATAAATATATATATACAGTCAAGCCCAAAATTATTCATACCCTGGCAAATTCTGACTTAAAGTTACTTTTATTCAACCAGCAAGTTTATTTTGACCGGAAATGACACAGGCTTCTACCAAAAGATACTAAGACGATGTACAAGAGGCATCATCAATCCAAAGTTCTATACCATTCCAAATAGTCCAAGCTGTTCTAAAGCATCCTAATTACCCTAATTCATTGGGAACAGCTGTTTTAATCAACTCAAGAGGTGAAAAACAGAAGCTCTCTGCTGTTGGTTTGTGGACAGTCATGGCTAAGACAAAGGAGTTCACTGAGGACCTGCGGCTGCGCATTGTGGCTGCTCACAAGTCAGGAAAGGGTTATAAGACCATATCTAAATGTTTTGAAGTTCCAGTGGCTACAGTGCAAAGTATTATTTAAAAATACAAGACGTTCCGCACTGTGAAAATCTCAGAGGACGTGGTCGGAAGCCAAAAGTGACACCTGCGCTGGCCAGGAGGATAGTGAGAGAGGTAAAAAAAAAAAAGGACAGTCCAGCGGACACTGCACACCGCTGAGTTCCACGGACGCAGACCAAGGAAGACACCACTTCTCCAGATAAGGCACACAAAAGCCAGCTTGGTCTTTGCAAATGCTCATCTGGAAAAAGAAGAAGACTTTTGGTCTTCTGTTTTATGGTCAGTTGAAACAAAAATTTAATTGTTTGGCCACAATGATGTAGCCTTCATTTGGCGTAAAAAAGAAGAAGCCTTCAACCCTAAGAACACCATCCCCACTGTCAAACATGGTGGTGGGAACCTAATGTTTAGGGGGTGTTTTTCAGCCGGTGGACCAGGGAACCTAATCACAGTAAACAGCACCATGAAAAAGGAGCAATACATCAAAATTCTCAACAACAACATCAGGCAGTCTGCAGAGAAACTTGGCCTTGGGCACCAGTGGACATTTCAGCACGATGTATTGTAACGACCAGTGATGGGAATAACGGCGCTATAAATAAACGACGTTACTAACGGCGATACTTTTTTCAGTAACGAGTAATCAAACGAATTACTCTTTCTCCCGTTACAACGCCGTTACCGTTACTGGCAATAAAATGCGCGTTACTATAACGGAGAACACTGAAGCGGTTTTCATGCGAGCAGCGTCTTTCTCAGCCATAGGACCTCTCTTTCTCTGAAGTGTGTGTGTGTGTGTGTGTGTGTGTGTGTGTGTGTGTTCGGGGTTGAGGCGGGACACATAACCAGTGATGATGATTGGTGTGGCTGTAAACGTGATTGGCTTACATTGAGTAAATTTCCATTGTTTGCCAATCAGAGGCAGAGTAGTGCGGGTATTCACACACAAGCACGCGCACGTTTAGTCGCACACACCGACATCCAGGAGTCACAACGATGGCAAGTCCAACAAGTTCAAAGGTAGTTTTGCAAACTGGAAGTATAAGCATACTTTTCCCTCGCTGAGGTGAAAGGCAAAAATATTTATGCTACGTGCAACTTTTGCAGGAAAAAAAAGAGTCTCTCTGCGTCTGTGACAATACTAATCTGAAGCACCTCACATCGTCACATGTTGCCACAAAATTAGTGGCTAAGAACGCAGGTGATAACGATATTTAAAGTTCTAAACCATCTTTATTTGTGCTTTATTGTTCCACTATAGTAATGATAATATTTATAATAATATATTGAATCTGATTGTTGTCTCTCACGTTGTCCCACAACAACATTAAACTAGTGTAGATTAGTATACAATGTTTTATATTTTACAGTTATATTAATTAGATTTTTTAAGTAACGCAATAATTACTTTGCCTGGTAATTAGTTACTTTCATAATGATGTAACTCAGTTACTAACTCAGTAACTATTTGTGAGAAGTAACTAGTAACTATAACTAATTACTTTTTTAAAGGTATGTGCCCAACACTGGTAACGACCCAACACACACAGCAAAAGTGGTGAAGAAATTGTTAGCAGACAAAAACATTAACGTTTTCCAGTGGCCCAGCCAGGGTCCTGACTTAAATCCAATTGAGAATCTGTGGAGGGAGCTAAAGATCAGGGGGATGGCAATGAGAGCCTCCATTCAGAGACATGCAAAAAACTGGTCAGCAATTATAGGAAGCATTTGATTGCTGTAATAGCCAATAAAGGCATTTCTATTGATTATTGAGAAGAGTATGAATAATTTTGTTCAAATGTAAAAAAAAAGATGAGTAATAATTTTTTCCACAATGATGCCTCTTGTACATCGTCTTATTATCTTCTAGGAGATGTCTGTGTCATTTCTAATAAAAAAAACTTGCTGGTTGAATAAAAGTAACTTTAAGTCAGAATTTGCCAGGGGTATGAATAATTCGAGCTATATATATTATATATTAGGGCTGTCAGTTTAATGCGTTAACTTAATAAATAATTAGTTATAAAAAAAATATGTGATTAAAATATTTTAATGCAGTTAACGTGCTGGCAGACCTGTACGTCCTCTTAATTGACTGTTGACAAATATGATGCAGGGCAACAACTCCATAAATGCAGTTATGCCCTAAAATTCAAGATATTGGTGCCAAAAAATGCCCCTGTATATGTTTAGTCTCATATTCATATCACATCACCATATCACATGTGTAGCAAGAGCAATATGACACGAGTGCTAATTTGTCCTGATCTATCAGCTTAATTACATTTCTACAACAGTTCAGTAAATAAGAAGTTGATATTGTGTCATATTTTAAACACAATATTATGTGTTTTTGCTCAATTTTGCAGAGAACATATTATACACATCTCTGACCAAAACAGCTTTGTTTAGTTTCTGAATTACAAAAATAACATTGTGTCATCATTTACTCACCCTCATGTTGTTTCAAAAATACTGAGATGTTTCTAAAATTATGTTCTTTTAAGCTTCATAGTTTAGGTTAGGCCGTTGCAGCCTAAATGTTTGTGTAATAAATTTTATGTTGAATCAAATAAAATATTTCTTTCTAAAGATACAATTTGTAATGTATCTTAAAAAATAATCTTTTGTGGGTATTTTCAGATTTTTTTTTTTTTATTATTATTTGATTAATTAGATTAATTAATTGAAACATCATGTAATTAATTTAATTCAAACTTTTAATCGACTGACAGCCCTAATATATATACACTATTGGACACTCTACCCAATGTACAAATCTTATGTACAAATACCTATATGTAAACAATGAGACCAGGCTGGTTTCTGATAGCAGAGTATTGGAAATCTATTGTACCGTAGCCCAAAGGTTCATTTTGCTTTCAGTGTGAAAAGGATATTCATCAGCCATTTTTTTTTTTTGGTTTTTCACATCACATTTGGCTAATGTGACTTCTGACTAAAACTGAATCCACTGTTCACAAAAAAAATATTCCCTTCCACTACAACTCACTAAATTCTTCATTCTGGCATGTCATGTTCATATCACTCGCAAAAGCCAGTAGCTTTTAGCGACTACATGCTATCAAACCTAGTTGCCAGTGTGCTATATTTTAAATGTGAATGCACTTACAAATTAGATATGAGCCCTAATGGCATAGCAAATGAGTTTAGAACATCAACAAATAATGACAATTTATTATTTTGACTGAACTGTTTCTTTAAATTCGGCATGAAATCTATTTTCTGAATCCATGTTATAGATCTTATATTATTACATTATCTTATTTTGACATTGTACACATCATAACTGGAACTTCCAATCACTTCTCTCTGATCATGTATGAAGGACCAATCCTTTATAGTCGCTTAAAACCCACATTCACCACCTCCCGTTTTTGACTGAAATGCCCGTATTTCAAAATCGAATCATCAAGCGATGAATAGAACCAAGTCCTTGCACTACAATCTGCAGCACTTAGATGTATGTCACAATATGGTAGAAAAGATCTGTAGTTACTTGCATTTCACTGTGACTCTAAAAGCACAAAGAATAGCTTTTTTTCCATATTTCGGGAGTTGGTGTTCACTCTCCCATAATTAATAGCGCCATGCTGAGCCACTGGCTGAACAGACAGATCGACTTCTTAATCAATACATGTAGTTATTTCTGTTCCTGTGAAGACTTGAACAACGAGGTCGTCAAAGAGCTCTGCATAATCACTACCACAGTGACTCAAGCTTCACATGCAGGGTTGAGACCTGTGCTGAAGGTTCAAACTCATTGATCCAATCTCCAGTAGCTCTGACCTTTAGGGAGATGTAAAGCTTCATCTCAGACACGTGGGCTAGGTGGGAATGTGCAGCCGAGACTGTAAAACAGAACTGCTCTGTCTGTCTCGAGCAGCTGAACTGCAGCCTGTGAAGCCCACACTAATTTATTAGTTTAAAAGAGAAAGACATAAGCGAGAGGACGCAACAGGTGCTGAAAGCAGAGACAAGGCTGTTTGAACTCTACAGTCGGAATCCACAAACCACCCAAGACTGTGAAAACTGACTTTTGTGCTAAAAGAATTATGGTTGCTGAAGGAATGAATGGAATATATATGAAGAAAATAACTATTTGTATCCAAGTCGATATACTGTAGATTGGTTTGCATTCAAGACACAGTACAGAGTATTAAATGCATCTTTGACCACTGCAGAACAATATTTA
The DNA here is from genome assembly GCF_049309525.1 of Garra rufa. Lineage (NCBI taxonomy): Eukaryota > Metazoa > Chordata > Actinopteri > Cypriniformes > Cyprinidae > Garra > Garra rufa. The sequence continues at coordinate 33,114,973 of NC_133374.1, forward strand.
ATACTCAATTTAGTATAATACTATACTTGATTTGTTTTTTAGCATGCACAGCATAAAGAGGTGCAAAGAGTGTTAATGTAACATATGGATAGTGTTTGTGTTGCTTAACACTCAACAAATGGGTAGTTGTGCCCTAAAATCTTTATGTAAACTTTTAACATAAATACAGATAATATTTACACTCTTAAAAATAAAGGTGCTTTAAAAGGTGCCATAGAAGAACCATTTTTGCTTCCACAAAGAAACATTCACTCAAAGGTTCTTTAAAGAACCATCTCTTTCTTACCTTTTTATAATCTGAAGAACCTTCTTTCTCCAAAAAGAGCCTTTTGTGAAACAGAAAGGTTCTTTAGATGTTAAAGGTTCTTCATGGAACCATTTAGACAAAAAGGTTCTTCTATGGCATTGTGAAGCACCTTTATTTTTAAGAGTGTAGGTTACAATTATGAGGTCACAAAAAACAGATAAAGCCATGTTCTGTAATTATTATTAATAAATAATAAACAAAAGACTATCATTTACAGTTTAGGTCTAAATGATGGCCTTTAAATATTAAGACATTTTAAGGTCTCAGTATCAGTATTGTTATCAGCAATGGGACTGGTATACACTCTTAAAAATAAAGGTGCTTCACAATGCCATAGTAGAACGTTTTTTGTCTAAATGGTTCCATAAAGAACCTTTAACATCTGAAGAACCTTTCTGTTTCACAAAAGGTTCTTTGTGGCAAAAGAATGTTCTTTAAATTATAAAAAGGTAAAAAAGATGTTTCTTTAAAGAACCTTTGACAGAATTGTTCTTTGTGGAACCAAATATGGTTCTTCTATGTCATCGCTGTGAAGAACCCTTTAAAGCACCTTTATTTTTAAGAGTGTACCCCATGTTCATTTCACATTAATAAGGGGATTTAATATGTAAAAATAATTATAACACAAATTTTAATATTAGCCAAGTCAGTCAATTAAATAGATTCACAGCCCTAATGTGTGTACAGTATGTGAACATGCTCATTTAATACTAACTGATACTGATTTCTAAAATATCCACAATTTATTGGATAATTAAGAGCAACCACTTAAAAACAAAAACAAAATTAAGTTAATAAAAAAGAGACAAATACTTGTTCTTTCAGAGTTCAGTTCCTAAAAGAATAATGTTGCTTTGATACAATTGTTTGATTGATAGAATAGTATAATCTAATTCTAATTGAAAATCTGGATTTTTTTTTTTTTATTTTTTTTTACGCACTACGGTTCAAAAGTTTAAGGTCTGTATTATTAATTTTCAACAAGAATGCATTAAATTCAATGATGTTACAAAAGATTACTGTTTAAAATAATAATTTAATAATAATAAAATAATGATTAGCTATTATTTTGAACATTCTATACATCAGACAATCCTGAAAAATGATCATGGCTTCCACAAAAATATATAGCAACTCTGAACTTTGACACTGAAGACTGGAGTAATGATGCTGCAAATTCAGCTTCACAGGAATAAATGACACTTCAAGATATATTCAAATAAAAATGCTGTTATTGAAAATATAATAGTTCACAATATTTTAGCTTTTTGATTAAACTTGGTGAGCATAGGAGACTCTTGCCAAGATTTTTTTGAACAGTACAACATTTAGGTATTCGTTGCACTGCACTGTAAAAAAAAAAGGCTTATCTTGCTTAGTATTTTTGTCTTATTTCTAAGAATTTATATTCTTTAAAATTGTTAAATTAAGATGCATTTACTAAATAATTTACTAAATAAATAAGCAAAATGCACTTAATTTAGTTTTTTTTCCCCTGGAAAGTAAAATTATCTGCCAGTGGGGTAAGTAAAATATTCTTAAACAAAAGTATTTTACTTACCCCTGTCATGATTGGGGCTGTGGGGTTTCCCTCAGCCACCTGAGGTCGCTTTCCTGCACTGCACTCCTTGATTGTCACTTGTCTTTGTCATTAGCACTAATCACCCACATCTGGTCACTATCAGGACTATAAGTACCCTTCACTGCTCATTCTGCTTTATGTCTGCATTGTCTCGTGTTTGGTTTGTTTCTGTATTCTCTGATCTTTGCTTATGTTCTAGATTTTGGTTTATTTGTGATTAAGTTCTTAGTTTGTGCCGTGTTGGCCTTTTGTTTGTTTATTTTGTGTTATATCTTTATTAAAACTATTCTTACCTGCATTTTGGACCCAGACCTCCTGACTCACCCGTGACAGAATGCAGACATCACTGATGGGTCCAGCGGGGAGGATTTTTTTTGAAGAGGCGGCGGACGCACGTTTGGGGCCGGCGACCATCCGCTCTGTTCCTGACACTGCCGGGATGTCCTTCGAGGCGGCGTCGGCCAAGCGGTTTGAATTCATTTATGCCTGCTTGGCCAGCGCCGAGGCTGCACGGAAGGGTCCCTGCTTTGCGGCGGGGGCGGAGACGATCTTTCGCGGGGAGGCTGCAACGTCCGCTATTCCCGTGCCTGAGGCTGCAACGTCTGCTATCTCCCTGCCTGAGACGACAACATCCGCTATCTCCGTGCCTGAGGCGGCAACATCCGCTATCTCCGTGCCTGAGGCGGCAACATCCGCTATCTCCGTGCCTGAGGCGGCAACATCCGCTATCTCCGTGCCTGAGGCGGCAACATCCGCTATCTCCGTGCCTGAGACGACAACATCCGCTATCTCTGTGCCTGAGGCGGCAACATCCGCTATCTCCGTGCCTGAGGCGGCAACATCCGCTATCTCCGTGCCTGAGGCGGCAACATCCGCTATCTCCGTGCCTGAGGCGGCAACATCCGCTATCTCCGTGCCTGAGGCGGCAACATCCGCTATCTCCGTGCCTGAGGCGGCAACATCCGCTATCTCCGTGCCTGAGGCGGCAACATCCGCTATCTCCGTGCCTGAGGCGGCAACATCCGCTATCTCCGTGCCTGAGGCGGCAACATCCGCTATCTCCGTGCCTGAGGCGGCAACATCCGCTATCTGCCTGCCCGAGGCGGCGACGTCCGCTATCTGCCTGCCCGAGGTGGCAACGTCTGCTATCTCCGTGCCCGAGGCGGCGACGTCCGCTATCTCCCTGCCCGAGGCGGCAACGTCCGCTATCTCCGTGCCTGATGTGGCGACGTTCGCCGTCTCCTTGTCTGACGCGGCGACGTCCGCTATTTCCCTGCCTGATGCGACGACGTCCGCTAACTCCGTGCCTGACGCTGTGACGTTCGCTATCTCCTTGCCTGAGGCTCCGCTGGCGGCAAGGCATGCTTGCGGGACCCCGCTGCACGGTCCTGGCCCGCCATCCCTCCCCCTGACTTGCCTTCCTCCGTACCTCCTCCCTCCAGACTTTGGGAACGTCTGGAAGCCGTTCCGTAGGGAGGGGGTACTGTCATGATTGGGGCTGTGGGGTTTCCCTCAGCCACCTGAGGTCGCTTTCCTGCACTGCACTCCTTGATTGTCACTTGTCTTTGTCATTAGCACTAATCACCCACATCTGGTCACTATCAGGACTATAAGTACCCTTCACTGCTCATTCTGCTTTATGTCTGCATTGTCTCGTGTTTGGTTTGTTTCTGTATTCTCTGATCTTTGCTTATGTTCTAGATTTTGGTTTATTTGTGATTAAGTTCTTAGTTTGTGCCGTGTTGGCCTTTTGTTTGTTTATTTTGTGTTATATCTTTATTAAAACTATTCTTACCTGCATTTTGGACCCAGACCTCCTGACTCACCCGTGACAACCCCACTGGCAGATAATTTGACTTATTTTATGCAAACAGCACTTAATTTAGTTTTTTTTTTTTCTTGGAAACAAGACTAAATATCTTATGTCATGTTGCTTATCTAGTAAATGCATCTTAATTTAAGAATTTTTTTATATTTTGGCTAAAAACAAGACAAAAATACTGAGTAAGATATACCTTTTGTGCAGTGTTATAGGTTAAATTACTTTATGTGATTAGGACAGTAAAACTTTATTCAAAAAGGTAAGTAATAAAGAAATTGTTTTTATGAGTTATATATTAAAAATACTGTTTTGAGAAAGTAATAGTGAAACACTGATGGAGAAGGAAAATAAGCAGAAAAGTGAGGAATGGTTCTCAAGGGCAGGGCTTGTTGTGATTGAGGTATTTACGAGCACAAACAGTGATGCCGCCGCGGCAGTGCAGAGTGACAGTGACGGACGACTGAGCAAATCACTCCATGAGGATTCCGCAGAGTCGAGACGCCTTGCTTTATTGTGTACGGGTTAAAAGGCTGAGTTTTCACTGAAGCCCGTCAGTCTCCGCTCTGGACTTGTTTTGATCTATCAGGTGTCAGGACAATAACATTGTCAGCAAAGTCAGTGAAAGCAGGCCCAGAATAACACTGAGGTAATAAACGCTTCATGAGTGCAGTCACTGTCAGACAGATTGGGGAAAAGTTCCTCGAAACTTTTAACCTGTGATAAAAGCTCTCGGCTGATGGTAATCAGTATTGGTTTGTGAGAGGAGGTGAAGAGCGGTTTGTGGTGGTGAAAAGCTTTCGGGCGACAAGAGGAAGTGAGAAAGTGCCAAGGACAGTCAAAGAAAAGTTATAATGACATCTTGAAGTGCACTCTTGAAAAATTAAAGACTGTTGAACGTTTAACCATCTGGAGTACCTGAAAAGGATTATTTAAGAAGTATTTGTGTTTCATTTCAAATTAAAGTGATATTAAATTTGCCAGTATGAAAGAAGGAAAAGTTCTATAGAAATATTTCATTGTGGTTATATTACAATAAGCTGTACTGTAGATCTATTTAAAGGTCACATCTTTTGAAAGATATTCAAGGGCTTTATTTAATGCAATTGCATAGGGAAAAAAGTAATAATAATAATTGTGGGTGCTGATTACTGCCTATTTTATAAGTTCAAGATTACTTTTGCCATCATCGAATGAAAAAAAAGGATAACAAAGGAATTTTATCCAATTTTTAAAATGTACCTGATAATGTTATTAAGTTCACTTAAGCACCACAACGCTAATTTTACATATACAAAAACCATTGATTGTACTTTTTGTGCATTTCTAAAAAAGATGCTGCTGGAGTTTTAGAATCCATATAATGCACACTGTAAAACCCGATAAGTTCAGAGTACTCAAAATTTTTGTGGAAACCGATTACCTAAGATTTAAGTAAACACTTAAAAATTACAATTACACTAAACTTAAATATTTTTCTTTCCTTTTTTAAAAATTTTAAGTACAGTGTACTTAAATGTAACAAGCGGGACGACTGAGAGTGAGGATCCAAATGAAATGAAAACAAGAAACTAGGAAACTATGGCTAAGACTGAGAAAACAAAAACAGAACTATGGCTAGGGCTAGGGAAAAACAACAAGGGAACTAGGAAAACCTGGGAACAAGGAAAAACGCTCGGTAGAGTCCGCTGGAGCAAAACAATACTTCGCGGTGAGTGTGTGTGCTGAGCTGGCTTTTATGGCTGACAAACAGGCAAAGGCAAAGGCCCTCCAGAGCAGAGCAGGAGATTCGGGAGCCCTCCAGGGTGGAGCTAGAGGCGGAGCAGCCCTCCGGGGCGGAGCAGGAGGCGCAGGAGCCCTCCAAGGCAGAGCAGGAGGCGCAGGAGCCCTCCAGGGCGGGGTAGGAGGTGCAGGAGCCCTCCAGGGCGGAGCAGGAGGCGCAGAGGCCCTCCAGGGCGGAGCAGGCAGCCACGTCATGGACTGGGATCTGGGGAGAGCAGAGACAGAGGAGGCAGACAGAGCAGGGGAAGAAATAGAGAGTTCAGGGGAGAACGCCGCCTCCATAGCCGTGACAAGGTGGACAGGGACTTCAGAAACGGCCTCCATAGCCGTGACGAGGCAGACAGAGTCTTCTAAGACGGCCTCCATAACAGGGATGACCGGAAGTCTAGGCGGAACGGGCAGAGCGTGAAGCCTTGGCGGAGCGGGCAGAGCGTGAAGCCCTGGCGGAGCGGGCAGAACGTGAAGCCTTGAAGGTGCGGGCAGAGCGTGAAGCCTTGGCGGTGCGGGCAGAGCGTGAAGCCCTGGCGGGGCAGGCAGAGCGTGAAGCCTTGACGGCGCTGGCAGAGCGTGAAGCCTTGAAGGTGCGGGCAGAGCGTGAAGCCTTGGCGGTGCGGGCAGAGCGTGAAGCCCTGGCGGTGCAGGCAGAGCGTGAAGCCTTGACGGCGCTGGCAGAGCGTGAAGCCTTGACGGTGCTGGCAGAGCAAGAAGCCTTGACGGTGCTGGCAGAGCAAGGAGTTCCGCTATGCACGCCACCTCCGAAAGAGGTATAGGCGCAGCGGACACGTGAACAGATGAGGCCTCCAGAGCAGACTTGTTGACAGAGTTATGGATAGATGAGGCCTCTGGGACGCAGTGTGCAGCCCACACACTCAAAATGGCGATTGCCATCACAGGTAACGCAGTCGGCAATGGGATGCCCACCTGGTTGGAAGATGAGAGGCTTGCTTGGCTTGGGAGTGAGGGCTCTGCGTGGCTTGCGAGCGACGGCTCTGCGTGGCTTGGAAGCTAAGGCTCTGGACGCTCAGGCAAGACGTGACTTGGCTCTGGACGCTTGGACGATACATGACTTGGCTCTGGATGTTCGGGCGAGACGTGACTTGGTTCTGAGGGAACAGCTTTGGCTTGACTTGGCTCGGAGGGAACTGCTGAGACATGACTTGGCGTGGCTGGAACGGTTGTGATTTGACTAGACGTTGAAGGAGCGGCTGTTTGACTTGACTCAGGAAGAGCCGCTTGACTGGACTCAGGAAGAGCCGCTTGACTGGACTCAGGAAGTGAAGTTGCTTGACTTGACTCAGGAAGTAGAATTGCTTGACTTGGTTCGGGGAGTGCTGCTTGACTTGACTCAGGAGGAACAGCAGCTGTGACGTGACTTGATTTGACAGGAACAGCTGCAATGATATGACTTGACTTTGTAGAAACAGCAGCTGTGACATGACTTGACCTTGCAGGAACAGCAGCTGTAACTCGACTTGACTGTACAGGAGCAGCAGACATGATATGAACAGGCTGCGGCTTGGCTGATGTGATACTGGCGAACGCTGGCTTGGCAGACGTGGCGTTAGTAGTCGCTGGCTTGGCTGACGTGGTGTTAGCAGATGCTGGCTTGGCTGATGTGGCTTTAGCAAATGCTGGCTTGGCTGACGTGGAGTTAGTAGACGCTGGCTTGGCTGACGGAGCATTAGCAGGCGCTGGCTTGGCTGATGTTGTGAGGTAAGGTGGCCGAGGCTTGACAGACATAGTGTGATCTGGTTCTGGAGCAGCAGACTCGGTGTAGGCTGGTGCTGGCATCAGGATTATGGCTTGGGGTGAGTCCGGCATGGCGGCCATCTTTGCGACAGGCTCTGGTCGGGCGGCCATCTTGTGCAGTAGCTCTGGCGTGGCAGCCATCTTGGCGACAGGCTCTGGCGTGGCGGCCATCTTGTGCAGTAGCTCTGGCGTGGCGGCCATCTTGGCCGGGAACTCAGGAACGGAGGCCATCTTGTGAACTGTCTCTGGAAGGGCGGCCATTTTGTGAACATGCTCTAGAATGGCAGCCATCTTGTGAGCAGACTCGGGAAAGGCGGCCATCTTGGGAACTGTCTCTGGAAGGGCGGCGATCTTGTGAACGGGCCTTGGGATGGTAGCCATCTTGGGGGCAGACTCTGGAGTGGCGGCAGCCATCTTGGGTGCAGATTCTGGGATGGCTGCCATCTTGGGTGCACACGCTGGCGTGGCGGCGGCCATCTTCGTGACAGGCTCAGGAGGGACGGCCATCTGGTGAACAGGCTTGGGGATGACGGCCATCTTGTGAACGGGCTTTGGGGTGGCGGCCATCTTGCGAGAGAACTTGGGCGGGGTAGTCTTTTTGTGAGCTGGGTCCGATAGGGCGGCCATCTTGAAAACAGACTCAGGAAGGACAGTCATCTTGTGAACAGGCTCAGGAAAGGCAGCCATCTTGTGAACAGGCTCAGGAAAGGCAGCCATCTTGTGAACAGGCTTTGAAATGGCGGCCATCTTGTGAACAGGCTTTGGGATGGCAGCCATCTTGTGCTTTAGCTCTAGGCTGGCAGACATCTTGTGCTGAGACTCTGGGCTAGCAGATATCTTGTGCCGTGGCTCGGAGCTAGCAGACATCTTGTGCTGTGGCTTAGGGTTAGCAGACATCTTGTGCTGTGGCTTAGGGTTAGCAGACATCTTGTGCGGAGGCTCTAGGCTGGCAGACATCTTGTGCTGAGGCTCTGAGCTAGCAGACATCTTGTGCTGAGGCCCTTCTAGTACTCCCACAGTGTACGGAGATCCACAATGCAACAAAACAAAGTCAATAAACTGTGTGAGGCTCCAACTAGGGTCCTCATCGGGTAAATTGTCACCGATATCCGCATCCAACCCACTCCAGAAACATTCCTTGATGATGGTTTCATTGCAAGGTGCCAGGTAACAATAAGCCATGAACTCCCTCACATAATGCTCGATGGGACGGCCATTTTGAAAGATGGAGCAAAGCAGACTTACGGGGTTGGACAAACTTCCTGCTGAATCCATCCTTGGTGGGTTGTACTGCTGGTGGGTAAAGCCGCTGGATCCGGGTGTGGCGAAGTATTCTGTAACAAGCGGGACGACTGAGAGTGAGGATCCAAATGCAAGGCTTTATTATGAAGATCGTAGTCAGACAGACAGGGTCGAAAACACCAGCAAACAACAACAGCAAAGATAATCCAAGAGCGTAATCCAAGAAACAGGCGTAGGGTCAAAATCCAGGAGGGCAGTCCAAAGTAAACAAATGAAATGAAAACAAGAAACTAGGAAACTATGGCTAAGACTGAGAAAACAAAAACAGAACTATGGCTACGGAAAAACAACAAGGGAACTAGGAAAACCTGGGAACAAGGAAAAACGCTCGGTAGAGTCCGCTGGAGCAAAACAATACTTTGCGGTGAGTGTGTGCTGAGCTGGCTTTTATGGCTGACAAACAGGAAGTAGCCAGCGAAGCAGCAGAGAGAGCAGCAACAGTCAGTGAGGGGCAAGGCTCCCTCTGCTGGCCTGGTGTGACATTAAAACTTTAGTGTAGCATATGTAAAGTTTTTAAGTATTCAATACTTATTGTTTTTATTTAAATACCACTTATATAAATAAAATATTTTATTCAAGAAATACACTTCTGAATAACTCATATCCTGATAAATATTTTAGTTCAAAATACTAAAAAGCAGCACACACAGACCTGTTGACATATAAAGTTTTTTTTTTTTTATTTACTATTAATTTCTTTGTCTATTTTGTATGACTGTTTATATAAATCTCTTTAAACATGTAACAATAAATAAAATTAGAAACTGTTAAAACATTGATCACAATTTTTTTTTTTTTTTACAGCCATGGACATTATTTTGCAACATGGCAAATGAAAATAAATAAAATCTATAAAATAAATAAGTAAATAAAGTTCCTTTGTTTAGTACAGAAGACAACATACCAAATGCAAAAAGTGCTTTAAACTACATTTTCTACAATATACGCTTACAAAACTACTTAGCAGGAATAGTAAAAGTAATAGTTCATTTTTGAGACTGAGTAAGCAGGGTTTCAGAAGTTTTCCATAATCAAGCCCCATCAGCATTTTCTGGATGAATGTGAAGGTGTGAATCAATTAAAAAAACTGTGGGTCATCTTCACATAAGTATACTACTAGGGCACCAAGAGCTACAGTGCGCTTTATGTTGATATCATGCTGATATTAAAAGACAAGCAAAAATAATAATGAACAAGCAAGCAAAGTTATTCTGGGTTCGTTACTAGAGTTGTACAGTCTTTGATGACTTTAACTCACCTCACGATCATATATCCTGAGGATGTCACACAGCATGTCTGAGACCTTGCCAGTATGTGACACTTTTTTGCCTGTACAAGGCAAATAGTTGTGGCGTATGCCTGTCCAATTCGGCAAAAGAACTGGTTTCAAAGATTGGTGTTTGTGATGCAATGAAACTGCACAAACCTACAAAATCATAAATACACAAAATGTATAAGTGACATCAAAGCAGCCTTAGAGAAATATACAATGCAATCATCTTGATAGAAGTTAAGTATTATTCTCCAAAAAATGAATTTTCCCTCCATTAAATGACTGAAATTTGCAAATCCAAGAGTCATAGAGGCATGGCAAAGGGCTAACTTGTGAGTAATGACTGTGCTTTAAACGGTAATGCCGGAATAACTGTGCCCAGGTGTCTGAGGAGACGGCACACAACTTGCACTTCGACTCCATTGATTTTTTTGAACCCTGCTTTTTTGAGTGAACACTTTCTTTTTAAAACCAAGAAATTTAGCCTTAACGTTACATTGTGTTATGTAACTTACCACTGGAATTGAATCAGATCTTCACAATAACAGGGACTCTACATCTGTACGTGAAAACAAAGAATAACAGCATTTTAGTTTCCATGATTATAACAGAGAAGGTCTGGCAAATGCTACAGTGTCGACCAATGAGGCCAAAGCCAATGCACGGTTCAGACATTGTTTTGTAAAATTTGTACATTGCTTTGTAAACTCTGAAAACATGTTATTCTACTTCACTCAGTTGCTAACTTGATCTATACAAAATTAAATAAATATTCAATGCAGGTTTACGTGTGAAGCTGCTAAAAAATATCAAAAGTAAACGAAAAAAAGGATACTTACCAAGTTCACAGACTCTGCATCCACTTTAGCCTTCAAGGCAAAAAATATGTAAATGTTAATACGAGCTTGCCGGTGTCTCTACCATACCTAGTTTTCATAACTCTAATTATTAACTATTATTTCCAATATATTGCTAACTTTGCTAACATTAGTGGATAAAAGATACAGCTAGCCGCAAGTTCATTAACAGCTGAAGGCAAGCATATATTTTCCAGAACAGATCGCTTAAAAACAGAATAAAAAAAATATGACTTCACAGACAGTAAGCAGCGTTGGCCCAGATCCGGTGTTGTGCCCATTTTCGACCCCTGCCAAATTATTACCCCCTCTCGTTGAAATCGCTACCTGATTGCCTAATCCTAACCCCTCCCCCACACCTAACCCTAAACCTACCAATACTAGGGGGGTAGTAATCTGGCGGGGGTCAGAATTTGGCATAACACCGGCTCACATTTGGCCCGCATGGATTTCACTCAAACCAGATAGGGACCGGATCTGGACCAAAACTATGTTGCTGACTGGGTTCCGCTAAATAACTGATTACAATATTAACGTTACATATTAATTTAATAAGGCAGTGGGGTTAATGGTTAAAAAATGTGCGCGAAGCAGAGCACTGCAGAGACGCTTGTCGAGCTTTCTACGTTACCAGTAAAAAAGACAACAAAGCCAAACATGAACAGCTTTAAAATATATACGTGTAGTTATTATGATAAAATAAAAATCAGATTAAAAAACATGTACTTACAAATCTCCCCACGTACGTCCAGACTCGCACGAGTGCCGCTGTCATGAGAAATCCAGTCCCCACCCGGAATCGGGTCTCCATTAGGACCCAGAGTGATCTTATTGGTTCAATTGACTACTAATGGGTATTATTTTTAGAGCCTGATTACAATTCCAACAAAATCACATTATATTTTATATAGTTAGAAATGTGTTATAATGACCATTAATGTCTTTTAAATTGCATAGTAGAATTATGTTTTTAAAACATAATAGAACAGCGTTTTACATTAATAGTGAATTATTCTTGTTTTCTGAATATACATTGACATATAAAACCACTTAAAAATTGATTTACTCGTGCATTATTTATTAGACGTTATAGTGCTATATAGCATTTAAATACGTTTTTTCCATAAAGAAATTATTGTGGATAATTACAAATTTATACGTTATTAAATTACTTTTTATAGTATAATTACATCATTGTAATAGATGTATTATATGTATGTTGGTTTTTATAAAAATATAAAACATTTTTGAGCAGGCATTACCACCGGGATCCTAAAGGAGACCCGATTCCGGGGCGGACTCAATTTCTCACGACACCGCCATCTTGGTTATGTTTTCTGGTAGCGTCAGTCAGAACGATCGTGTACGTCCTGACGTCGATGACGTCATTGAACGTCACTCCGTATACTTATAAAATATCACTTCAGTAACAATGTCTACTCAAAAAAGATGAGCAACGCAAAATTAAAATTAAGTCATTTGTTCAAAAAATGCTAAAGTTTTAAGTTCAATAAACTATATAACCGATTTTAATTATGGTGTTCTCATCTTTTATAAGTTAGTAGTACTGTTCGGGTTTACAGTGCAAATATGCAAAGTTAGAGAAGTTAGACACAAAATAGGTCAACGACAAAAATCGATAAAGTTTAACCATCAGACTACACTTTTTGTCCCACTAACGTCCGTTTAGCATGTGAATATGGGAGACCAGAAATGCAATCTCATGCTAAAATGTTTTGCATTTCGCTGTGTTCCATGGCTCAAGTTTGGTGAACTAGGTTTAATTATTATTTATTATATGCTGTTTTAAAACAGGCGTCAAAGAGCTTGATGTCATATCTCATTTGTGGCAGTGTCCGAAGATATTTTGTGTGCTTGACTTTAAGTCTTGACTTCAAAATAAATCTGCAAACAAATGCAAAACAACAGGCAAAAGATCAGAATATGCAAACAATATGGCTCTAATATCCAAGCTAGAGTTCCTTCTAGTGGGCTGGAGGAGAAACTGCAATGTCACAATGTCACATTATATTTACACCGTTTTGTCATTATATTTCTATTTTCGATTAAAACATTTTAATCAGCATCAGGCTGCAGTATTCAAACAGCTCACAACCCGCCTTGCCTTACAATTCCATTAAGATGGGTAAGCATGACCAATAAATAAACAGCCAGAGGGGAGAGTTTAATCTAATTTATATCTCATCTGATTCGCACCCATTCCTTGTTATTTTTCAATGAAATTTCAGCCGCTCAACATTGGAAAATGATTAAGGGTAATCGGCTTCAAGTCATTATAGCTTTTCTCAAATGGATGGAGCACTATTGATTTTATTTTATAGCTCTAATTCAATCTCAGGACAACAATCACGCAGGAAACAATGTCTTAACATCTTATTTCTGCCACTAGAGAGTTTACCTCCATGATAACCATTATGAGAGAAGCCGCAAAGCATGATGGGACAGCATCCGTGTTTCAATATGCAATTACATTTCGTCAAAGCTTATTACAGTTTTTTCAAATGTGACCTCAGAACATCAAACCCATCAGTCAGTTCTTAAGATCTGGAGAGAGTCAGGAAAGGCTGATCGCCCTGCGATTGATTTCTCTAATGGCCTGTGAAGCAGTCCCGGGCCTCTTTTTTTCGTTTTAGCACGTTTGTGACACTAATGTGAGCTGTCAGGCTCTGACGTGAGAATACCTACTCCCATTGCAATGCTGCAGGAGTAATATTGCCTCAGAATGAATAAATACATCTTATCAACTCACAACATATGATTCATTTACAGCCTCATTTTTAAGGAAAGTTATGGATTTAATACATGGTAAACCCTGCTGAAAAAAACTGGTTTTAGCTGGTTAGCGGGCTGTTTTTTTAGGGGTTTTTGGCCACTTTCTGAGCCTGGCCAGGCTGGTAGACCAGCTAAAACCAGCTACTTCCAGCTTAAACCAGCTAAGACCAGCCAACCAGCCTGGGCTGGTTTTAGCTGGGTTTTTTTTTTTTCCAGCAAGGAAACTACAGTAGATTACCACCGAAAATATTTTTGACTCATTGCTTCTGGATTTTTACTTTTTAATAAAGATAATATCACATCACAGTAGGTAACACATAGTAAACTGGGTCACTGATGGATTATCAAGGAATTTTACAATATCAATTTGCATTTGCTCTGCATGAAAATAATTAATCCAATAGAAATGTGTATAGAGCCTGTATAAATCAAGTCAAATATATATTAAGTCAAAGTATCACAAAATCTTATCAAGCACTGACAAATGAATGGAAAGGTAATTGAAAATTAATCAAAACATATATTGGTCAAAAAAAAAAAAAAAAAAAAAAGCTGGAACCATCTTACAAAGAGAAGACCAGTAAGTGATTCTTTCACACTTGTCTCATGCCAGCATAAAATGTTATCATTGCTAAATCTAAAACAGTACATATTTATTTCCACAGTATTGCATTACTCTAAGCCTGATTTTTAACCACAAAAAAAAAAAAAAAAAACCTGGGATGAGTTGAAATTATTTTCTGTGGACATTATAGGGGTCTAAAGAAATGTGAAATATACAATATTTACAACATAGCAGCAGCCTTACATCAGTTCCTTTTTGGAAGAGATAGGGAAAAGAAGGCAGTCTGTCATGTCACTTTGGGATTTGACTCCATTCATTCTCTTTTATCTCTTGGTGTGTGGCAGCCTGACAATGATATTTTGGGACCCAAGACACATCTCCAGATAATTGGTTCCTGGTCCAGCACCTGGGAGGAGAGAGAGCAATTTCACCACGAGTTGCCACATGATTGAGCTGAACTTCCAGAGAACAGTGAGTTACTACGGTTGAGAGACCTGCTGTTACCTGAAATAATTAGTAGGACTTGCTACGGCAAGCTTCACTATTGCTATTGCTCATGCTTAGAGCTATGATTTTTCAAACCCTTAATCCAAAGAATCATACATTGGCATGCAACTCATCTGAAATTGTTTGTGCTATTCTGTGTACATGAATAATACTTTTCAAGGACGGTGTGATATTAATATAAAAGTTTTTCACCTGGCGGGCAATAAAACTGGTCAAAACATCTATACATATTTTGAAGGAAGAACCAGAGCAATATCTAGGCACCACAATATCATGCAGACTTAGGGATGGCTATTTTGGCTTCAATCAACAAGCAAGCACCCAAACACCCTAGCAATCACCTAGAAACATCAATGTAATAATGTAGCAACACTCTAAGAACCACCGAGCAACACCACAATAACCACCTACCAAGATCATAGAAACACCCTAGAAAACACTAAAAACACCATAGTATTTGCCTAGCGTAATTATAACAATGTTCTAGTAACACCATAAAACCATCCAGAAGATGCCAGGAACCATTATGCAACACTCTAACAACCAATTGCTTACACCATAGTAACCACCTAGCTACACCATAGAAACCACCCAAAACAGCCCAGCAACCACATACAGTGTAGCGACACCACAGAATCCACCCAGAACAAGCATGTAACCATCTAACTGCACTATAGAAACCACTCAGAGCAAGCTAGAGACCACATAGCAACACCACATAATTGTCTAGCAACTCCCTAGCAACACCATATAAACCACACAACACACCATAGCAACATGACTGTGACACCATAGAAACCACTATGCCCTAACACCACCATAATAACCCAGAACACTAAATCAACCATACTGAAACAAGACAACCACCTAGTAACACCATTGTACAATGACTGCAACAATGACTGATAACCGGGAAGACTAAAGCAACAACACTGAAACAAGACAACCACCTAGTAACACCATAGCAACATGACTGCAACACCCCAAGAAAACACTACGCTGTAAACACACCATAATAACCCATAACAGCAAAGCAACAACAATGAAATAAGACAACCATTTAGCAACAGCATAGCAACATGACTGCAACACCCTAAAAACACTATGCTTTAAAAAAGATCATAGTAACTTTAAACACCAAAGCAAACAAACAACCTCCTAATAACACCATAGTAATATGACAACACCCTAGTAACCACTATTCCCTAAAACACCATAATAACAGTAAAGCAACAACAATGAAATAAGACAACCACATAACAATACCATAGCAACGTGACTGCAACACCCTAGAAACCCTTATGCCCTTAAAAAGACCTTATTAACCCAGAACACCAAAGCAACCATACAAAAAAGACAAGCACCTAGCAACACCATTGCAACCTGACTGCAACACCCTAAAACCACTACACCCTAACAACACCATAATAACCCAGAACACTAAAGCAACCACACTGAAACAAGACAACCACATAGTAACAACATAGCAACATGACTACAATGCCTTACAAGCCACTACACCCTAATAAGACCATAATCACTCAAAACAGTAAAGCAACAACAATGGAGTAAGAAAAACATGTAGCAACACCATAGCAACGTGACTGCAATACCCTAGAAACCCTTAAGCCCCTAAAAAAGAACATATTAACCCAGAACACCAAAGCAACCATACATACTCAGAACAGTAAAGCAACAACAATGAAATAAGACAACCACGTAGCAACACCACAGCAACATGACTGCAAAATCCTAGAAACCACTATGCCCTAACAACACGATAATAATCCAGAACACTAAAGCAACCACACTGAAACAAGACAACCACCTAGTAACACCATTGTAACATGACTGCAACACCCTAGATACCACTATGCCCTAACAACAACATATTAACCCAAAACACTAAAGCAATCACATTGAAACAAGACAGACATCTTGTAACACCATTGCAACATGACTGCAACACCCTAGAAACCACTACACCCTAAAAACACCATAATAACTCAGAACAGAAAAGCAACAATAAATAAGACAACCACATAGCAACGACATAGCTACATGACTGCAACAACCTAGAAACCACTATGCCTTAAAAAAAACACCATAATAATCTAGAAGAGTAAATCAACAACAATGAAATAAGACAACAGCATAGCAACATGACTGCAACACCCTGGAAACCACTACGCCCTAAAAAAGATCATAGTTATCCAAAGCACCAAAGCAACTATACAAACAAGACAGCCACCTAGCAACACAATAGCAACATGACTGCAACACCCTAGAAACCACTACGATCTAAATCAGAATCAGAAAGAGCTTTATTGCCAAGTATGCTTGTGCATACAAGGAATTTATTTCAGTGTTATTAGCTTCCAGTACACAGAGACAACAACGCACAGACAATAAAAATGAGAGAATAAGAAAAATTACACATATGTAAGCATAAATAGACCAAAAATAAAAATAGAAAATAATAATAATAATAATAATTTGTAAAAAAAAAAAAAAAAAAAAAAATTGACAAATAAATATGTATGTACAGTTGTGCTATAGGTGATAGGATGGAATGCAGGGATGTGTTAGGGTGGAGGTGGTAGCAGTAGATGTCAGATTATTCCACACATTTTTGCACAATGGGAGGAACATTTTAACGTTCATAAGGTGGATTGCCTGGGGGAAAAAAACTGTTCATTCGTCTGGTTGTCCTGATATTTGGGGCTCTGTAGCGCCGGCTTGGATGGTAAGAGTTCAAAGAGAGGATGGCTTGGATGTGAGGGGTCCAGAGTGATTTTCTGAGCTCTTTTCCTCACTCTGGATGTATACAGTTCTTGAAGAGTGGGCAGGGGAGCACCAATAATCCTCTCAGCAGACCGAACCGTTCTCTGCAATCTTCTGATGTCTGATTTTGTAGCTGAGCCAAACCAGATAGTTATTGATGTTCACAGAACAGACTCGATGATGGCTGAGTAGAACTGTCTCAGTAACTCCTGTGGTAGGTTGAACTTCTTCAGCTGACGAAGGAAGTACAACCTTTGTTGGGCCTTTTTTACAATGAGTCGATGTGAGTGTCCCACTTCAGGTCCTGGGAGATGTAACATCCCAGGAACTTGAATGTCTCCACTGTAGCCACAGTGCTGTCCATGATGGTGAGTGAGGAAGGTGCAGGGGGGTTCCTCCTGAAGTCCACTATCATCTCTACAGTTTTGAGCTTGTTCAGCTCCAGGTTGTTGTGACTGCACCAGACAGCCAGCTCTTTTATCTCCTGTCTGTAGGCAGACTCGTCACCTCCCCGAATGAGGCCGATAACCATGGTGTCGTCTGCAAACTTCAGGAGCATGACAGAGGGGTCTTTAGAGGTGCAGTCGTTGGTGTAGAGGGAGAAGAGCAGTGGGGATAGAACACAACCCTGAAGGGCGCCAGTGTTGGTGGTGCGGCTGCTTGATGTGAATTTCCCCAGTCTCACCAGCTGTTGCCTATCTGTCAGAAAGCTGGTGATCCATTGACAGATAGGGCTAGGAACAGAAAGTTGGTTTAGTTTGGTGTGGAGGAGTGAAGGAATGATGGTATTGAAGGCCGAACTGAAGTCCACAAACAGGATCCTCACATAAGTCCCTGGTCTGTCCAGATGCTGCAGGATGAAGTGCAAGCCAATGTTCACTGCATCATCCACTGACCTGTTTGCTCGGTAAGCAAACTGCAGGGGGTCCAGTAAGGGTCCGGTGATGTCCTTCAGATAAGCCAGAACCAGTTTTTCAAACGACTTCATGACGACAGATGTTAGCGCCACAGGTCTGTAGTCATTAAGTCCTGTTATCTTGGATTTCTTTGGGACAGGAGTAATGGTTGAGCGTTTTAGGCAGTGAGGGACTTCACATAGCTCCAGAGACCTGTTAAAGATCTGTGAAAAAATGGGGGCCAGCTCATCAGCGCAGGTTTTCAGACAGGCTGGTGCCACACCGTCTGGTCCTGGTGCCTTTCTTCTTTTGTTCTTCCTGAAGACCTGGCGCACCTCATCTTCGCTGATTAGAAGTGAAGGAGGGGGGAGAGGGGGGTTGCTGGAGGTGTTAATGGTTGTGTGAAGAGATCATCAGAACAGGTTTGGGGGGCTTCAAATCTACAGTAAAGTCGTTGAGTCGCCTCAGTGCAGGGGGGGGGGGGGGGGGTCCTGTAGTTTGTGATGGTTTTCAGGCCTTTCCACACTGAACTTGGATCATTTGAAGTGAACTGATCTTCTAACCTTTTTGCATAGGTCTTTTTAGCCACTCTAATCTCTTTATTCAGTGTGTTCCTGGTCTGGTTGTACAAGACTCTATCCCCTTTTCTGTAGGCATCCTCTTTGGCCTGACTGTCTGAGTTTTTTTGTAAACCATGGCTTGTCATTGTTGTATGTTAAATATGTTCTGGTAGGAATGCATAAATCCTCACAGAAACTGATACATGAAGTAGCAGTCTCTGTGAGCTCGTCCAGATCGGTGGCAGCAGCTTCAAAAACACTCCAATCAGTCAAATAGAAACAGGATTGTAAGACCTGTTCTGTTTCGTTGGTCCATCTTTTTACAGTCTTAACTACAGGTTTAGCAGTTTTAAGTGTTTGCCTGTAGGATGGTATAAGATGGACCAGACAGTGATCAGATAGTCCCAAAGCTGCCCGTGGGACAGAGTGATATGCTCCTTTAATTGTGGTGTAGCAGTGGTCCAATATATTACTGTCTCTGGTCGGACATGTAACATGCTGTCTGTATTTTGGCAGTTCACGTGAGAGATTTGCTTTATTAAAATCCCCAAGAATGATTAAAACAGAGTCCGGGTGTTGTTGTTCTGTCTCTGTGATCTGATCAGCGAGTTTCTGCAACGCCAGGCTTACGTGCGCTTGTGGTACACGCAAAGGAAAGTACACGCTCACGAGAATGAACGAGCAAAACTCTCACGGCGAATAGAACGGCTTACAGTTAATGAAAAGTGCTTCTAGATCAGAACAGCACATCTTCTTTAACACTGTTACATCTGTACACCACCTCTCATTGATATAAAAGCACGTCCTGTCGCCGCGCGATTTCCCCGTCGATTCTGTGTCGCAGTCTCCTCTGAACAGCTGATATCCCGGTAGATGAATCACGCTGTCCGGTATAGCCACGTTCAGCCAGGTTTCCGTGAAACACAGAGCAGCAGAATGTGAAAAATCCTTATTTGTCCGGGAGAGCAGAAGGAGTTTGTCTGTTTTGTTGGGTAGAGAGCGGAGATTCGCCAGATGTATGCCGGGCAGCAACATCCTGAGTCCACGCTGACGAAGCTTCACGAGCACGCTGGCGCGCTTCCCCCTCCTGCGCGTCCTGAAGCGTCTCAGCGCTGCTGCTCCGCCAACTAATATGTTCAGCAAAACGTCCGAATAATCAAAAACCGGTTGGAGATTATATGGTGTGTTCTGTCGAATGTTCAGCAGTTCATCTCTGGTGAAACTGATCATGTTTGCAGAACAAAAAAAAAAACAGGAAAAACGAACAAAAACACTAAAACAGCTGGAGAGCTAAGCACAGAGGCTGCCATCCGCGGCACCATCTTGACTTAAAAAAAAAAGAGCATATATAACCCAAAACACCAAAGCAACCACACAAACAAGACAGCCACATAGCAATATGACTGCAACACCCTAGAAACCACTACACCCTAACATCACCATAGTAACCTAGAACGCTACTGCAACCACACTGAAACAAGACAACCACCTAGCAACACCATAGCAACATGACTACAACACCCTAGAAACCACTACACTGTAAAAAACACCATAATAACCCAGAACAGTAAAGCAACAACAATAAAATAAAACAACCATGTAGCAACACCATAACAACATGACTGCAACACCCTAGAAACCTTTACACTCTAAAAAAGACCATATTAACCCATTAACCCTAGAAACCACTACACCCTAATAAGACCATAGTAACCCAGAACACCAAAGCAACCATACAAACAAGACAACCACCTAGCAACACCCTTGCAACCTGACTGCAACACCCTAAAACCACTACACCCTATCAACACCATCATAACCCAGAACACTAAAGCAACCACACTTAAACAAGACAACCACCTAGTAACACCATATCAACGACTACAACATCCTAGAAACCACTACACCCTAATAAGACCATAGTAACCCAGAACACCAAAGCAATCATACAAACAAGACAACCATCTAGCAACATGACTGCAACACCCTAGAAACTACTACATCATAAAACACCATAATAACTCATAACAGTAAAGCAACAACAATTAAGACAACCTTGTAGCAACACCATAGCAACATGACTACAATACCCTTGAAACCACTATGCCCTAACAATACCATAATAATCCAGAACGCTAAAGCAACCACACTGAAACAAGACAACCACCTAGTAACACCAAAGCAACATGAGTGCAACACCCTAGAAACCACTATGCTCTAAAAACACCATAATAACCCAGAACAGTAAAGCAACAATGAAATAAGACAACCATGTAGCAACACCATAGCAACATGACTGCAACACCTTAAAAAAGACCATAGTAACTTAGAACACCAAAGCAAACAAAGAAACAAACAAGACAACCATCCAGCAACACCATAGCAACATAGCAAACAAGACAACCACCTAGCAACATGACTTCAACACCCTAGAAACCACTACATCCTAACAACACCATAATAACGCAGAACACTAAAGCAACCACACTGAAACAAGACAACCACCTAGTAACACCATAGCAACATGACCACAACACCGTAGAAGCCACTACACTATAATAAGACCATAGTAACCCAGAACACCAAAGCAACCACACTGAAACAAGACAACCATCTAGCAACACCCTAGCAACATGACTGCAACACCCTACAAACCACTGCACCCTAAAACATCATAATCACTCTTAACAGTAAGGCAACAACAACAAAGTAAGACAACCACCTAGTAACACCATAACAACGTAACTGCAACACCCTAAATACCCTTACGCTCTAAAAAAGACCATATTAACCCAGAACACCAAAGCAACCACACTGAAACAAGACAACCACCTAGTAACACCATAGTAACATGACTGCAACACCCTAGAAACCACTACACCCTAACAACAACATAGTACTCCAGAACACCAAGGCAACCACACTGAAACAAGACAACCACGTAACACCATAGCAACATGCAAGTTTTATACAGATAAACACAACTTGCATCTACTTGAGTAAAATTCCAATTTTCATATTTTTTGATATCACTTGCGTTGTTTTGTTGACAATAAGTTAGTGGGGGGTAAATTGTGCATTGAATAATAAAAACATGACATTTGAAGCCAAAAGGTTCATTGCAAAATCATAGTACCAAAAGCTGACAGTACTTGTGGAGAATAGACCACAAAGGACACAACATGTTTGTATCTTGTGAACCACGCACTGTAAACTACAACCGGTCTCTTTGGTGTTCAGGAAAAGGTTTCCATCAAGGAATGGCCACTGCATCTGTCTTATCTGCCCTTTGAGCTGAAACCTACTGATGACCCCCTATAGGACTCAGAGAACTTGATTCAAATGCTAAAATTCTTTGTGATTGAATACGACCCACAGGCAGAAGTGATCGATACAATATACACAGGCGCAAATTGGCTTCAGCAGAGAGCAGCAGGTATGAGTGGCAACTCCCGAGAAAGTGATTGATGGATGCTTCAAACATGTCTGCCCAAAGGATTTACTCAGCTTGATATATTTATGGGTCAAATAAATAGCCAGGCCGATAATTCTCCTAATAGGACAAATAGTAGAGGACTATAAAAATACACCACAATATCTTTGACTGGGGGGGCATCTTCTTGCCACAGACATAAATAAAAACCTTTTCACAGTTTAATATAGCAAGCAATATGCTTTTAGCACAAGCAAGAAGTAAAACTGCACAGAAAGTTGCAGAGAATGTCATGCCTTGATGTGTAGTAAATGGGCTCCCACTTGACGCATTCGGTGATGTGCATGCAGGCAACACAAGTTTAAGTATGGCCTGTGTCAGATCCAAGTCCAGTCCCACTTTATATTAAGTGTCCCTAATACCTGTGAACTTACAAGGTAACTATATGCGTACGTAGCATGTAACCACAGTGTATGTACACATTGGTACATTGATTCTACAGCTCTAATACTGGTGTAAATACACACATGTAACAACCCACTGAATAGCATGTGTAAATAAAAATGTATAACAGGGAGTACACATGTGTAACAAGAATTATGTAACTACATTTTGTAACAACAATATTTACCTGCATAAGTTTTTACACTTCAATGCTGAATTTACCAGTTACCCTGAAACATGGAACCCTGGAAATCATGATGATTCCTATGTAAATACCATGTACAACGTAAAATCCGAACAGTTTAGCTTACTTAGATTTTTAAGTAACATTTTTTAAGATTATTAAGTAACAGATAATTTCAAGGCAAATAAAACAATGTACTTACTGATCTGAGTGACACTTACTTAAAATATTCAAGTAGCCACAAAGGAACCAACAACTTGAACTGGACACTTGAACTTCATTAAAATTTTTATAATTCTCTTTCTATTGATGCAACAATGCAACATGAAATCGCAGAGAAGTAATAAATAGATTACTTTAAAAAGGTGGTCTAACGTTTAATTAAATCATTAACTATCATAGCATACTTTTTATATTGATTAATGATCTTTTATGATTTTATTGTTTTTCATAAACACCTTGTAATGCTGATATAATCCTTTAATATTTGTGGCAATACTTCGCAATCAACCACACTTGAGTCACACACAGATTTCAACATTCAGCACACTAAACACAACAATGGTAACAATTGAATTTTATTTATTTTTATTAATTGTAACAATAACCATTTGATTTGCTCTTTTTGTTGTTCTACTACTAACACAAGACAACAAATAAAATCAGCAAATAAAAACAACAACACTAAAACAAAGCAACAGCATAATTTAATCATGCCGCAATGCATTCTAGGATTCAGTAATTCTGAGTTGCATAGTTACTCGCAATGTTCCTCAGATCACAGATTTAAGTTAAAGTTTAAGTTAAAACTTAAATGGCTTAAGTAAATTGAACTCAAAATAAGTAAGGAATACTTTTAATATATTAGTAAATAAGACTTAAATTACACTTAATACAGTTAAGATTACTTAATTGAATTAGGGCAATGAGTTTGCACAAATTAATTAAGTAAACTTAACAAATTACTTTTTACAGTGCCATGTATGTACACTGATATTAAAGTGTTGCAGAGAGGTTTAGGTTTTACATATTGCACAGTAAGTTGTGACCATTTTATACTTTATATTAAGTAGAAAGTTCCTGAGGAGTTAATATGTAAGTACACAGATATTAAAGTCATTTAAGTACATTGGTATCACAAGTGGAACATTTCTAATTCAGCATTAGTACTGCCAGTGTAATTCAAATACAGTGTTCATAAATACATGGTATGTACATAGGAATCTTCACGATTTCCATAATGATTCAGGGTATTGAGACTGTGTGTGGAAGTGTAAAAACGTGTGCATATTGTGCACATATTGAGTATATATTGTTGTTACAAAATGTAGTTACATAATTATTGTTACACATATGTACTTCCTGAAGTACATATGTGTTGTTACCAATGTCCCGTTACACATTTGTACTTACACATGCTATTCAGTGGGTTGTTACATGTGTGTAGTTACACCAGTATTAGAGCTACAATGTACCAATGTGTACATACACTGTGGTTACATGCTACGTACACATATAGTTACAATGTAAGTTCACAGGTATTAGGGACACTTAATAAAAAGGTTTGTCAAATCGATGACGATCTGAAGTATAGTAAAACTAAATTCTCAATGCACCAGTAAGCAACTAGCCAACTAGTAAAAACTGTAGCCATCTAGTAACACCATATTAAAGGTGCTGTGGGTTTTTGACTGTGCTAAAGAATAAAAACACCATGTTATAGGAATGCTAAGTTCACATTTTCTTTCTCTGAAAAACAATGCTACATCCAGTTATTCTACTTTGCAATAAAACTCTTGTCTTTGAATGTCTGTCTTTGTTTTGGTCTGTTGTGATTCTGCCTTTTTGATTTTGACACCCCAAGTTGCCAGTTGGTAAAAAAAAAAGGTCACAGATTGCAGATTCTACCTAAACTTCGGCATCCACCTACTTCACTCTGACTAGAGAAATAATAAAACACTGAAAAATCTACTTATCAGCTTCCACTGTAAGACTCGTAGCACTGCATTTTCAATACCGCTCGTTCCTGTTGTATGTCCTCGATCTGGCACCTCACATGGGCATCGAGTCTGAGAAGGAGGGAGAAACAACCCTCTCCAATATTTTAAACTTAGACTGTTGTCCCCTTTTCAACTGCTAGTTGTCAATATTATGTACTGCACCTTTAATAACATTTCAGCTCAACAGATACACCCTAGCAAGCACCGTGCAATGCTAATGCAGTGATTTTGTGTAGCAGTGGTGAGGCCATAAACAAAAGCTAAAGTGGTATTTGGCTAAAAGAAAAAAATGGCATGAAAATACATGCCTAAATTAAAAATAAAAATGGGACTTTACTTGAAAATGTGATCTGTTAAACATAATACAATACACAACAGATAGTACTGTGTCATTTAACTGTAAAAAAAGGTCTCAACTAGCAGAACAAAACAAGCTGTCACATGGACGGACTGAGACGTGCGGATCCATTTGCAGCATTTTATTCAGGCAAACAAACACAAAGGGGCAGGCAGAAATCGTAGTCAAAAAACATGCAGAAAGGTCGGGGCTGGCAGCGAGAATCAAACACGGGAGGGAGTCCAGGAATCACACACACACGGGAAAACAAACACGGGAAGAAACGCTCGGAATTACGACCATGAGGAACGATAAGACTTTGCAAGGAAGCTGTGTGTGTGAGTGGCATATAAGCTGTCCGTGTGATGAGCTGCAGGTGTGTGTGTGTGTGTGAATGAGCTGCAGGTGTGAGCAGTGATCAGTGCAGTGAGAAACAGGGAGCAGGTGAATGCAGTGATTAGTGCAGTGGCTTGTGGGGAATGAAGTCCATGATGTGTAGTGCAAGAGTTAATGACAGGACGACTCAATTCGTGACAGAGCCCCCCCCCCCCCCCCAAGGAGCGGCTTCCAGACGCTCTAACCACCTAATGAAACCGGAGGGTGGTGGAGCGGAGGCGGAACAGGGGGAGGGATGGAGGGCCAGGTCCATGTGGGGGTAATGGAGCTATGGACTGAGGCGGAGCCGACGGAGGGAGAAGCCATGGTGGAGGAAGGGTTGGCTCCTCCATAGGGCCGACCGACGGAGGTGGAGCCGGTGGAGCCCGAGGCAGAACCGGAGAGTCGATGGTCCTGGGCGACACAGAGGATCCGGAGGGCCAAGGCGGAACCCAAGGCTCTAGCGACCAAGGCAGATGGAGGTCCGGAGGTACGCGGCGGAGCCGGAGCGACAGAGGACCGAGGCTGTGCCCACGGGAGGGAGGAGGTCCACAGAGCCGGTAGGACGGAGTGACGAGGCGCAGCCGGAGGAGTAGAGTCCAGAGGCGAAGGTGGGGCGACGACTGACCAGGGCGGAGCCGGAGAGACGATGGAGCCCGGTGGAGCTGGTGGACCGACGGCCGACAGCGGAGACGAGGGAGCAGAGAGCCGGGGTGGAGCCGCAGGGTCAGAGGGCCGAGGCGGAGTCCAGGACTCTGAGGCTGGAGGCGATGGTGAGGGATCCTCTAGCCAGGGCACCGATGGAGACTGGCAGTCCCACGGCAAGTCCTCTGCACCACAGGTGGGTTGAGGGTGAGCAGAGGGACTGTCAGGAGACAGAGGTGGTGGGACTGGAGCAGTAGGGAGGGTGGGTGGGAAACTCAACAGTCCATAAATGGCCTCCGTGGCCAGAACAGGGCAGACAGGAATCTCAGGAAGGCTGGGCGGAACCAGCATAGGCTCTGGACGACTGGACGGAACCAGCGCAGGCTCTGGAAGGCTGGGCTGAACCAGCGGAGGCTCTGGAAGGCTGGGCTGAACCAGCGGAGGCTCTGGAAGGCTGGGCTGAACCAGCGGAGGCTCTGGAAGGCTGGGCTGAACCAGCGGAGGCTCTGGAAGGCTGGGCTGAACCAACGGAGGCTCTGGAAGGCTGGGCTGAACCAGCGGAGGCTCTCGAAGGCTGGGCTGAACCAGCGGAGGCTCTGGAAGGCTGGGCGGAACCAGCCGGAGGCTGGACGGAAGACCAGCTGCTCGAGCCGACAGCAGCGGTGGGTAATCCACGCTAGACACCAACCACCTTGAGACAGAATTGACCTGATGAAGTGCAGATGTAGCGACCATCTTGGCGACAGGCTCTGGCGTAGCCACCATTTTGGCGACAGGTTCTGGCGTGGCGGCCATCTTGGCGACAGGCCCCGGCGTGGCAGCCATCTTGTGAGCGGACTCTGGAAGGGCGGCCATCTTGTGAACAGGCTCTGGAAGGGCAGCCATCTCGTGCAGTGACTCAGAGCTGGCGGCCATCTTGTGCAGTGACTCTGGACTGGAGTTTACTGTGGGAACATTGTTGTCCTCTTCTTGAATTCCCACAGTAAAAGGAGAGCCACTCATTTGCAGAGCAATGTCAATGAACATTTGTAAAGTCCAGCCAGGTTCGAACATGGGCATGAGGGAAGCCAATGGCTCTAAGAGTCCTCCACGGAAGAAAATCATCAGGCATTGATCATCCATAGAAGACAGATTTGCCAATTCAATAAAGTCCATAGCATAATCCTCAATAGTCCGCTCACCCTGCTTGAGATGCATGATCTGTACAGTGGGGTTCGTGCTGGAACCGGATGACACCATACTAGCTGCTGGATCCTTGTAGCGGCGAAGTCTTCTGTCACATGGACGGACTGAGACGTGCGGATCCATTTGCAGCATTTTATTCAGGCAAACAAACACAAAGGGGCAGGCAGAAACCGTAGTCAAAAAACATGCAGAAAGGTCGGGGCTGGCAGCGAGAATCAAACACGGGAGGGAGTCCAGGAATCACACACACGGGAAAACAAACAAGGGAAGAAACGCTCGGAATTACGACCATGAGGAACGATAAGACTTCGCAAGGAAGCTGTGTGTGTGAGTGGCATATAAGCTGTCCGTGTGATGAGCTGCAGGTGTGTGTGTGTGTGTGTGTGTGTGTGTGTGTGTGTGTGTGTGTGTGTGTGTGTGTGTGAATGAGCTGCAGGTGTGAGCAGTGATCAGTGCAGTGAGAAACTGGGAGCAGGTGAATGCAGTGATTAGTGCAGTGGCTTGTGGGGAATGAAGTCCATGATGTGTAGTGCAAGAGTTAATGACAGGACGACTCAATTCGTGACACAAGCTAAATTGTTTCAGGAGAACAAACAATAACAAGTAGGGATGCACCGATCCGTATCGGCTGATCACTTGCGCGTTTTGTCAGTAAAGCCGGTTCTGTAATCAGCGGTGAATGCCATCAGGTGCGTGATTTCACGTTGAGCCGTATATACTACACACAGCCGTTGTTTACGCACCTGATGGCATTTACCGCTGATTACAGAACCGGCTTTACTGACAAAACGCGCAAGCATGATCGGCCGATTCGGATCGGTGCATCCCTAATAACAAGTCTATGTAAAGACTACACATTTGGCTTTTGGCTTCACCAGTTATTAATAACCCGCAGAACATCACATACATTTACTAAGAACAGTACTTCTCATTTCAGACAAGCTCAAACACAACATAACACAACTTGTAGATCTTGAGATAACCCTCATAGAGTGGCATTACTTGCTGCTTTGCTTAAGCTATAGGACATCCAGGGATCCGATCCCAATGATGATGCAGCATTTCCCAACATCATTTAAAAACATCAAAAGGTTCAACCAATAGAAACTGGATCTTAGGTATAGTGGGTGGATATTGCATAGAGATGATAAGTAAAGACCAATCAGGTACTTTTTTACAGTGGGAGCATGCTTGGATTGGATTGATTGCTCAGATTGACAGCTCTTGCATTTATTTGCCATAGAATAGAAACGAACAACTGGAAGATCAGGGCTCATCCACCATGATTTTATTACTTATTCTCTATATAAATACACTGGGTGGGCCAATCACCAATCTACCCTTGTGTAGCTTTTCCACTGACTAAATTCTCAGTCTGTTGTAGCCATTTAATTTAACTTTTCTTTGAATCAGGTGGTAAGCAACCACCCAAATACCGTATTAACCATCTAGCAACATCACAGTAATCACTTAGAGACACCATATAGACAGTACATAACAACATCACACCAACCTTTCAGCAACCATCTACCCATCTAGCAAGTAAAAAAAAAAAAACGGTAGCACTTTTGTATAGGGACCAATTCTCACTATTAACTAGTTGCTTATTAGCATGTCTAATATTAACATATTGGCTGTTTATACCTATAAAGCACATATTCTGCATGACTATATGCTAAATCCCTAATCCTACCCAATTCCTACATTTAACAACTACCTTACTAACTATTAATAAGCAGCAAATTAGTAGTTTATTGAGGCAAAAACTGTAGTTAGTGGTTTGTTAATGAGAATTGGACCTTAAAATAAAGTGTGACCAAACTACCCAGAACATCTTATCAGCCACCTACTGTATAACACAATTGTAATCACCTAGAAATTGCACAGAAGCCATAATAACCATTTCCCATCTTTCTGATTATTTAAAAAAAAATAATAGTAATAATAATTCTGTTAAAATATATAGAGAGAGCGAGAGAGAAAGACCAATTCCAATGCCAATGCCCAGAATGCCAAATTTATGATATTCTGAAGTAGAGCTTAATTATCATAGCCAATTAACAATGTTCTGAACGCTCTTTTGCTTTGGACCAGTAAACACCATAATAAACACCCAACAACACTTCATAATTTATTGAGCTCTATATTATTAAAGTCCCCCTGAAATCAAAATTAAAGTTTTTTGGCTTTTAATATGAATTAATTAGCCTTAAGATTATCTATAAGCTAGTGTGCTTCAAAACAACGACAAAATTCGCGTTTACAAGATATGAGCATTCAAAACTTACAGTCTCGTCACTTCCGCCAATATGAATCAACGATTTTGATGATATCACCGTGCACTTCAGTTTCTCATCAAACGGTCTGTCCAATCAAATGCTCTCTAGAGTCCGTAGTGTCCCGCCCCCTACACAGAGACGCAATACACGGAGCGGATCATATGTGCGATCGGCATGTATTAAACTACACAGCCTCAGCATGATTATGATCACTATTTTGTTTTAGCAAGAGTTTCATATTGAATCTGTGGGGTAATTTATTAGTCTGTGGCTGTCATAAGCTTACAAATGCAGCTTTACCGAGCTTAACGGCTCTGGCCCGAGCAGATATAAATGGAATGCTATTGGCTATTCAAAATAAGTGGGCGGGGCTGGGCGATATGTTTTTGTTTCAGTTAAAAGTACATCACCACATAGAATAACGCTGCATGTTTCAAGGCACTTCAGTGGACCTTTAAGGTTAGAAAAGGTTTAGAAAAATGGAGAGAAGCTGTTAACTTTGCTGATTTTTTTATATTGTATATTAGACTAAATTCTCTCTTTTTCTTGACAATATGTGTTAAATATGTTCTGAAGTGGCCTTAATGGGATCAATATAATATTACATTAAATGTGACCCTGGCACAAAATCAGTGATAAGGGTATTTTATATTATCTGAAAGCTGAATAAATAAGATTTCCATTGATGTGTGGTTTGTTAGGATAGGACAATATCTGGCCGAGATACAACTATGAAAATCTGGAATCCAAGGGTTCAGAAAAATCACCTTTAAAATTGTCCAAATGAAGTTCTTAGCAATGCATATTACTAATCAAAAAATAAATTTTGATTTATTTATGGTAGGAAATTTACGAAATATCTTAATGTAACATGATATTTACTTAATATCCTAATGGTTTTTGGCATAAAAAAAATCGATCATTTTTACCTACAATGTATTTTTGGCTATTGCTACAAATACTGTATATCCATGCAACTTAAGACTGGTTTCACAAGGGTCACAAATAGAAAGAAGCATCAGTATCTACCAACACAAATATTTCACATAAAACATCAATGATTTTCAAATTAAACACACAGTAAACTTAAAGAAACTTATCTCATTAATATCACCTTAAAATAACGTGATAACATTTTATATTTCTAATATTCTGCTAAATAAAAAGAAATGTAAATGTAACTAATCTCTGCAAGTTATAGTTAATATTTAATATATTGTCCATCCCGTATCTAAAGTTTGCTGCCATGAAGTGCATCTAGGGATTGTTTTGGCTTATCTAACATCACATAATTCAAAATGATGCAGAATTCAGTCACACTCCAGGCTTCTAAAATATGAATAAGGGACCATCTATTTCTTTGAGGTCTTTCAATATCTGTTATCAGACACTCAGCAAGGTCTATTTGAGTTGCTCCTATTTTACTGTGAATGGACTTTTCACCTTTACTTCTTGAATAGACTGACTGATGGCCAGTGACCTTCAGCGGAGGTCACAGGAAGTAGCTTTCACATGTTTCTCTTTCCCTCTGAGACTGAAGATTCAGTGATATGCCAAAATGTCATCTTTGATACACAGATATATTGGTGTCGAGGTGAGAGGCTCAGATTACAATACAGATGTGTTTTCCATAGGTAAGACACCTGTGATATATATTTTAATATGAACTGATTTTGGCTGCATAAATTCCATCAGCGCTTCCTTCAGAAAATACATAAAAATCTAATTTTATCTTTGGGTGCATGCTGTAGATGCATATACTGTCTATAAAAATGGAAAGGAGAAAAAATGTCATTCCAATCTAGTAGCTTTATTTCTTTTCCTTATGAAGTGCGCAAATAAATAAATTAATTAAATTTATTTTTAAAAAATGATGGAAATTGATATTTTTATTTGGCAAGGAAGCATTAAATTGATGAAAAGTGACATTTATAGTATTACAAAAGATTTATATTGTAAATATAATATAATATAAAAAAGTATTACAGTTTACGCAAAAATATTAAGTAGCAGCACTGTTTTCAACATTGATAATAATTAGAAATTTTCTTGAGCACCAAATTAGTATATTAGAATTTATGTGTGTGTGTGTGTGTGTGTGTGTGTGTGCGTGCGTGCGTGCGTGCGTGCGTGCGTGCGTGCGTGTGTGTGTGTGTAAAATAAGGATCCATAGTTCTGTGGCAGGAGCTCCAGCAACAATAGTGCTGAATGAAGATGTGCTACACAGAGCGAGAAATTCCCCTTTCAACCCGTTAGTCATGGTAGCTGTTTAATTACCCGTTCCTCCGGCTGATCCCCTGCTCCCAACTTTATTACTGTGTGGATAAATGTATCCACTTAATGGTCAATTAATTCACACTTTCTCCTACAGGTCTGTCATAACACAGTGGATCATATGAACCCGTATGACTTGTTCAGGATGACAATCACGTCTTTATTGCTCTGTTGGTCTTATCAAGTATTGTCCAGGCACTTCTGCACTTCATTTACAGCTCTGGATAGAAGGTGACGTGTGTTTTTACTGATAAATACACTGAAAAAAATGTTATGTTGAATTTACTTAATTTTATTACGTCAAGGGGTTGCACGAAATAAATTTATCCAAATCCAGATATATTTTTTAAGTTGAGTTTACTTATATTTTATAAATTGGTTGTACTTATATTTTATACATTGAGTTTATTAATCTCTTTCAGTAAATTCAGATTAATTATATTCATAATTTCAGCTAAACTATTTTGAGTAGAATTTACAAACATGATTGTGCATTAGTGATAAACACCTGCTGTTATCGAGAATTACAGAGGATCAAATGTTGATGTTTTATTGGTTAAGATGATGCTACCATCATGGAGATCAGTGTTTGCTTTAGTTGGGCTCTTGACCCTTGACTTATTATCAGGTAGTGGCCTGATTATATGTAGAGTAACTACTATTGTGTTCAAGTTTAGGTGTTGAATGGTTAGTTCTGTGAAGCTTGACATGTAATTAAAGCTTTGTTCTGATAGTTCAAAATTAAAACTTCTGCTATATGTAGGACATACAAATAACTTCAGCTCTTGTGCTATTTAGACACATGCAGACATCAAGAACCAGCATATGAATCTCAACAATGGTGACAATCAACTAAATTCTTCATGCTGCAATGCATGCTGGGTAACACCATAGTAAAAACTCCCATCATGCACTACAGCATGAAGAATTATTGTCACCACTGTTGAGGATGGTATGATACGTGTTTATGTCTAAAAGCCTGAGCTGCTGTAAGTCTCCCCTCAATATTTAAGCATTACAGTTGCATTTTTAATAAGACTTTTTCTCCAGCTGTTTCATAGTTGAATGTCAGTCTATAAACCAAAGATTAACCATTACATGATATTCACTCACATGATTTAAAAGCAAAACATGTTAACTGGACTGCTACCACAAGTTTCTGATTCAGTAATGTGCAAAAACTTGCTGTAAAACAATATTGCAACTGCTTAAAAGCAATTTACTTTGAATTACTAAAAGGGTCAAAAGCCCAACTAAAGCAAACACTTATCTCCATGATGGTAGCATCTTTTTAACCAATAAAACATCAGCATTTGATCCTCTGTAATTCTCGATAACAGCAGGTGTTTATCACTAATGCACAATCATGTTTGTAAATTTTACTCAAAATAGTTTAGCTAAAATTATGAATATAATTCATCTGAAATTACTGAAAGAGATTAATAAACTCAATTTATAAAATATAAATTCACTCAACTTAAAAAATATATCTGGATTTACATAAATTTATTTCGTGCAACCCCTTGAAGTAATAAAATTAAGTAAATTCAACATAACATTTTTTTCAGTGTGGAAATTAAATGAAACTTATTTTTTTCTAATTACTTTTAATTGAATGAAATTAACTTGTTTTAAACAAGGGCAGTGAATTTGAAAATTAATAATAAAAAATAAGTCAGATTAAATAACACATTAAAATCAGTTAAATTAACCAGATAAAAACATGTAACATTTACAAGGGGTCAGAATCATTTTTTTCAGTGTAAGAAACATAATTTAGACTTTAATTTGCCATTATGTCAGGATTTTAGTAAATGCTAAATGGTGGTCCTTGTGAAAAAGAAGTGTACTTAAATTTATTGGACGTGTACTTGTGGTGTACTTAAAAAATTGCAGATAATATAATGTTACACTTGCATAAATTTTGTTAGTACACTTAAATGCACTGTTAAAAATAATAATTGTAATAATGTCAAATTAAAAGTTTTACTTTAAAGTATGTTTTAAATCATATTTTTTATAATCGTGTGTCATACTGTACAGAAGGAGACTTGTGTTGACTAACATAAAGCACATTATCATTTTAACTGTAGTGTTATTCAGTATTACATTTAAAGTTAAAATATTTTTAAAGTACAAAATATATGTAAATACATGACATACACTTTTAAATTAAAATTACATTGTATTTACATTTAGACATTTTGCAGATGCTTTTATTCAAAGCGACTTACAAAATAGGACAATGGAAGCAAACAAAATCATCAAAAGAGCAACAAGCAAGTGCTATGACAAGTCTCATTTAGCCTAACGCAGTACATGTAGCAAGGTTTTTTTTTTATTATATAATAAATAAAATAGATAGAATTAAAAAAAAAGCAAGCTAGTGTTAGAGGACTAAAATAGATGGATAGAATACAAAAAGAACAGAGAAGCTAGTGTTATTTTTTTCTTTCCTAAAGAAAACAAGCAGTAAGTAAAATGAATAGAGTATAAGTCTAAAAAGGCAAGTTTTTTTTTTAAGAATAGAATTAGAATAGAGGGTGCTAGAGGCAGAGGGTCAAATAAAGATGGAATATATGTGTTTTTAGATCGATTCTTGAAGATGGCTAAGGACTCAGCTGTTCAGATTGAGTTGGGCAGGTCATTCCACCAGGAGTGTACATTTAATGTGAAAGTGTGTGGAAATGATTTTGTGCCTCTTTGGGGTGGCACAATAATGCGCTGTTCACTTGCAGAACGCAAGCTTCTAGAGGGCACATAAGTCTGAAGTAATGAATTTAGGTAAAGGGGTGCAGAGCCAGTTGTGGTTTTGTAGGCAAACATAAATGCCTTGAATTTTATGGGAGCAGCTATTAGTAGCCAGTGCAAATTGATGAAGAGAGGTGTGACATGAATTCTTTTCGGCTCATTAAAAATTAAACTTGCAGCCACATTCTGAATTAATTGTAAAGGTTTGATAGAACTGGCTGGAAGACCTGCCAAAAGAGCATTGCAATAGTCCAGCCTGGAGAGAACAAGAGCTTGAACAAGGAGTTGTGAAGCATGTTCCGAAAGAAAGGACTTGGGCCCGTATTCTTAAAGTCCCCCTGAAATCAAAATTAAAGTTTTTTTGGCTTTTAGTATGAATATATTAGCCTTAACATTATCTATAAGCTAGTTTGCTTCAAAACAACAACAAAATTCATGTTTACAAAATATGGGCATTCAAAACTTACAGTCTCGTCACTTCCACCAATATGAATCAATGATTTTGATGATATCACCGTGCACTTCAGTTTCTCATCAAACGTTCTGTCCAATCAAATGCTCTCTAGAGTCCGTAGTGTCCCGCCCCCTACACACAGACACAATAACCCGGAGCAGATCATATGCGCTCATATGTGCGATCGGCATGTATTAAGTTACACAGCCTCAGCATGATTATGATCACTATTTTGTTTTAGTAAGAGTTTCATATTGAATCTGTGGGGTAATTTATTAGTCTGTGGCTGTCATAAGCTAGAAATGCGGCTTTACCGAGCTTAACGGCTCTGGCCCAAGCAGATATAAATGGAACGCTATTGACTATTCAAAATAAGTGGGCGGGGCTGAGCGATATGTTTTTGTTTCAGTTAAAAGGACGTCACCACATAGAATAACGCTGCATGTTTCAAGGCACTTCAGTGGACCTTTAAAGCTTCTAAGAATCCTCTCAGAAAGCTCCTAATTTAGCTTTAAAATTCCTACGTAGGAGTCTTATCTTAAGAGTGATTTAGGACCAATCTAAGAGCAACTCTGAGCGAAGAAAAGACAAAATTTTAACTTAGTGTGGAGGCGGGGTTGACCCCATTGCTAGCTATGACACAGCCTTTTGAAGACTGTGATTGGTTGGTTGTCCAAGAAGGAATTAAAAGAGCACTTTTAAGTGTAGGGTCTAGTATTAGCCTTCACTTAATTTTTATTAATATTTTAATTTATATATATATATATATATATATATATATATATATATTTTTTTTTTTTTTTTTTTTTTTTTTTTTACCACGCTGTTAATGTTGTATTTAATGTATTTGATAGGAAAAGAACAGCAACACATTAAGGTTCTGAAAGTGCTGTAATTGTTTGTGTAATCTCTTTGCTTATAGAAGGTTGTAAACAGACCCAAATCATCATTGCTGCACAGTTGCATTGTTTCCAGTTGCCAAAATGTTAATGTAATAAGTGATTACTTCCATTTCTTGCACTGTGGCATTTCTGCACTATATGTCAGAGATGTTAGCATGTCTCTAATAAAATCGGTCTCAAACATTATCCCTGCACAATCTCATGTGTGGCATCTTATTAACTCACTGTCATGCATTGTGTGCAAAATATTTCTTAGCCCTCCTCATGTTTTGTCAATTTTCTCCACTGCTGAAGAAACTCTTAAGCTTCTCAAAAGTCCTTGTCCGTACTCCTAACAATTTTGGACCTTAAGACCTCTTTTAAGGGTTAAGATGCTTTCTGAATTACTTTTTTCTTTACTAGGATATTTTCTTTAATTTTAAGAGGAAACACCCACATTTCTAAGAATTTTTGCACACTTGATATCTTTTCTGAAACTCAAGATGAGATACAAGTGAGATTCCTAGGGTCTTTTCCTGAGATTTAAGGCCTGTTCACACTGCTTTAACAAATGCTTGTTCACACTTGCATCTTTAACATATTTTAACATATTTCTTTAAAAAAAAAAGATAAGGAGTTCACATATATAAATGTGATTCATAAAATATGGTAGATGCTGTTACTTTTTAACACATTTAACACATCTATTCAATTCAATACACTATAATGTATTAATTTTTAAATAATCCATCTCGAGAACAGCAAGTGGCAAAAATAACACATGGATGATTATATACATAAAGCATGAAGAAAGTTGTCTTTATTTTTAGATTAAGAATTAATTTCAGTGCAGATTTGCATTCCCTATACAGTTTTTGATGTAGTTAAATAACTCATGTAATGCGTGTAATATTGTCTTTTTTTTCTTCTTTTTTTTAGAACAGGAACTGCATGCTTTTAACATATTCACCATAACATTTTTGTGATTTACATCCCTATTTCTACTATTCACATTTGTTTTAATGGATGTAAACAGGGATTTACCACATCATCTTGGCAACAGTTCATAACAAAGTCAGGTTTATTTTTGAAAAATGTTTGAAAAAAAAAAGGCAATCAAATATGTTTACTTGGTTAAAACGGATGGCAACAAATGGCAAAAGGGTTAACACAATGATGCTGGACTTTGTTGGGCCTGTGTGAACTAGCCTTCAAAAAGGCAATAGAGGTGCATTTTGGCCTGTTTCTGTTCCATAATCCTGTTATCTCTCCCCTACCCGACCTGGTTTCGGGCCCGCTAGCATGATTACGTACACTTTCAAGGAGTATTTTTGATACAAGCTGTATCAAAAAGGTAATGGTTGTGTACGAGGCATTTTACTGGTCACTGCTTGGTGATATTTTTCATGTTTACGTTTATGTGTTTGGAAAAAAATGATTCAGAGTTTCAGTAAGGTGGACAAGTGAAATCATGTTGTGTCAACTTGTAGTGTCTAACTACACAATAGGGTGAGTTATAACAACCTCAACTTGAGGAGAAATGGAAAACTTTAAATAATATGTTCATATAACAACAAAACATAGATTCTATTAAACAAAGGTGGGACTTTCAAGTCATAAGCAAGTCTCAAGTCAAATCCCAAATTAAGCTAATTAAGTGACTAATTAAATGATGATTGTGCATTAGTGATAAACACCTGCTGTTATTGAGAATTACAGAGGATCAGAATTTGATGTTTTATTGGTTAAAATGATGCCACTATCATGGAGATCAGTGTCTGCTTTAGTTGGGCTCTTGACCCTTGACTTCCTGCATTTGATCTCTCTTTGTAGCAATGCATGTTGTGTTGTAAAACAGAGAGACCAGTGCTGTGTATTGGTGAGATATTAGATGTTTTTATATACAGTCAAGCCCAAAATTATTTATACCCCTGAGAAATTCTTACTTAAAGTTACTTTTATTCAACCAGCAAGTTTTTTTTTAAACCGGAAATGACACAGGCTTCTCCCAAAATATAATAAGACAATGTACAAGAGGCATCATTGTGGAAAAAAAAATATTTCTCAGCTTTTATTTACATATGAACAAAAAGTGGCATGTCCAAAATTATTTATACCCTTAAACTGTCACAGTCTATGGGAAAATCCAAAGTCCATTCCAAATAGTCCAAGCTGTTCTAAAGCATCCTAATTACCCTAGTCTAAGCCTCAGACGTCACGCCCACGGAACGTTGGCTAAACGTCTGATGCATATGGTACACTTAACTAGAAACACTTCAGGAATGTCGAAGTCGTCATCTGATTAGTTGAATTTGATCGGATTTCCGGGAGACGCGAGTGTTGCATTTATTTTCGGTCTGCCGGGAGACAAAGCGCAGACTGATTTACTCGCATTTTGCTAAAATGTGCTTATGTAGACACCATTGTTGTTATACACATTTGCGATGTTCGCGAACAAATTACTGACTTACTGCTTGTTCTCCCTCTTCTTATTTAACTTTCAATGCTGGTTATTTCAATGACTGACTTGTTGTACGCCAGTCTGTTGTTCTGGGGGCATTTCCACGTACCAAAACGTGACGCTGAACGAAACAAACTGTGATTGGTTGTTTGACATGTCGGTCAAATGGCCTTATGGGCGGGCCTTGGCCAATGAAAACTGCCATGAATTCCAGACCTTCAGCCGTTAGTCTGAAGGTCTGGCTACGCAAGACTATAATTACCCTGATTCATTGGGAACAGCTGTTTTAATCAACTCAAAAAAAATAAAAAAACAGAAGCTCTCTGCTGTTGGTTTGTGGACAGTCACGGCTATGACAAAGAAGCTCACTAAGGACCTGCGGCTGCGCATTGTGGCTGCTCACAAGTCAGGAAAGGGCTATAAGACCATATCTAAATGTTTTGAAGTTCCAGTGGCTACAGTGCAAAGTATTATTAAAAAATACAAGACATTCCACACTGTGGATGTGGTCGGAAGCCAAAAGTGACACCTGTGCTGGCCAGGAGGATAGTGAGAGAGGATCCAAGAAAAAAGAATCCAAGGATGATCACCACCAAGGCCATCCTGATGAATCTGGGCTCTGCTGGTGACAACTTCTCAGGACAGACAGTCCAACGGACACTACTGGGTCCCACACCACTGGGTTTCACGGACGCAGACCAAGGAGTACACCACTTCTCCAGATAAGGCACACAAAAGCCTGCTTGGCCTTTGCAAATGCTCATCTGGACAAGAAGACTTCTGGTCTTCTGTTTTATGGTTAGATGAAACAAAAATTTAATTGTTTGGCCACAATGATGTAGCCTTCATTTGGAGTAAAAAAGGAGAAGTCTTCAACCCTTAAGAACACCATCCCCACTGTCAAACATGGTGGTGGGAACCTAATGTTTTTGGTGTTTTTTGTCAGCCGGTGGACCAGGGAACCTAATCACAGTAAACGGCACCATGGAAAAGGAGTAATACATAACAATTCTCAACAACAACATCAGGCAGTCTACAGAGCAACTTGGCCTTGGGCACCAGTGGACATTTCAGCATGACGACGACCCAAAACTCATAGCAGAAGTGGTAAAGAAATGGTTAGCAGATAAAAACATTAACATTTTGCAGTGGACCAGCAAGAGTCCTGACTTAAATCCAATTGAGAATCTGTGGAGGGAGCTAAAGATCAGGGTAATGGCAAAGAGACTCTCATCGCTAAAGATGACTGGGCAAAAATACCAGTGGAGACATGCAAAAAGCTGGTCGTTATCGTGAATAACTTTTTTATGTAATGAATAAAAAGTTTAAAATTTATGTAATGAATATAAAAATTTGAACTCTGGTATTATTTAGACACACACAGACATCAAGAACCAGCATATGAATCTCAAAAATGGTGACAATCAACAAAATGCTTCATACTGCAATGCATGCTGGGTAACACCATAGTAAAAACTCCCATCATGCACTGTAGTATGAAAAATTATTGTCACCACTGTTGAGGATCGTATGATAAGCCTGAGCTGAAACAGGTCTTTATTTTTTCAATATTGAAGCATTTCAGTGGCATTTCTTTAGTACATTTTTTTTTTTTTTTTTTTTACATTTCTGTAATTGCTGAATGTTAGTCAATAAACCAAAGAGAGACCACTTTATGATGTTCATTAATCATGAGTTATAAACAGAAAGCGTAAATTAACCTGCTACTTTCAAGATTTAAATTTAGCAATGCACAAATGTTTGTTGTGAAACAATATTGCAATTGCTTGGAGCAAATTACTTTGAATTAGAAAAAGGGTCAAGAGACCAACTAAAGCAAACCTTGACCACAATTATGGTGCCATCTTTTTTTCTTTTTTCTTTTTTTGGTCATTGTTGAGATTCATATGCTGATTCTTGATGTCTGTGTGAGTCTGGTTGATACCATAGATGAAAACTCTTTTGTGAAAAAACTATTTGTAAAGTCTTTTATCTGACTATCACAAGACCTTACTTGGTGGGTTTTACAGTGTAGTATTTTTATATCTTTACAAAATAATTCTTTGTGTCCGTGTTTTTTGGATGCAATGTATCTGTTAAAAAATAAATGCTGCTTTTGATTTTGCAGTTGTGTTGATTTAATATGAAATCTGGTTTCAGACATTGTCAAAGCAATGAAGTCCAGTAAACTTAAATAGTTATGATGTTGAGGAAAAAACGTTTTGTGTGTGTGTGTGT
The DNA here is from genome assembly GCF_049309525.1 of Garra rufa. Classification (NCBI taxonomy): domain Eukaryota; kingdom Metazoa; phylum Chordata; class Actinopteri; order Cypriniformes; family Cyprinidae; genus Garra; species Garra rufa. The sequence goes on from NC_133374.1 coordinate 33,155,690, forward strand.
GTGTGTGTGTGTGTGTGTGTGTGTGTGCGTGTGCGTGCGTGCGTGTGTGTCAATTAGACTTGGTTAATGGTTGTGAAAACATGAAAACTTAACTTCAACAAATATGTTTTTCAGCTGACTTAACTAAAAAACTAAAAATAATCAAAAAACTAAACTAAAAAAATTAATTGATACAGTACGTTGCCTTCATTTACTGCAAGTCATTTTAACAATTACATATAAGTTGAGTGAACGTAACAAGTAATGTTTGGTAAGCTTAACTGAGTGAATGCAACAAGATGACTTGACTATGTCAAGTTGTGTCAACAAATAATGTTTTACAGTCAGTGGTTATAATGAAATAATATGAATAAATAAAATTGTAAAATATATTAAAATAGAAAACAGTTATTTTAAATTGCAATAAATTGTTACAATGTTGTATTTACTGTTCATTACTGTATTCTTTCAAAAGACTTTAAAAAGCATAAAAATTGTTATGGACCCCAAACCTTTTAGCAGTATATGTAGGTTTTTCTAATCTACCGTATTATTTTACTCTGTGGAAACTGGGGTTGCAAACAAGCTTTAACATTGGCTTTAAACTATTAAGAGCATTTAAGAGCATTTTTCTTATTTTTTCTGTTGAATTTTTGCTCACACTATCCTAGTAGCCCATGCCATTCTGAAAACAGAACTTCAGGTTTAAAGTGCCCTTAAAACGTGTTTTTTTTTTTTTTGGCAACTTAATGTTCTTCTAGTCTCTCTCTCTCTCTCTCTCTCTCTCTCTCTCTCTCTCTCTCTCTCTCTCTCTCTCTCTCTCTCTCTCTCTCTTTCTCTTGCTCTTGCTCTCTCTTTATAGGTAATACAGATAGGAAGTGTAGGGGAATAGATTTAGTTCTCCAATAATGAGTCTTTAAAATGCACTCTGCAGCTGAGTGAGGAGCTGCGAGAGGCAGTCGAGCTAACTCTGAGGTGTCCGTTTGAAGGCTTACAGAGAAGAGCCTGAAGAGATGATTTTATCTGAGGTGAAGCTGGGTGTTCTTCCTGTTTTGACACCTCACGGCAGTGCAGAGACTGAATAAAGAGTTGGATTGCTGTAGATGGATGCTAAACACAGTAAAACACTCCTTACCCAACTAGCACTCATGCTAGAAATATAAACCCAACCAAGCTACTGTAGGCCAAAAAATTGTAATTGAATCATGAAGTACATTGCCATAAGTGTGACAAAATCGAATCATAAGTTGTCACATGAAATGCATAACAGGTGTAAACAGAATCTTATACTTGCTAATAAAAGACCAGTTCACACAAAGATGTAAATTAGCTGAAAATTTACTCATCTCCAAGAGTTTGTTGCTTCATCAGAACAGATTTTGAGAAATTTAACATTACATCACTTGTTCATCAAAAGAGCCTCTGCAGTGAATGGGTGCCATCAAAATGAGAGTCAAAACAGCTGATAAAAACATCACAATAATCCACATGTAATCCACAAGTCTCCAGTCTATTAATAAACATCTTGTAAAGCCAAAAGCTGTGCATTTGAATCAGGAGAGAAATATGCACAGTTTAAGCACCATTTACGAATTTAAACAGTCCAAAACAGTTCTAAACAAATACTGTATGTTGGTGAATTTTGATGTGAGAGGGCAACAGTGATGGACTTTTTCATTGCAGAAAGTGTTATTATGGATTATGGATTCATTCAGAAGTGACATTTAAAGATAAAATGTTTTGATGGATTTTTTTTTTTTTTTAAACATCCAGCTTTTCACTTCACAATACATTAACACTAGAATACTGTTATCTTTTTATCAGTGGTTTGAACTGTTCATACTGACAGCACCCATTCACTAAAGAGGTTCTATTGTGATGTAATGCTATATATATATATATATATTTTTTTTTTCAAATCTGTTCTGATGATTAAACCAATTAATCAGTATTTTACATGGCCTGAGGGAAAGTAGATTTTCATTCAATTTTTATTTTTGGGTGAACTATTCTTGTAGTTTCTTTGGTTGGAAAACTGTTCATAGGTGAGAAATGCTATAAAATTTTTATAGTCATGATAAGATTTTCAAAGATGTTCAAAAAAGTTTTGAAAGATGTTCAAAACAGCTGGTGGGTGCAACTTGTTGTGTGTTGAATACGCAAATGTTTGGTTATTTTTCCTTTTGCCAACAGTGTATCGCCCTGTGTATTTTTGTAGGGTGAAATGCAGTAATTTCAGTAATATTCCATGAGATGTGGATATTCACATGAAGACAAAAAGATTTAACCACGCAGATTTCGCAACTGGTTTAAGTTGGTCACGCAAATTTGTTAACAACAGAAAGCAATTTCTGTGTGAGCTGTGCTTCATACATACAACACTAGTGATAACAGGAAATTTTGCCCGCAAAATTTTGCTAATGTGACCACATCTTCACATTTATAGACCTAGTGGTGTCAAGACAGCAGATGCATTTTTCACAAGTGCATTTGTTACCTATTATTTAAAAAAGTTTTTAGTCAAAAGTGTCCAGTAATAAGGTGGCCAACAAGGTGGCTTTTAGTTCAATTTGTCCAACAATTTATAAATATATCTATATATACACAGTCAAAGCAAAAATTATTCAGACTATAATGAATAAACTGTGATAATGTGAGACAATTTGAAGGTCTGAATACATTTAGGTTTGACTGTGTGTGTATGTGTATATATGTACACTGTCACAGATCAGGCAGGAACACACGAACAACGACGTAAATAAAAGACGTACATTTAATAAATCCAAAGGGAAACAGGCAGACACAGGAACACGGAGTGGTAACATTAAAGACCGACAAGAATACAGGGGAAAACACACACCTTAAATAGACAGACTGATTACAACATCCAGGTGACAACAATGAGGGAGAAACCAAAACACTCAGAACTGCGGGGGAAAATGGGAGAAACCAACATGAAAGTCCGGGGGTGTGACATTACCTCCCCCTCCCGGAAGGCGTGTCCTCGCGCCGACAAATGGGAAACAGCAAACAGTCTCAGGAGGGGGTTTCGGCGGAGGACGGACTCCCGGGAGGAGGGCAAAAGATGGAATCCAGGGTGGTGACTGAATAGTCCATGGAGGTGATGACGGAGGGAGGAGCCAAGGAGGTGACAGGAAGGGGCTGGAGCAGGAGGAGCCAGGTGGGACCCAGGCCGCAGCCAAGATGTAATCCCACGGTGGAGCCGATGGAGGGAGGAGCCATGGTGGAGGAGAGGCTGACGACTCCATGGGTCCGACCGACGGAGGCGGAGCAGGTGGTGGGAGAGCCCGAGGCGGAGACGGAAAGCCGAAGATCTTGGGTGACACCGCGGATCCGGAGGGCCAAGGCGGAACCCAAGGCTCTGGCGACCAAGGCGGAGATGGAGATCCGGAGGTCCGCGGCGGAGCCGGAGCGACAGAGGGCCGAGGCTGTGCCCACGGGAGGGAGGAGGTCCACCGAGCTGGTGGGACGGAGCGACGAGGCACAGCCGGAGGAGTATAGTCCAGAGGCGAAGGTGGGGCGACGACTGACCAGGGCAGAGCTGGAGGGACGATGGAGCCCGGTGGAGCTGGTGGACCGACGGGCGACGGCGGAGACGAGGGAGCAGAGAGCCGGGGTGGAGCCGCAGGGTCGGAGGGCCGAGGCGGAGTCCAAGACTCTGAGGCTGGAGGCGATGGTGAGGGATCCTCCAGCCATAACACCGATGGAGACTGGCAGACCCGCGGCGAACCCACCGCACAGATGGTGGGCTGAGGGTGAGCAAGGGGACTGACAGATGACAGCGGGGATTCATGAAGGCTGGGCGGAACCAGCGGTGACTCTGGACGGCACCAGCGGAGATTCAGGCTTAGGCAGAAGAGGGAGGGTGGGTGGGAAATCCAGGCAGATGGGTATTTCCGTGAAACAGTCAATTAAGTCCCCAGAGTTGTGCTCTTTCTCACCCCCAGTGGCGGTGCAGTGGACGGGGCTCTCTACAGCCCTCTCTTGCTCCATGAAGCACTCCACCGTCGCTGATGTAGTAGCCGGCTCTCGCACCTGGTCGGAAGTTTTGACCCCATCGGCGCTCCATAACTCTGTCGCTCCGGGCTCGGGCTTCCCGTCTACGATGGGCTCATAATCCGCAGGTCGGGGTGGCTGGCTGGGCTCTGGGTCTGGAGTGGCACTGACGAGGTTCTCCTGGAAACGGGTGGGAAACGAGGGTTTGTTTCTCGCCAGTGTCCACTCCACAAATGCGGCGAAGTCCGCTCGAGGGCCGTCCTCGGACGACGGCGCTCTGCATGATGCGTTGAGGCTTGCATCATAGAACATACAGAGCGCGTCGTCCGGGTAGCTGGTGGTATGAGCTACGAGCTGGAACATCAAAGTGTAACCCTCGAGCGGTAAATCCCCCTGCTTCAGCCGGAGGAGGATGAATTCTGGACGGAGGAAGGACTCCATGGGGAAAACACTACGGAAACAAAAAGACTGGGAAAAACGAACGGGAAACAAAACGGAGGTGAACACGCCAAGAAAATAAACTGTATTGGTCGGTCTTTCTGTCACAGATCAGGCTGGAACACACGAACAATGACGTAAATAAAAGACGTACATTTAATAAATCCAAAGGGAAACAGGCAGACACAGGAACACGGAGTGGTAACATTAAAGACCGACAAGAATACAGGGGAAAACACACACCTTAAATAGACAGACTGATTACAACATCCAGGTGACAACAATGAGGGAGAAACCAAAACACTCAGAACTGCGGGGGAAAATGGGAGAACCCAACATGAAAGTCCGGGGGTGTGACATACACAGTATCTCACATAAGTGAGTACATCCCTTACACCTTCTTAAGGGACAATATTATAGAAATTAAACTTGTATATATTTTAGAGTAGCAGTTTAGTTTTATTGTCCCCTGAAAATAACTCAATATACAGTAATTATTGTCAAAATAGGTGGCAACAAAAGTGAGTACACCCTAAGCGAAAACAGCAGTATGTTGTTTAACCATGCAAAGCCACATGTCCTATTCATCATGTTTATGTTTTTGTCTGCTTGACAGGACCATACAAAGTTGTGTATCTTGTATTACAGCAGTTAAAATTTGGTGCTTTAAGGATGCTCAACATGGCATCTCATGGCAAAGGAGGATTTGAGAATTAGAATTGTTGCACTCTACACAAAGATGGCCAAGGCTATTAGAGGTTCAGTAACACCCTGAAACCGAGTTACACTACAGTGGTCAGGGTCATACAGAGGCTTTCCAAGATGGGTTCCATTTGGAACAGGCCTTGCAAGGGTCGATCAACGAAGTTGAGCACTCGTTCTGTGCATCAGGTGCAGAACCTGGCTTCAAAAAACAGATGCATGAGTGCTGCCAGCATTGTTTTAAAGGTTGCAGAAGTAGAAGGTCAGCTTGCCAGTGCTCAGTCCATACACTGCACACTGCAACAAGTTAGTTTGCATAGGCGCCGTGCCTTATGGATACCCTTATAATGTTTTATAAATATGGGCTTCATAGAAAGTTTTACTGATTTGATTTCAGCTGGAAAAATAAATAAAGTGGAGCAGCTCAGCAGCATGTCAAACACTGCAATGGGTGTTCGTTTAATGAAGCTACGTCAATAGAACTGCTCAGTTGATTATAATGGGAGCAATCTAGTTTTGTCAACCACTGCAATGACACTTACTGCCACACAGATGTATTTTCCATATCACATGCAAGCTGTCATTTAGCATATGCTTTTATCCAAATCAGCTTACAGTTCACTCATCCACCTGCAACAGATTGCGCGCTTCACCGGAACACAGACAACGCTACTCTCAGATCAACTCCCAGCTGTGAGATGTATAAAATCCATTTAGATGTTTGGGGTCAGTAAGATTTATTTTATTTTATTTTATTTACAAAATTAAGTCTTTTATTCAGCAAGGATGCATTAAATTGATCAAAAGTAACAGCAAATGCATTTATGTTACTAAAGATTTTTAAATAAATGCTGTAAAAATATATATTTTTTTTACTTTTTATTCATCAAATAATATTGAAAACAAATGATAACAGTGTTCACAAATATATTAAGTAGCACAGCTGTTTTGATAATAATAAGAAATCTTTCTTGAGCCCCAAATCAGCATATTAGAATGATTTCCGAAGTGACATGTGACACTGAAGACTGAATTAATGATACACTATATTGCCAAAACTATTGGGACACTCCCTTCTAATGAACAGGTTTAGCTACTTTAGTAATTTCCATGAGTGCAAATCTTAATGTTTAAGCATATAACGATATTCTAGGGAATTGTGTGCTTCTAATTTTATAGCAACAGTTTGGACAGGACCCTTTTCTATTCTAACATGACAATGCATCTGTGTATAATGCAAGGTTCAAAAAGAAATTATTAATTCAGTCAGTGTGGAAGAACTTGACTGGTCTGCAGAAAGCAAAGTCCTAATCTCAGTTGAACACCTCTGGCGTGACTTTAAATGCAGACCTTGAGCCATAAACTCATCACTAAACACCAATTACTTGTACATACACTATGGACAAAAGTATTGGGGTCACCACCTTCTTTAGAACAGAAAAGGGCATTTCCAAAACTGTGGCAACCAAGATGGAAACATGATTCATGTAATTAAAAAATGTATTTCCACCTCTGTTGGAACAGTTTTGGAAGTGTCTAAAATTACTGTTCCCATACGTACAAGTCATTGGTGTTTGGTGAAGAGTTTTTGTCTCAAGGTCTGCATTTAAAGTCACACCAGAGGTGTTCAGTTGGGATTAGGACTTGGCTTTTTGTAGACCAGTCAAGTTCTTCTACACTGACTGAATCAATCATTTCATTTTGAACCTTGCCTAATACACAAATGCATTGTCATGTTAGAATAGAAAGGGGTCCAAACTGTTGCTATAAAATTAAAAGCACACAATTCCCTAGAATATCATTATATGATTAAACATTAAGATTTGTGCTCATAGAAATTACTAAAGAAGTCAAACCTGTTCATTAGAACGGGGTGTCCCAATACTTTTGGCAATATAGTGTATACTCAAATAGATACACAGTTCAAGCAGTTCAACAGTTAGATTCAAACAGATACTTTAAACTCTAATACTTTTTTCCATTCTATTGCTCTTTTACTGTATTTTCATGAATAAATAAATGCAGCCTTGATGAGCATAAGCGTATGGGCACTTCAATGATTCTGTCTCTCTGTTTTTTATTGCGTAACAATGAAGTAAGTCAAATCACCTTTCCCTTCACTTAAACCCTGCTCACACACTTCAACACCCACCCACAGGGACCACTGATGTTGTGTCTCTCTCCTCACTATGTGTGCGTGCGGTTGGTGGCACTAATTAATTGAGCGGCAGGAGAGAAGAGTGATTTGTATCTGCTGCGTTTCTCTAATCGCCCCACAGCACCATTCTGTAATGTCATCCAGTCCCTGCCGCCACCCCTTCCTCTTCACAACCACAGCAGCCTAAAGTGATGCTTCCACTGATACACACATACTCCCTCACACACACACATACTGAAGCCTTTGGCATAAAAACACCCTGGCAACATACAGTTCTCACATCAATACACATACACACAAGCGCAGATGGGTATTTGACACCACATATCAAGCAGTGACAGCAGTGTCCTGCAGTGTGAAATGCTATTGTTTATGTTTTAAGATATGCTTTAAATGTTTCCATCTGTGTACTAAAATAACTAAAACTGAAATTTAAAACAAAAAAAAAAGAATAAAAACTGTATTATTATTATTAATAATAATAATAATAATTGTGTCAGTAAGTGAAAAGTTACTTAACTTTAAAATAAAATGAAAAAAAAAAAAAACACTTTCAACTAAGGTTCATTAGTTAACATTACATTAATAAATGCTGTAGAAGTATTGTTCATTCTTAGGTCATGTTATTTTCAGTATTTAGTAATGCATTATGAAATTCACAAGTTGTGTTTGTTAACATTAGTTAACACACTGTGAACAAACATAGAACAAATGTATTTTTATTAACTAAAATTAGCAAAGATTAATAAATAGTGTTATACATTTGTGTTCTTTGTTCATTCATGTTAGTTAATACATTAACTAATGTTAACAAATGACACCTTATTGTAAAGTGTTACCCGCTTTACAATAAGATTAATTAGTTAACATTAGTTAACTACAACTAGCATGAACTAAGAATGAACAATAGATGAAGAAAGAACAATAGTTCTGCAGCATTTATTAATCTTGGTTAATATTAATGTCAATATTTACTAATGCATTATAAAAACAAAAAGTTGTGTTTTTGTTAACACTTTAGTATAGGAACTAATTCACACTATTATCTAGTTATTTATTAGCTTATTACTAGTATATTGGCTGTAATTCATGTGTGCACATATTCTGCATGACCATATTCTTTATTCATAATCCTAACCAACACCTAAATTGAACAACTACCTACTAACTATTAACAAGTAGGAAATTAGAAGTTTATTGAGGGAAAAGTCTTAGTAAATGGTTTGTTAATAGCAAGAATTGGACCTTAAAATGAAGTGTGACTGTGCTTTTTTAACATTATTAATGCACTGTGAATTATGAACTAAGGATCAACTAACATTAACAAAGACATATAAATACTGCAATAAATGCATTGTTCATTCATGTAAGTTATTCATTAACCAACATTAACTAATGGAACCTTATTGTAAAGTATTACAAAAAAAGTAACTACATGTCAACTAACAGTCATTAAAGTATTAGTAGACTGCTTAATATCTGCTAACACTTTCTTTTGACTAATTATACTACTAATTGTGAGTAATTTTTATTAAGTACAACTTATTCTACTAACCCTAACCTAAAAGTCTACGAATACTCTAAGAGTTAACTGACATGTACAGTCAAACTAAAATTAATTCAGACACCTTTAACATTTCTCACATTATCACAGTTTATAAGCTATAGTTTAGAAAATAGTAATAAAACTTAAGAAATCAAGAGTTAATCTGTGTCAGAACAAATTCATTTTGATAATCACAAATGAATTACAGTCAAACCATAATTAATTCAGACACCTTTAACGTTTCTCACATTATCACAGTTTATAAGCTATAGTTTAGAAAATGGTAATAAAACATGATAAAAACTCAAGAGTTAAACTGTGTTAGAACAAATTAATCTTGATAATGTCAGATAACTTTGATAGAAAGGTATGTAACAAAACATTGTCAGGTCAAAGTGTCAAATCAAAATTTGGGTTCTCAGTTTTACTGGTAGTCCACTGTATAAAGAATTTTTGGGTATAATATGTCACAGTTTACTTTATTTTTCTATCCACACTTACATAAATGAACTATAGTATCTTGCACTCACCAGTTAAAAAATATTTTTTAAAAATATATCTGGTCTGAATATTTTTTGGTTTGACTATTTGCAAATTATTGCATTAGCTGACATATACTCCCTAGTAGAATGTCTAAAATCGACTGTTAATATAAAGTGTAATATAAAAACTAATTCAAAATATGAAAAAATAAATAAATTGTAGCTCTACTTGGAGCAGATAAACAGTGTAACAATGTAAATTATGCCTGGAACAGTGGTAATAACAGATTCCGATTCACAATTTAAAGACTAAATGTTTGAATCTAATAAAAGCTCTGGAGAAATATTTACTTAAATGTTAAAACTTTATTTTCTGTCTTTAAAATGAAAACAGAATATCAAAAAAAAAAAAAAAAAAAAACTAATTCAAAATATTCAAAATAAAAAATCAGTATATTCAGTACATATACATGTGATGTATTAATATCACTAGTAGTTAAAACTTATTGAGATGCTACACTAAATATTAACTGAGAGATTAAATGAAGTACATAGCATGCATCATTCTGCTCCACACTGCAAAGGAAAGAAGAAAAGCCCTACAAAGGACTAAAACAGCTTAGAAAATCAATGCCACACCACTACAAGCAATTATAGCCATCTACACTACAAGCTGCCTCAGAAAGACAAAGCACATCAGGAACTACTATAGTCACCCAACACAGGTGCTTTTCTCTTTTCTGCCCTCTGGCAAATGGCTCAGAACTATTTGAAAATTAACCACGACATTCAGGAATAGTTTCTACCCCACTGCCGTATGACATTTCAACACACATTACTATGTAATAACAATAATGATACTGAACGCTTTATAATGTCAACAGTAATGTCACTTTTGCAACTTGTCACTTTATTGCCTTGTCTTCTCACTTATTTATTGTCTTAATTTTTGTACATGTGCATACATCGTATCTGTAATCTGTGACACAACTGGCAAATGACTAAATGTTTGTGCTTTTAAGTTTTTGTTTGAAAAGAAAGTGTAAAAATTGGGGGGGGGGGGGGGGGATGGTGACCACCAGTTACAGAGCCTAAAATATTTATGTTGACCCGAAATTTTGAAGTTCCTATAGACAGAAAGTTCATGTCCATGTTATTTGTCAGCTATCCTGATACACATAACTACAGGTAGTTATGGAAAAATATGTTGCAATATTCTGCAAGAACTGTGCAAGATCTTGTCTAGCGGCTGACAATATTTTTATGTAATACATTACAATTATAAGTGCTGTGTTATCCATATGACAACAGAAATGTCAGTTATGGCAGATAATCAATAAAAGACTCTGACATGATAGCTCATGTATTTCTAAGAGCTATCTGACCACAACAGCACAGTTAAAGAGTTATACATTTATTTTTACGTAACCAATTAGGCCTACACAAAAATGCTGTTAAGAGCGCTCCTCTGCTGCTTATCCTGATTCAAACCCCTGCTGTTCTGGAATGTGTGAGCGACATCTTTCCTGCTGCTGCTGTGATAAAAATACAGACCTGTGGTTGGGGGCATTCTGTCTCCTGCAGCACCCTGCCAGCTCTGTCCTTGTGTCCATTTGTCAACAGATCTGTCCAATCGTTCTTTGCCACCTGGGCAAATCAGCACCTTGTCACTTAGGAAATGACAATTTGATTCCCAGTCAAACTCCAGAGCCCACTGTGAGTCTGGATTTGACAGTGCTTTCCTGAAGGCCAATAGAAAAAAAAAGCAATGCATAGTAATAATACAAACACAGCGACTTGTGACACAGACAGTGGTAAAATGATAGAGATATGGAGTGTAAAATGATAGCAATCTGATTTCTGATAGGGCTGCGGTGACAATATAGAAAGATGCTATCATAGCTCTTGCTGATAAGCGCTGATCGAGGAGCATTAGACTTTTTGACATACTGTTAAAACCTGTATTACATAAGTAGATGGTGCTCTGAGAGATACACTGATGGTACACTGAAAATCTGGCTTTAAAATCTTGAAATAAACATTGGGTGAATTCACTAAATGTGCACTTTGGTATTTAAGTCTACCCAGGCACTAAATGTACTAAAATGCTGTGCTTAGGTAAAATATTATGTTTTGCCACTTATTTTTCTTATTAGGAAGTCTTGAGAGTTATTACATTTACATTTAGTCATTTAGCAGATGCTTTTATCCAAAGCGACTTACAAATGAGGACAATGGAAACAATCAAAATCAACAAAAGAGCAATGCTATGTAAGTGCTATGAGGGTATTTTTAATTCTATATTAAAAAGAAAACGGATAGAATAAGCAAGCTAGTGTAGTTTTTTTATGTATAATAAATGAAAAGAAAAAAGATAGAAAAGAGAGAAGATATAAAAAGAGAAGTTTTTTTTTTTTTTTTTTACAGTAGAGAAATACAGAAATACAGTAGAGAGTGCTAGAGTTAGAGGGTCAAATAAAGAAGTGTTTTTAGCCGATTCTTGAAGATGGCTAAGGACTCAGCTGCTCGGATTGAATTGGGCAGGTCATTCCACCAAGAGAGAACATTTAAGGTAAAAGTCTGTGAAAGTGATTTAGTGCCTCTTTGGCACAATAATGCGTCATTCACTTGCAGAACGTAAGCTTCTGGAGGGCACACAAGTCTGAAGTAATGAATTTAGGTAAAGGGGTGAAGAGCCAGTGGTGGTTTTGTAAGCAAACATTAATGCCTTGAATTCATGTGAGCAGCTATAGGTAGCCAGTGCAAATTGATGAAGAGAGGTGTGATGTGCGTTAATCTTGCAACCGCATTCTGGATCAATTGTAAAGGTTTGATAGAACTGGCTGAAAGACCTGCCAAAAGAGCAATGCAATAGTCCAGCCTGGACAGAACAAAAGATTGAACAAGGAGTTGTGAAGCATGTTCCAAAAGAAAGGGCCTGATTTTCCTGATGTTGAATAAAGCAAATCTGCAGAACCGGACAGTTTTAGCAAAGTGGTCTGAGAAAGTCAGCTAATCATCAATCACAACTCCAAGGTTTCTGGCTGTTTTTGAAGGAGTTATGGTTGATGTGCCTAACTGAATGGTAAAATGATGGGTTAGATGGAAACACAAGCAATTCTGTCTTGGCAAGGTTTAGTTAAAGGTGATGGTCCTTCATCCAACAAGAAATGTCTGTTAGACAAGCTGAGATGTGAGCAGCTATCGTCAGATCATCAGGATGAAATGAGAGATAGAGCTGAGTGTCATCAGCATAGCAGTGATATGAAAAGCCATGTTTTTGAATGACAGAACCCAGTGATGCTATGTAGACAGAGAAGAGAAGTGGACCAAGAACAGAGCCCTGAGGCACTCCAGTAGTTAGAAGTTGCGACTTGGACACCTCACCTCTCCAAGATACCTTGAAGGACCTATCTGAGAGGTAAGACTCAAACCACTGGAATGCAGTTCCTGAGATGCCCTTTGCCAATAGGGTTGGCAGGAGGATCTGGTGGTTAACCGTGTCAAAAGCAGCAGACAGATCCAGCAAGATAAGTACTGAAGATCTGGAATCTGCTCTTGCCAGTCTTAGGGCTTCAATGTGAATTAATTAATGTAATTCCAAAAATAATAATTATAATTATAATCAAAGTCATAATCAAGTTGAAATGTAATTAAAATGTAATAACCTGCTACAGGTTGGAGCCCCCGACATGACATGTGGGGGAAAAATTTTTTATTGTGGCCAAATTAACAATTCGTTCCCATGGCTTACTAATACATCAGCAATTTACTAATTTGTTCTTTTGTTTTAAGTAAATTGTGAGCAAGTTCACAAAGTGACAAAGAGGGTGCAATATTCACAAATCATTCAACAAACAGAATAATATAGTAAATTGTGGGAACGAATTGTTAATTTGTGTCTACAATATATATATATAAAAAAATCCTGCATGTCATATCTGGGGCTCTATAGCATTGCAATGATTTTTCATGCCAGCTGACATCATCATTATGGCATAGGCGAGTTTTAGCATCTCTCCTCCAAACACTGGTCTCCATTCTGGGACAATTTTCATGATCTAAGAAATTCCTTTTGTATAAATTTAAATGTCACTGTCACGATTCTGGTCTGTGTTTCTGTGTCTGTGTTTAAGGACTTTTATTTTGTAGTTTTTGTCTCTCATTGTTTACTGTCTCCCTGCCACTCTGCTCCCTTGTTTATCACCATGGACACTCATTTGACCACACCCACTTCCTCGTTAGTTACCACGGTTTCCAATTAGATCTCTCCCTCTGCCCTGTGTATAAATAGTCCTTGTGTTTTCTCTGTGCTTTGTCGGTTGTTGAATGTGTATGGTTGTCTCTTGCCCCTGTCTGTGTTCCTGTACCCTCTGGAGTTTATTGTTTCGTCATGGATTCCCAATAAACTACTGCATCTAGATTAGTGATGGGAAAATGAAGCTTTTCGAAGCACCGAGGCTTTCCCATCAACTGTATCATAAAAAGGTTCGTTACTCGAAGCTTTTCAACATGTTGCACACTAATGACATCTTGTGGACAAAGGTGGAAAAAGTTGCTTTCGCGTCACAGATCTTAAAGCGATTTTTAACAGTTTCATCAAACACATCAATTTGTGCTGTGTCAGAAAAACAGTAATTTTACTCGAATTGATCTGTAAATAAACATTTTAATAAAATTATACAAGTATAAGCATGGTTCATGTAGGCATATATGTCCAAAGTAAATTAAGAATAATTTTGACTAATATTAGTATTAATTAGAAGTGCTTGTGAAGCAAGGATAACTACAAAATGGATATGCACAAAACTACACATGTACACATTTATTCGTATTATGATTTATTCTTGACAAAAAGTGTATGACACTTGATACTTGCACAAGGGGTTCACGTTATTTGAATCAGAATATGAAGCAGTCACGTGGTTGTGCGCGAAAACGAAGCTTCGGACGTCACAGGTCACGTGGTTATGGACAAAACGAATCAAGCTCCGGTACAGTGCTTCACTGTGAGATGTTTCGCTTTTTTGATACAAGCTTCGAAACTTCGGTGTCAAATGTCACATCACTAATCTAGATCCTCATTCGCCTTGTCTCTTCCAGCAACGTTACAGAACAACCGACCGAGTATGGATCTAGCAGGAAGTTTGTTTAACCCGGTGAGTGTGCTATGCTCCATTTTTCAAAATGGCCGTCCCATCGAGTATTATGTGGAGGAGTTTATCATATCTAGCCACCTAGCACCGTGTGATGAGACCACACTGAAGGAGTGTTTCTGGAGTGGACTCGACCCAGAAATCAGTTTCAACCTACCTGAAGAAGACCCCAGTTGGACTCTCGCACAATTCATCGACTTTGTCATGTCATATTGCAAATCTCTGTTTACTGTGGGTGAGGTTGAGCCTGTCCGCAAGATGTCCGCCCTTCCAGAGTCATCTCACAAGATATCTGCTAGCCCAGAGCCTCAGCACAAGATGGCCGCCCTTCCAGAGCCACAGCACAAGATGGCCGCCCTTCCAGAGCCTGCTGCAAAGATGGCCGCCGCCACGCCAGAGCCTGTCGCAATGGTGGCTGCAGCATTACACCCTCACATTTTCGTGGCCTATCAGAGGCTAATATCAAGCTTGGAGGACCCACCACTGCAGTCAGCACGAACAACCGGTCTCTTACTATCCAGGTCAGCCAAGCCAGCGCCTGCTAACGTCACGTCAGCCAAACCAGCGCCTGCTAACGCCGCGACTGGGAAGCCTGAGCCCGTTCATGTCATGTCTTCTGCTCCAGAGTCTGCACCTATCATGGCTGTCCCTTCAGATCCTGTCAGGTCAAGTCATGTCACAGCTGCTGTTCCTGCCAAGACAAGTCTCATTACAGCTGCTGTTCCTGCCAAGACAAGTCTCATTACAGCTGCTGTTCTGGCCAAGACAAGTCACATTACAACTGCTGTCCCTGCCAAGTCAAGTCACATCACAACTGCTGTTCCTGCCAAGTCAAGTCACATCACAACTGCTGTTCCTGCCAAGACAAGTCTCATTACAGCTGCTTGTTCTGGCCAAGACAAGTCACATTACAACTGCTGTCCCTGCCAAGTCAAGTCACATCACAACTGCTGTTCCTGCCAAGTCAAGTCACATCACAACTGCTGTCCCTGCCAAGTCAAGTCACATCACAGCTGCTGTTCCTACCAAAACAAGTCACATCACAACTGCTGTTCCTGCCAAGACAAGTCACATCACAACTGCTGTTCCTGTCCAGACAAGTCACGTCACAACAGCTGCTCCACTAAAACGAAGTCAAGTCACAGTTGTTCCTGAGTCTGTCCATGAGTCAGTTCCAGAGTCTCCGCTGGTTCTGCCCAGCCTTCCAGAGTCTCCGCTGGTTCCGCCCAGCCTTCCAGAGTCTCCGCTGGTTCCGCCCAGCCTTTCAGAGTCTCCGCCGGTTCCGCTCAGCCTTCCAGAATCTCCGCTGGTTCCGCCTAGCCTTCCAGAGCGCCCTTCAGTGTCCGCTCCTCCAGAGCTGCCTCCAGAGGTGTCAGCACATGCTGTAGAACCTCCTATGGGGGTGGTGTTCCCCTACAAACTCTCTGCTTCTCTCCTTGTTCTATCTGCCTCCTCTGTCTCTGCTCTCCCCAGGTCTCAGTCCATGACGCGGCCTCCTGTTCCGCCCTGGAGGGCTCTTGTGCCTCCTGGTCCATCTACGCCGCCCTGGCGGGCTTCTACTCCGTCTGATCCGTCCTGGTGGGCTCCTGCTCTGTCTGCGCCTCTCTGGTGGGCTCCTGCTCCGTCCGCTCCGCCCTGGTGGGCTTCTGCTCCGTCCACTCCGCCCTGGTGGGCTCCTGCTCTGTCTGCACCACCCTGGTGGGCTCCTGCTCCGTTTGCGCCTCTCTGGTGGGCTCCTGCTCCGTCCGCTCCGCCCTGGTGGGCTCCTGCTCCGTCCGCTCCGCCCTGGTGGGCTTCTGCTCCGTCCACTCCACCCTGGTGGGCTTCTGCTCCGCTCGCGCCGCCTTGTTGGGCTCCTGCTCCGTCTGCGCCGCCCTGGTGGGCCCCTAAACTGTCTGGCCAACTCTGCCCTGGTCTCTCCCTCTGCTTCAGTCCCCTGTTCCTCTTACTTCATGGACCTAGTCCCCCAGCCCGCCCCCTGTTTTACCCAAGCTCCTCCCCCCGGACTTGTATTTAGAGCGTCTGGAAGCCGCTCCTTTGAGGGGGGGCTATGTCACGATTCTGGTCTGTGTTTCTGTGTCTGTGTTTAAGGACTTTTATTTTGTAGTTTTTGTCTCTCATTGTTTACTGTCTCCCTGCCACTCTGCTCCCTTGTTTATCACCATGGACACTCATTTGACCACACCCACTTCCTCGTTAGTTACCACAGTTTCCAAATAGATCTCTCCCTCTGCCCTGTGTATAACTAGTCCTTGTGTTTTCTCTGTGCTTTGTCGGTTGTTGAATGTGTATGGTTGTCTCTTGCCCCTGTCTGTGTTCCTGTACCCTCTGGAGTTTATTGTTTCGTCATGGATTCCCAATAAACTACTGCATCTAGATCCTCATTCGCCTTGTATCTTCCAGCAACGTTACAGTCACCCTATTATTATTATTATTATTTATTTTTTTTACTTTTTACTTTGTGCAAGTAAAATATGTGACCCTGGACCACAAAACCAGTCATAAGTGTAAATCTGTTGAAACTGAGATTCTTATGTCATCTGAAAGCTGAGTAAATAAGCTTTCCATTGATATATTGTTTGTTAAAATAGGACAATGTTTGTCTGAGATACAACTATTTGAAAACCTGGAATCTGAGGGTGCAAAAAAATCGAAATATTGAGAAAATCGCCTTAAAAGTTGTCCAGATGAAGTTCTTAGCAATGCATATTAGTGTTTTTATATATTTATGGTAGAAAATTTACAAAATATCTTCATGGAACATGATCTTTACTTAATATGCTAATGATTTTTTGGCATTAAAAAAAATCGATAATTTTGACCCATACAATGTATTTTTGGCTATTGCTACAAATATACCCGTGCTACTTAAGACTGGTTTTGTGGTCCAGGGTCACATATGTTGTTTTATGTTGAATTTAACCTAACTATAACCTCACCACTAAGGCATGAAATGTCAAGAAATTATGTAAATAATCAACAATACAATTTGGATTACATAATTAAATAATCATGAAAAGTATATTTTGTGCCAATTTCAGAATTATTACTTTTTCCTCTGTCAATTTATTTATTTAGTTAGTTAGTAGAAGTTGCAACCATTCACAGACCTATTTATTGCGGTGGCAGTGTTGTATGAATTCATATAATAATTTGATACAGAAACAAAAATGCATTGAGAATTTTTTTATTTTTACAGAACTATATGAATTAAGATTGTGTGATTATTTAACCACATGCAGTGGTGGCCACAATTATTAGAACCCTAGTTGCTTTCTTTTGCTGTGGTGTGTCAGTAGGAAATATCAGTTTACATTTCCAAACATTCATTTTGCCATTAATTGTAATAATTCAGTGAGATTTGTGTTTGCACAAAGAGTCTGACAACAGCCAGTGCTCCACGCAGAGATCTGATCTCATCGTCATCCAGTCTCTCTGGAATGACATGAAGAAACAAAACAAACTGAGACAGACCAAATCCAGAAGAACTGTGGCAACATCTAAAAAAACATTATTTTTGGGGGGCAGCAGTGGCCTAATGGTTAGAGAGTCGGACTTGTAACCCAAAGGTTGCGGGTTTGATTCTCAGGTCCGGCAGGGATTGTAGGTGGGGGGAGTGAATGTACAGCACCCTATCCACCCTCAATACCACGACTGAGGTGAGTCCCTTGAGCAAGGCACCGAACCCCCAACTGCTCCCCGGGCGCCGCAGCCCGCTGCCCACTGCTCCGGGTGTGTGTGTGTGTGTGTGTGTGTGTGTGTGTGTGTGTGTGTGTGTGTGTGTGCGTGTGTTCACTACTGTGTGTGTGCACTTGGATGGGTTAAATGCAGAGCACAAATTCCTAGTATGGGTCACCATACTTGGCCTCACGTCACCTCCTTTCCTTTCCTTTAAAATGTTGTCACAGCCACATTTAACTGTTTTGAAGAAAACTGAACATTATTTAATAACAGATACTGGACATTTCACTTTCAAGCTTGTGTGAAACATGCTTCAAGCAATGCAATATAATTTTTCAACCATTTTTACTCACTTTTTTTATCATAATACTGTACTGTTTAATAAACCAACAAATGCAATGGAGAAGATTTATATAGCTTTTAGTGCCTCTTGTGTCCTCTAAAAGAGTGCAGTGAAGTGTACCTAGAGCAACATATGTCAGGTTTTGCAAAAATGCATCCAACGTATTTCCAGTTAGCCTGGGCTACACAAAGTGAAGCCAAAGAGGAGCAACAGAAAGGAGCAAGAAGGAGGAGAAAAGTGTTGCACATGTGTAGATGTAGTGAGATCTCTACTTGTCAGGAAAACAAGTTTGATGAATATAGCAGCAGGTGAGATAAACCCATTATCATGTCTCTCATCTCAGACACCTAATGCTGATGTGGATGGGCCAAATCAATGGTAAATTTTCAGCGTAGATCCGCAACTGGAGGATATTTTTAGTCGTTGGGCACTTTAGGGACAAACACAGGGCAAGTTTAATGTGTGACTTTCAACTTGTGTAATTACAAGGCTTGAATGTGTAACGATTTCCTGTAGCAAAGTCCTGTTTAAAATAAGCATACACAGTCAAACAGGTACAGACAGTTAGGCCATCTGTAAACACAATTTAAAGTGTTGATGAGTTTCGAACTTTTTGTTATTGTAACAGCCCTGTCTCACAAAGGAGATGTTGCTGTATTGATGTTTGTCCAAACGACTGCCAAAATGTCATTCTGCTAATGCTTTTAACTTAATTTTAGAAGATGATATGGGTTGTTGACATGACATTGCATTTTCACTGTCCCACAAGATAAAAAATTAACAGTCAAGCCCAAAATTATTCATACCCCTGGCAAATTCTGACTTAAAGTTACTTTTATTCAACCAGTAAGTTTTCTTTTTGACCGGAAATGGGCTTCTCCCAAAAGATAAAAAGACAATGTATAAGAGGCATCATTGTGGAAAAAAAAATATTTCTCAGCTTTTATTTACATTTAAGCGAAGAGTGGCATGTCCAAAATTATTCATACCATAATATTAAGCAAACTGTCACAGTTTATGGGAAAATCCAAAGTTCTATACCATTCCAAATAGTCCAAGCTATTCTAAAGCATCCTAATTACCATGATTCATTGGGAACAGCTGTTTTAATCAACTCAACTGGTTTGTAGACAGTCATGGCTAAGACAAAGGAGCCCACTGAGGACTGCGGCTGCGCATTGTGGCTGCTCACAAGTCAGGAAAGGGCTATAAGAGCATATCTAAATGTTTTGAAGTTCCAGTGGCTACAGTGCAAAGTATTATTAAAAAATACAAGATGTTCCGCACTGGGAAAAATCTCAGAATAGTGAGAGAGGTAAAAAAGAATCCAAGGATCACCACCAAGGCCATCCTAATGAATCTGGGCTCTGCTGGTGACAACATCTCAAGGCAGACAGTACAACGGACACTGCACACAGCTGGGTTCCACGGACGCAGAGCAAGGAGGACACCACTTTACCAGATAAGGCACACAAAAGCCCACATGGCTTTTGCAAATGCTCATCTGGACAAAGAAGACGACTTCTGGTCTTCTGTTTTATGGTCAGATGAAACAAAAATTGAATTGTTTGGCCACAATGATGTAGCCTTCACTGTCAAACATGGTGGTGGAAACCTAATGTTTTGGAGTGGTTTTCAGCCGGTGGACCAGGGAACCTAATCACAGTAAACGGCACCATGAAAAAAGAGCAATGCATCAAAATTCTCAACAACAACATCAGGCAGTCTGCAGAGAAACTTGGCCTTGGGCACCAGTGGACATTTCAGCACGACAATGACCCAAAACACACAGCAAAAGTGATGAAGAAAAAAAAATTAATATTTTGCAGTGGCCCAGCCAGAGTCCTGACTTAAATCCAATTGAGAATCTGTGGAAGGAGCTAAAGATCAGGGTGATGGCAGGTGATGGTCTTTCTACAGGTTACTCAGAATAGCAAGGTCATTAATTGACACAAAAGGCTGAAACGTCCTATGATGTGACAGAAAATGTCCTGTACTGCCCTGAAAATTGACACCTGTACTGTCACACCATAGGACAAAGAAGTCACACCAGAGGACAAGGTCTCTTTAGAAAACACTTTAAATAATTAAATAAGATTTGTTTAACTCCTTTTTTTTTTCTTTTTTGATCATTTTCAGTGTTCTTGAAAACACAGCAATTACATTAATTAAACTATTTTCTAATGTTTTTGCAGAAAACGTGTTATAAAGAGTCATGAGAATAAGTATTAAATGTGATACTTTGTTTTTAAAACAGAAAGAATTGTGGGAGAGAAATTAATGTAAATACTTTAATAATTACCATTTCTATCATTTAGTCTGATGTAATGTCATATGGTGTGACATAAAAGAACCAAAGATTTGCTTTTATCTAAGAATATATTTAAAAAAAACAGTTGAGTATTTTTAATAGGGGAGATATAATCATCACTCGTCTTAAAATAGTATAATTTCCAGCAGTTTTGAACGAATGACAGCAAAGTTTGTCTTGTTGTCAAAGTTTGTCTTGAAATTGCCCAACAAGTCATGGGGAAAATTTTTTTATTAAATAAACAACACTATATGAAAATAATTGTCTAACAATGTAGATAAATCTCTCTCATCCCATTTATTTATTATTAAGAGTTTATTATTATTATTATTATTATTATTATTATTATTATTATTATTATTAATTTTAGCTATGTTACACCATATGACAAATTTATGATACAGTTCATTAAAAATAAATAAATAAATAAATAAATAAAACAAAGTCAGGGAACCTTTATATTTTCTTAAAGATTAGACTTCACACTACATAAATGTATGCAAGTCTTCTTCAAAAATGGTCTTTTGCAAAATAAGCATTTTTACTGCCTATTTGTCAACTGACCATATAAAATATTTGGCTATTATAAGTACACTTAAGCATACTCATTCCCTATTTTTTTTCTACCTTGGGATGCCCATTATAATCACAACATGCTTTAACGTGTTCATTATTTCTGCTTAAATGAATAAATGACATTAACTAACTGCATCATTTTTATTATCTTAGAACTGTACATGTCTGCCATGTGGAATTTTTTATTTTTTTGGTCTCTGATAACACATTACTTTTAATTGTAAAGTAGAAACATGTATTTTCTGTAAAACAATATGTACTGTATTGTGAAAAGCTCTCATCACCCTGTCAGGGTTTATTCTTAGATAACTACATACATTATACATTATCATACATTATCACTTACATACAACGCTACAGCAGTATGGTAGTCAACACATCAAAACAAGTTACTTTAAAGCATGACAAAGCATCATTAAAACATAAAGGTTTAAAATATACTTTATCATAAATAATAATAATTTGACCTTATTTCAAAGTGCACTGTTAAAAATGTACGTCAATCTGTTCAGAAGCATAAAAGTGTTCTTGCTTCATTAATGTTATATTATCTGCCAGCCTATTACGTATGCTATTGCTGCTAGATTGAGCCACACAGAATACCACCTGAGATAAAAGCAATATCCCACACCAACAGATGATAACATTCTGTTTGTTATAAGCATTTATATCTTTCTCTTTATATGTTTAAGCACCAGTGTTGGGAAAAGTTACTTTTATAAGTAATGCATTACAATATTGTTTTACTTTTTATGGAAAGTAATGCTTTACGTTACTTTTGCATTACTTTTTAAATCTGGGCAGGGCTTGCTTGCTTGTTTTTAATATAAAAAGTTATATTTTTATCAAATGTAAAAGCGCTTTCACACCAAAAGCTTCAAGCTGAAGGAAAAGTACATTTATGTCTGTATAGTAGAACACAGAAGAAGAAAGTTTAACACTCTTGAAATGATAAATGTTAGTTTATTTTGAGTAATTGTTGAGTAAGGTCAGCAGCAAAGACACTGGTTAATAAAATGGGATTAAATACATAAAGGATATTTGTAATAATAAACATATTAAATTACTGCTGGTTACGTTATACTCTGAAATGCATTTCAGAGTTTTAATTTATTTTTAAGCAACACTGAATCTTTTTTGTTGTTGTTGTTGTTGTTGTTGTTTTGTGAGTGAGATGAATTAATGCATGTTCACATTTATTCTAGAACTAAAGTAACATCTTACTCCTGATTTCTCTCAACATGGGGACATGAGAGCTTTCAATCAATAAATGGGAAAACAAAGTAACTTGTTTTCTTGTAAATTAAAAAGTAACGTGTTACTTTACTAGTTACTTGAAAAAAGTAATCTGATTACATAACTCACGTTACTTGTAATGCATTACCCCTTACACATGTGACACCATATCCTGATTTTAAATCACTTTAATTAGAAACACAAAAAACTTTAATTAGTTGAAGCATCCCATTCTTGATCATGTTACTGAAGCCCCCTGTCAAGCCAATGAGATGTACAGGTGCTGGTCATTTAATTAGAATATCTTCAAAAGGTTGATTTATTTCACTAATTCCATTCAAGAAGTGAAATTTGTATAATGCATACATTCATTCCACACAGACTGATATATTTCAAGTGTTTATTTAATTTAATTTTGATGATTATAACTGACAACTAATGAAAACCCCAAATTCAGTATCTCAGAAAATTAGAATATTACTTAAGATCAATACAAAGAAAGTATTTTTAGAAATCTTGGCCAACTGAAAAATATGAACATGAAAAGTATGAGCATGTACAGCACTCAATACTTAGTTGGGGCTCCTTTTGCCCGAATTACTGCAGCAATGCAGCGTGGCATGGAGTCGATCAGTCTGTGGCACTGCTCAGGTGTTATGAGAGCCCAGGTTGCTCTGATAGTGGCCTTCAGCTCTTCTGCATTGTTGGGTCTGGCATTTCGCATATTGCTCTTCACAATACCCCATAGATTTTCTCTAAAACGTCCTGGTATACAGCCGCGTTGACCTTGGACCTCAGAAAACACAGTGGACCAACACCAGCAGATGACATGGCACCCCAAACCATCACTGACTGTGGAAACTTTACACTGGACCTCAAGCAACATGGATTCTGTGCCTCTTCTCTCTTCCTCCAGACTCTGGGACCCTGATTTCCAAAGGAAATGCAAAATTTACTTTCATCAGAGAACATAACTTTGGACCACTCGTCTGCTAGCCACCTCACGTCACAGAAATCAGTTAATTCTCAGCACATAGAGACCCTTTCACCTAGATATCACACTATAGAGACTGTGTCTGTTCCCCGAGCAAGAAAATATAAAAAACAGCTGAATCAAATCAAGACTAACAATTTAATTGATGTTCAACAAATAAAAAATATATATAATACAGAGAAACAATTGATAAAGCTTGGCTTATTGAATATCAGGTCGCTTTCTACGAAAGCACTTTTTGTAAATGATATGATCACTGATCATAAGCTAGATGTGCTCTGTTTGACAGAAACCTGGCTAAAACCAGACGATTACATTATTTTAAACGAGTCCACCCCCCAAGATTACTGTTATAAACATGAACCGCGTCTAAAAGGTAAAGGAGGAGGTGTTTCTACTATTTATAGCAGTATTCTCAATGTCTCTCAGAGAACGGGCTTCAATTATAATTTGTTTGAAGTAATGGTGCTTCATATAGCATTATCCAAAGAAACTAGTGCTAATGATAAATCCGCCGTGACGTTTGTACTAGCTACAGTTTACAGGCCACCAGGGCACCATACAGACTTTATTAAAGAATTTGCTGATTTTCTATCCGAATTAGTGCTGGCCGCAGATAAAGTCTTAATAGTGGGTGATTTTAACATCCATGTTGATAATGAAAAAGATGCATTAGGAACAGCATTTATAGATATTTTGAACTCTATTGGGGTTAGACAACACGTGTCAGGTCCTACTCATTGCCGAAATCATACTCTAGATTTAATACTGTCACATGGAATTGATGTTAATGGCGTTGAAATTCTGCAGCAAAGCGATGATATCTCAGATCATTATCTAGTCTCTTGTATAATCCAGATAGCTAAAACTGTTAATTCAATTCCTTGCTACAAATACAGAAGAACCATCACTTCTACTACAAAAGACTGCTTTGTAAGTAATCTTCCTGACTTATCTGAATTCCTCAGCATATCCAATAGCTCAGAAAAACTTGATGATGTAATAGAAACTATGGACTCTCTCTTTTCTAGCACTTTAGATACAGTTGCTCCAATGCGCCTAAAAAAGATTAAGAAAAACAGTGTAACACCGTGGTATAACGATCATACCCGCGCCCTAAAGAGAAAAGCACAAAAAATGGAACGCAGCTGGAGGAAAACAAAACTAGAGGTTTTTCGTACTGCTTGGCGTGAATGTAATTTATCTTATAGGAAAGCATTAAAAACTGCCAGATCGGATTACTTTTCATCTCTCTTAGAAGAAAACAAACATAACCCTAGGTATTTGTTCAATACTGTGGTTAAATTAACTAAAAATATAGCAGCAACAGGTTTAGACAATTCCCAAAAGCACAGCAGTAATGACTTTATGACGTACTTTACCTCCAAGATAGACACTATTAGAGATAAAATTGTAACCATACAGCCGCCCGCTACAGTATCGCATCAGATAGTGCGTTGTAGATCTCCTGAGGAACAATTCCATTCATTTTCTATTATAGGAGAGGAGGAATTGTATAAACTTGTTAAATCATCTAAACCCACAACATGCATGTTAGACCCTATTCCATCTAAGCTACTAAAGGAGGTACTTCCAGAAGTCATAGATCCTCTTCTGAATATTATTAATTCGTCACTATCATTAGGATATGTCCCCAAAACCTTCAAAATAGCTGTTATTAAGCCACTCATTAAAAAATCACAACTTGACCCCTATGAATTAATTAACTACAGACCAATTTCGAATCTCCCTTTTCTGTCAAAGATACTAGAAAAGGTAGTATCCTCACAATTATGCTCCTTCTTAGAGAAAAATGGTATCTGTGAGGATTTCCAGTCAGGTTTTAGACCATATCATAGTACTGAGACTGCTCTAATTAGAGTAACAAATGACCTGCTATTGTCAAGCGATCGTGGTTGCATCTCTCTATTAGTGCTACTGGATCTTAGTGCTGCATTTGATACTATTGACCACAACATTCTTTTAAATAGACTTGAAAATTATGTAGGCATTAGTGGTAGTGCACTGGCATGGTTCAAATCGTACTTATCTGACCGTCATCAGTTTGTGGCAATAAATGAAGAGGTATCATTTAGATCGCAAGTGCAGTATGGAGTACCTCAAGGCTCAGTACTAGGGCCATTACTTTTTACGCTTTACATGTTACCCTTGGGAGATATCATCAGGAAACATGGTGTTAGCTTTCATTGTTACGCTGATGATACTCAGCTCTATATTTCTTCGCAGCCCGGCAAAACATATCCATTCGAAAAACTAACAGAATGCATAGCTGATATTAAAAACTGGATGGCGAATAACTTCTTACTGTTAAATTCTGAAAAAACAGAGGTACTAATTATTGGACCTAAAACCTCCACAAGTAATGACCTAAAACACAGTCTAATACTAGATGGCTGCTCTGTAAATTCGTCGTCATCAGTTAGGAACCTAGGCGTCCTATTCGATAGCAATCTCTCCTTTGAAAGCCACATTTCTAGCATCTGCAAAACCGCATTTTTCCATCTTAAAAATATATCGAAATTACGACCTATGCTATCAATGTCAAATGCTGAAACATTAATTCATGCGTTCATGACCTCAAGGATAGATTATTGTAATGCTTTATTGGGTGGTTGTTCTGCACGCTTATTAAACAAACTCCAGCTGGTCCAAAATGCAGCAGCTAGAGTTCTTACTAGAACCAGAAAGTATGACCATATTAGCCCGGTTCTGTCAGCATTGCATTGGCTCCCTATAAAACATCGTATAGATTTTAAAATCTTGCTAATTACTTATAAAGCCCTCAATGGTTTAGCTCCTCAGTACTTGAACGAGCTCCTATCGTATTATAGTCCTTCACGTCCGCTGCGTTCTCAAAATTCTGGCAATTTGATAATACCTAGAATATCAAAATCAACTGCGGGCGGCAGATCATTTTCTTATCTAGCGCCTAAACTCTGGAACAATCTACCAAACACTGTTCGGGAGGCAGACACACTCTGTCAGTTTAAATCTAGATTAAAGACACATCTCTTTAACCTGGCTTACACATAAAATCATTAACACATTTCTATAATCCAAATCCATTAAAGGATTGTTAGGCTGCATTAATTAGGTCAACCGGAACCGAAAACACCTCCCATAACACCTGATGCACTCGTTGCATCGTAAAAAGAATGGCATCTACGCTAATATTAGTCTGTTTCATTCTTATTCCGAGGTCACCGTAGCCTCCAGACCCAGCCTGTATCCAGATCAGATGGTCACTCCAGTCCCCCGGATCCAGTCCGTACCCAGCTTAGATCATGGATCACCACCTAGAGATGACTTTAATAGCCGTGGATGTCAACCAGATGAGCTCCAAGGCGGATCATCAATAAAGACCTCGCCAACCTTGACGGCCATCGGCGCTACACCACAGGATCCTGATGAGTTCTCTACAATCAGACATTGGTACAAACTGTTGTTTGGTCTGGCCAGAGGAGAACTGGTCCCCCGACTGAGCCTGGTTTCTCCCAAGGTTTTTTTTCTCCATCTCTGTCACCTGTGGAGTTTTGGTTCCTTGCCGCTGTCGCCTCTGGCTTGCTTAGTTGGGGACATTTTCCAGCGATATCGTATACTATTTGAACTGAACTGACGATGATATCACTGAATTCATTGATGAACTGCCTTTAACTGAAAATTGATTGTTACAATAATGCGTTACTTACACACTATTGTGCTGTTTAAATACTGTGCAGTTGCTTTGACACAATCTGTATTGTAAAAGGCGCTATATAAATAAAGGTGACTTGACTTGACTTGACCACTCAGCAGCAGTCCAGTTCTTTTTGTCTTTAGCCCAGGCGAGACGCTTCTGACGTTGTCTGTTGTTCAAGAGTGGCTTGACACAAGGAATGCGACAGCTGAAACCCATGTCTTGCATATGTCTGTGCGTAGTAGTTCTTGAAGCACTGACTCCAGCTGCAGTCCACTCTTTGTGAATTTCCCCCACATTTTTGAATGGGTTTTGTTTCAAAATTCTCTCCAGGGTGCGGTTATCCCTATTGCTTGTACACTTTTTTCTACCACATCTTTTCCTTCCCTTCGCCTCTCTATCTAGAGGTTTTCATTAGTTGCCAGTTATAATCATCAAATTTAATAATAATAATTTGAACTTATTTCAAAGTGCACTGTTAAAATCTACTTCAATCTGTTAAGAAGCATAAAAGTGTACTTGCTTCATTAATGTGGTAACACTTTACAATAAGGTTCTTTAGTTATCATTAGTTAACCACATTAGTTAACATGAACTAATAATGAACTGCACTTATACAGCATTTATTAATCTTTGTTAATGTTAATTTCAACATTTACTTATACATTATTAAAATCTTGTTAACATTAGTTAACGCAGTGTGAACTAACATGAACAAACAATGAACAACTGTATTTTCGTTAACTAACGTTAATAAAGATTAGTAAATACAGGAACTAACCATGAGCAATACATTTGTTAATGTTAGTTAGTACATTAACTAATGTTTAACTAATGAACCTTATTGTAAAGTGTTACCATTAATGTTATATTATCTGCCAGCCTAGTCATTTAAAAATATACTTTTATGATTTGAAATACATGACAAGTGCACATTCAAAATTTCGGACTCGGTGTGCAATGATCTTAACTTTTGCATTACTTTTGGCTCGATTCTTTGTTTTTAATATAAAACGTTCTATTTTATGTCAAATGTAAAAGCCCTTTCAGACCAAAAGCATCCCTGATTGTATTTTATTGTTTATCAGTGTTTATCTGAAAGTGTTAATATGCTTTCTCTATGTCATTACTGTTATAGCTGTGGTGTAGACTTTTATTTTTCCCCTCATACAATTAGATTGATTATTAAAACATTATAATTATCATTATAATTACAGTCCTTGGAGTGAACAGGCCTTATAAGTGTCCAAAAGTTTTTCAAAATGTTTTCTCTTTAGTAATTACTTACTAACTAGAAACACGTTTTGAAAAATTAGCATCTTTGGCACCATAGTTAAGACTTTTAACTTCAGACAAAGAAAATTGATTTGCAATTAATACTTATCAAACTAGGCTTTCTTGGGTCTAATCGAACAAGTACTTTGTCCAAGCTTCTGTATTGTTGCACTTTTGCAGGGAGGAGGCTTTACAAACATACAGGAACACTTTCTTCTACTTTGTTTGTTGTAATGGTCTTTGTGCCACCCAATCGAAACAGATGGCTTTCAAGCGACTTTTGTTAATAGGAATATGTACAGCTATATTTGTGAGCACCCCACTGAATTGATTTTGCCTTTGTGAAGCACTTGCCAGTAATTGAATCAAATTACTGCTCCACATTGAATGTCTTTGAAGACAGCCAGGCACTTTTCGCAATGAATAAATCTTGTCATTAATCATCTAGATGAAAATACATGTAATCTACACTGGGTAGCTTTTCAAGGACGTTCAAGTCAGCAGTAATTAAGACAATTTGATGAATGAAATCAAATACTTAATCAGATGACAACGAGGCCGCTTTGAAAACATCCCCGTCAAAGACTTTAGCGTTCTATACATGATGTGAATTAAGTGAATTATCTTTCGTGGGCAGTATATGATCTTTTTCATGCTAACTTTCTTGCTAAACCACAGATAAGGCAAATGACCATTGCATGCTATGCCAAACTTTCAATTGAATGATTTATTGTAGCAAGATGACTAAAAGAAGGGCTTACAATTACAAAAGAAGAGGATGTATTGTACCTGACATATGAGACGAATATTACCAAATAATCTTGAGTGGACATACTTTATTGACTACTGAGAACAAATGCTAGCTCAGCTCAAAGAAGAAATCCCATATAAATAAAGCTGAATGGCTGTTGCATATGAATTATGGTGCAAACTACCCAGAAACTTACTTAATATCAAAACCCTTTTTGCTTTTTAAATTACTACAGTAAAGGTTAGTAAATACATTGAGCTGAGCTCATTTGAATATTTATACAATTCAAAAATAAAAAGAAATGAGACAGCATGCATTTGTCTTTCAAAGTAATAAATAAAAAAAGACAACAATAACAAAAATCTTCCCGTGAAAGTAAATATACATTCCCGGCCGGCACACAGGAGATATTTCAAGGGGAATATGTTTGCATAGGCAGCATTTCCTCGCTGTTATTCCACGTGTTTGACATCCAAAAGGAATGTGTGCTTTTTGCATTAATGAATTCTTATCATTTTACTTTCATTATATGCAAATAAGCCACTTCCCCTCCCATATTCACCATGAATCACACTTGTACTGGTTTCATGGGGCATTTTGTTGACTGGCATGCTGAGTACCGTGTTTCTTCATCTCTTCCTTGAACACATTTTCCTACAGTATGTTAAGAAACGGATCGTAGCGGCGTTTGGTTTTTAATGCATTTTGTTTTCTTTGCTGCCCAAGGCAAGGTTGAGCTATTGAAGTGATGAATGAAATGTACAACTTTGAATCTTTTTGAACGGTCAGAGTTTGACTGGTTAGCAAGGCCTTGTTAGTCCCAAGTGTGTTTTGACGAAAGACTTTTTGCAACATAAATATGACTAACGTTTTAGATGTTTTACCAGTGCCAGCAGTCTAAAACCAAAATATGCATCATATTTTCTTGCTCCTGATGACTGCTACGTGACGGCATCAGCCTGTCAAGTGTTGATATAATTTCCCTTTGGCTCTAGTGAAATGGCTCTTACAGCTCATGATTGGCTCCAATTATTCTTTGCTCCTAAGAATATATATGAAAGGTATGAAAGGGGTCAATGAAATAATAGTATCCACAATAGTGAAAAGGAAGAACCTCATAAAAGTCTATTTAAAAACATAATTGATAAGTTCCTAGATCTGGAGAGAAAAAAAAAACACTTAAAAACATGTTAAATATTTTAATGGTTTTAAAAATGTTTTTAATTTTTAAGTTGCACACATGACATTTTACCTTGCCTAATCATAAAAAGCTCAAATTATACCTGATCTTTTGAAAGGTAAATACGTTTCTTAAAATTTAAGAGATTGTACCTTTCCACATGGTCACTAGAGTTCTCAATTTAATATAATTTTCTGTTTATAATTGCTTCAAACATGTCCCTTATGATATTTATCATACATTACACTGAAGTTTTTAAAGCAATAACCAGTGAAGATGTTCCATTCATTCATTTATTTATTTATTTATTTATTTATTTATTTTCTCTTAATGAGGGGTTTTTTCCTCTTATTTACAATATTAGGACAGTTGTCATAACGGTAACACTTTCTATGAAGCCCCTATTTATAATACATTATTAGGGTATTTCTAAGGCATTATAATGAATGCATAATGCATTATAATAAACCTTATAATATGTTATATCATGTCATAAATAATCATAACAACAATTATAATACATTATAATACTTGAGTATTTGAGGTTATAACTTTTAAGATTATGATTATTGACGGCATATTAAATCTACTTAATTTATAATGGATTATATCATATTACATTTATTTTTTACATTATATTACGTTTCATTTTGATGGTCCACTTAGTCCATTTACTATATGCTTAAACTTTCCACCTACATGTCAACTGACACTCCTTAGAGTATTAGTAGACTTAGTTTATGGTTAGGTAGAAGGTTCATGTACTTGCAAAGTTACTTAATATAATATAATATAATATAATATAATATAATATAATATAATATAATATAATATAATATAATATAATATAATATAATATAATATAATATAATATAATATAATATAATATAATAGTTTGTCTTTTGGTGAAACATCAAAATTCAGTGTTAGCATATATTTAGCATACTACTAATAATAATTACTGCTAGCTGACATGCAGTTGCAGAGTTACCAATCAAAAGCTGTCTAAAGGGTACTATCAAAATAATCAAACTGATAATGCAAATGTGTCATATTACACATTCATCTGATCTGATGCATGATCTTAAGGTTCTTTGGGAAATATTATTATAATTACTTATAAGTGGTCTTTGTATGCTTTAAGTAAAGTGACATGAGAAAGATGACAAGATATGAGACTTATAATTCGTTATAACTACGAGGAGGAAATCATACTCTTAAAAGCTATAATCACAAAAAAGTAAAAATTATAATACATTAAAACTGTTCTTATGAATACTCATGAGATGATATAACATATTATAAGTTTTTTTATAATGCATTATGCATTCTTTATAATGCCTTAAGAATACCCGTATAATGTATTATGAATCCAGGCTTCATAGAAAGTGTTACCTTATTATTATTTGGAATTTGTTTTTTATTTTCATGTTTTGTTTAAATTTTTGTAATTTTGCATTTGTCATTTTATTTTTAATTTTTTATCAAATAGGCTACTATATATGTACAGTCAAGCCCGAAATTATTCATACCCCTGGCAAATTCTGACTTAAAGTTACTTTTATTCAACCAGCAAGTCTTTTGTTTTTTGTTTTTTTATTAGAAATGAAATAGACGTCTCCCAGAAGATAATAAGATGATGTACAAGAGGCATCATTGGGGGGGGAAATTATTACTCATCTTTTATTTACATTTGAACAAAAAGTGGCATGTCCAAAATTATTCATACCCTTCTTAATAATCAATAGAAAAGCCTTTATTGGCTATTACAGCAATCAAATGCTTCCTATAATTGCTGACCAGCTTTCTGCATGTCTCCACTGGTATTTTTAACTCTTTCAGTTTGGAGGGTTGCCATCACTCTGATCTTTAGCTTCTTCCACAGATTCTCAATTGGATTTAAGTCAGGACTCTGGCTGGGCCACTGCAAAACATTAATGTTTTTGTCTGCTAACCATTCTTCACCACTTTTGCTGTGTGTTTTGGGTCGTTGTCTTGCTAAAATGTCCACTGGTGCCCAAGGCCAAGTTTCTCTGCAGACTGCCTAATGTTGTTGTTGAGAATTTTGATGTATTGCTCCTTTTTCATGGTGCCGTTTACTGTGACTGCCAAACAATTAAATTTTTGTTCCATTTGACAATAAAACAGAAGACCAGAAGTCTTCTTCTTTGTCCAGATGAGCATTTGCAAAGGCCAAGCGGGCTTTTGTGTGCCTTATCTGGAGAAGTGGTGTACTCCTTGCTCTGTGTCCATGGAACCCAGCGGTGTGCAGTGTCCGTTGGACTGTCTACCTTAAGATGTTGCCACCAGCAGAGCCCAGATTCATCAGGATGGCCTTGGTGGTAATTCTTGGATTCTTTTTTACCTCTCTCACTATCCTCCTGGCCAGCACAGGTGTCACTTTTGGCTTCTGACCACGTTCTCTGAGATTTTTCGTCATTTCATAATTTTTTGATTTTACGTCTTGTATTTTTAATAATACTTTGCACTGTAGCCACTGGAATTTCAAAACATTTAGATATGCTCTTATAGCCCTTTCCTGACTTGTGAGCAGCCACAATGCGCAGCCACAGGTCCTCAGTGAGCTCCTTTGTCTTAGCCATGACTGTCTACAAACCAGTTGAGTTGATTAAAACAGCTGTTCCCAATGAATCAGGGTAATTAGGATGCTTTAGAACAGCTTAGACTATTTGGACTGGTATAGAACTTTGGATTTCCCCATAGACTGTGACAGTTTGCAAAGGGTATGAATAATTTTTGGAAATAAAAGCAGGGAAATATTTTTTTGGGAGAAACCTGTGTCATTTCCGGTCAAAAAAAAAACTTGCTGGTTAAATAAAAGTAACTTTAAGTCAGAATTTGCCAGGGGTATGAATAATTTCGGGCTTGACTATATATATATATATATATATATATATATATATATTTTTTTTTTTTTTCTTCCAATTTAAACTTAGTTTCACTTAGCTGCCAAGGCAACTTTTGTCATTTAATTTTTAAGTTAACTTTACATGATTTTATTTTATTTCTGTCATAACACTAAATAAAAGCCCCTCTATATATATGTATAAGGCAAGGCAACTTTTCTAATTTAAAAGTTAAATTTACATGATTTTATTTTATTTCAGTTTTTTTTTTTTTTTTTTTTTTTTTTTAAATTAACAAAAATGACTTTGGATGGTTTTAGAAATAGAAGAGCATTGTGTATTCTAGTCATTGTATGAATGAACTGCATTATTTAATGTACATCTGAATAAACTAATAGATAAGACAAAAAAATGAACATTACATTATTGACCCACTGATTTTCTTGCCCTGAGGCCACAAGCTCTCAAGGAAATCATACCCCGATGTCTCGCCCTGTGATTTGTAGCTTTCTCTAGTAAGTGCCAAGTAATTAACCTAAATGCTATGTGTGCGCAGGCACAAAACGCCCACAAATCCCACTTGGCCCTCGGAGGCCTTACGTTAGTGCCAGTAATAAGAGCAAAGGGACAGAAGGCTGTCAGGGGCTAAAGGTGATCATTGAACATGTCCTCCAAAATTAAATTTATGGAAATCCAACATGGGCATCAAAGCACTCAGAAGAGCTGTTTATTCATCAGCTAAATTGGCTGTTATGCGAATGAGTGATGGTGCGTGTGCCCAGAATTAACACTAGATTTTTCATTGGCTAGATTGATATGTTCAGGCCCTCCTCATTTGATTAACTTTTAGATTGTATTTATTTTGATAACCAAACTTCTTACTCTTTCCCAGCTCATTTAGGATTTGCCTAAGGTTGTGTTGTCAAGCAGAGAAGAAAAAAAGCTGACCTTAATCAAGACATACATTGCAAATTAATTGCACAACATCAATTAAAGTGTCCTAATCCTGCCGAGGATGTGCTGAGTTTGAGAACTCAGAAAACAGTTTCCAAAGAAAGTAAATGTAAAACAATAATACTAAAACTAAAATGCTCAGGAAATTGTTAGGACCTGGAAAAATTGTATTATCTGTCTCTTTTGCAAACTAAATTTATAATAGCATACTTTATCACAAATAAAGAATACGCCTACATATTACAAAAATAATATGCTTTAAAATGTATTTTATATTTAAGTGTAAACTAAATATAATGTTTTCAAACAACTGCAATTAAGTAGAAAAGTATTATAAATGTATATTTAATAGAATTAGCCTTTTGACCCATTTAAGTAGGACAGCTTTACATGTAATTTTATGATTATTATATTGTCTTTGAAATATGTCTAAAGTGTACTGCTGAACGTACTGACAAGAATTTATAGTAAACTATAGTATAATATAACTTCTGTTGTAGCTTGTACAGTGCCTTTATTCATATTCATACCATTTAATCTACACTTGATGTGGGGAAAAACTAATTTAAAGCAGTTTAACATCATGCTGCAACAAAACAAAATGTGACAAAAATGAAGGGGTATGAATACTTTTGCAAGGCACTGTATGTCATGTATTCAAATATGTTTGTTTACTGAAAAAATCATGCTCTTCACAGAACAGGGGTATTTTTGAATAAACTCATAGATTTATGTCATGTCATTGATCCTAAAAACCATTATTATTTTGTTCCAATAATTTCTCTTCCAACATCGTAATCCTCAGAAAAGGACTCTATTTGTAAGTTACGAGTTTTCTCCCCCACAGAAGCCACATAAATATAAAAAGAAGCTTAACGTGAGGCTTTTTTGTAAATTATTTATAATGAATAGCCTGCTGTGTACAGACAAACTGATGAGTAAACAAATTGCTAAGGTTTACATTAAGCTTTTTCAATAGAAAACTGTTATAAAGGAAAGGCTTAACATGGCTTAAATGTACTGAGACAGTGACCTTGGAAGATAAAATTTATTCATTACCTTATTGATAATAAATTCTGTCTACAGACAGACAGATGAGCCTGAATCTAAATGCAAAGTGTTTTACATTAAGCAGCATTAAACTGTGGCATTAATAGGTTTCTACAAGAGACAAAATGCTTATGGAAATAATAGTAAGATCCTTAGACGGACATGTTAGACAAAATATCATAAGATTTCTCGTCATTGTTGGTCTATCAATAGGTTATTTCTTAGTGCAAAAGAATGAAGCAACATTGGCTATTTCTGGCACCTACAATGGAAGCATCCCATCTGTTCAATGGAAGTGTGTGAGATCTTTTAGCCTAAAAATAGGCTAATTGAAGTGTTTAGGCTAAACAAACAGTGCAGGGAAGAGTGTGTGAATTGGTAGACATTACTGCATTTACACCGATCTATTTGAAGACTCTTCATTACCCAAATGAACATAATTAGCAAGCCATCAAAAGGAAAATAACAGGCTCGTGCCTGAGAGCTGCTTAAGAGAAAAAGGTCAAACAATTACCTGGAATTATTTTAGCATCTTACATATATTCCCACTTGCACTCTCAAGTAGTACTGTAGTATTACAGTTTAGAATGTGTCCAAAAGCAAGTTGTTGGTAGCTAAAAATCCTATGAGAGTGTGCTTTTACTTAGCTGTCTATTGGCATTCATGTTGAATGCAGTTACCCTGCAATTCTCTATTCAACAGTTATATTATAATATAGTAACATATTTATAATGGCTTAAGGAAAAAAAATTGCTTTGCAAGAGCACTTGAGCACATCAGTGGTGATGGTTTTGCCTTCAGATGGCGTAGATACTAACAGGGGCTAACTGACCCATGCTTACACGTCAGACATTTTGTGCGTTCAAGTAATCTCAAATTCTATTTACGAACTGAACACACCACCACAACATCATAATTACAAGTGGGAAATTTAGGATTTAATTTGAGCCTTTGGATTTTCTGTGATGACATGACATATTTTTATATGTCAACCAAGAAGTTAGAAGTTATTCTATATGAAAATTATTATATTCAGTGGCTTATCCTACTTTATTAGTGATATAAAGAGCCAGTTTATCAGGAAGTGATGATTTTGTTCTCTTTGGCTTGTTGGATGGAAATGGAGCTTACTCGCAAATGTTTTATGCAATATTCCAATTTTGCAACTTTGGATGGAAACCCAGCTAGTGTTTAATATCCCTGACAACGTCTTTAGCCACTTGATACCAACCACCTTTTAAAACAATTTTTTTAATTAATTTATTATTATTTTTTTATTTTATTTTATTTTTTTATCAGAGAAAACATTACAGTACCAAAGCGCATAATATAAAAATAAAAATAGCCTTCATTCTCTCTCGGTCTGCAATAACGTAATGGAACAAGCTAATAATATACATACAATGCCAGGCAAAACAGGACAGCAAGGACCATAGGTATATGATTAGACAAACATTTTATGGTCCTATGCCTTCAACAGACAATATACAGTATCTCACAAAAGTGAGTACACCCCTCACATTTCAGCAACCATTTTAGTATATCTTCTCAAAGGACACTACTATAGAAATGAAACTTGGATATATTTTAGTCATTGTGCAGCTTTTATAGCAGTATAGATTTACTGTCCTCTGAAAATAACTCCATACAGCCATTATTGTCAAAACAGCTGGCAACAAAAGTAAGTACACCAAAAGTGATAACATCAGTAGTTTGTTTAACCATGCAAAGCCACATGTCCTATTCATCATGTTTATGATTATGCTTGACAGGACCATACAAAGTTGTGTATCTTGTATTAGAGCAGTTACAATGAGGTGCTTTAAGCACAATTCTCTCATACTGACCACTGGATGTTCAACATGGCATCTCATGGCAAAGAACTCTCTGAGGATTTGAGAATTAGAATTGTTGCTCTCCACAAAGATGGCAAAGGCTATTAGAGGTTCAGTAACACCCTGAAACCGAGTTACACTACAGTAGTCAGGGTCATACAGAGGTAAGATAGGTACCATTTGGAACAGGCCTTGCAAGGGTCGATCAACGAAGTTGATCACTTGTTCTGTGCCTCAGGTGCAGAACCTTGCTTCAAAAAACCGATGCATGAGTGCTGCCAGCATTGCTTAAAAGGTTGCACCATGTGTCTAACATCCAGTAGCTCCGTGAGGTGTGGAAGTGGATCAACAACCTGTGCAGCTCTGGTCAATTCCATGCCCAGGATGATTAAGGCAGATAACAGATAACAATGGCGCTAACACAATATATTGACACTTTGGACAAGTTCACTTAGGGTGTACTCACTTTTGTTGCCAGCTATTGTGACAATAATGGCTGTATGTTGAGTAGTTTTCAGGAGACAATAAATCTATTCTGCTATACAAGCTGTACATTGACTACTCTAAAACATATCCAAGTTTAATTTCTATAGTATTGTCCCTTGAGAAGATATAAATGTTGCTGAAATGTGAGGTGAGGGTGTACTCACTTTTCATGTCCTATCATTCACAGGGAGTGAAATGCATATGCGTAAATACCAGAATTAAGATCATGAACAGTCCTACAATAAGTGCTGTTCAGAAAAAGTGAAGACTTTAAGTGTAGTTTTAATTGCTCTAAGGCATCTGCCTGAAGGTAGAAACGTAAAGAGGTGTCTTGCTGTGATCTTTTATGATTGTTAGACCTTCAGAAAGTGCATGAAACTGTTTTTAATAAGTAAATCCAAATGGAACAAGAAAACACAGAAGTAGAAGAAGTAGAAGAATACACAAAACACAGAGAATGGACAATAGAACTAAGGAAACTCAGGGCTTAAATAGACAGATAATTCACCGATAGAGAACTGGTGAAGAACTAATTAACAACCAAGGAACACAAGCAAACAGGAAGAAGGAAAACCAAAAGGGAAAGAAACAAACCAACAAATGCCTTTTTTTTCTTTTATCTTCATCTTGCTCCAAACAAACTTGAAATTGAAATTGTATATGCAACTTCATTAACCTATACACTAGTGCTACTAGTGTTGCAGAAATGGCACACATCAGCTTTAATATTATAGATGACCCAGTATTTTTCCAATATAATATTTTCTGAATAGTAGTAATTGGAACCCTAAAAAGAAAAACATTCATATCTGAGACAGCTCTAAAAAGTTTCAAATGTTGAGCTCCTGAGAGAAATTGTGGTGTATTTTTCAATGCCTAAAAACTTTGATTATTACCATGAGTCAGTCATTGGTAATACTTTCATAGGGACTATAAAAAGTTCGATTTTCTTTCCTGCTTGGTAAACACTGACACTTTTTTGTTTTGTAATTGCCTTGTTTATTGCATTTCCTTCAATCACATGTGCAGAAAATTTTGAGATCTGACACAGATTGTTCTGAATTCACAGTTTCTATCACAAGTGAAAGCCAAGTGCTAATTGGTCATTGTCACATCTGAGCGTATCATGTTTAGATATGACAGAATCTCTAGCAGATTTACTGGAACAGATCTTTCATTTTGCATTTCAAAACTTGACAACTTTGAGACGAAACACATTACCATTTCAGTTAGTGACACCATATGCATTATTTACTGGATGCTCCTTATAGTGCATCCAAACTGATTTGGATGGAGCGAAGGAGCTGATGGGTATGTGATTGATTTGGGCTGCACCCCAATTTGCATTCTATACATCCTAAAAAGAAGTCCCAAATCACACTGACAATACCATATAACCATATTTCACTATGCTATAAGTTAAACTTGTTACCAATAAATTGACAGGCATTCAAAAGTAGCCTGTATTCTGACTAAACTATTTTTGTGAGTAACATAAATCGCAAAAATGGGCACTCTTGTCTTGTGCCCATTTTATTCATAAGAGCTCTTTAAAGTAAGAATGGCACTGGCTTTGACATCAGCTCTTCAAAAAGGATTTTTTTTCCGTAAGGCTGATGCTTTTCAGAAAACGTCAAAGCTCTTGTGATGGTTCCAGTCCTTTTGTCACTCAGATTTAGACTAAGCCTCTAGTTTTTCTGAAGTTTTTCCCATGTCCTAATGAGGCAGGGCTAGCATTTGGGGAGAGATCAACTTGCCCCTGAGGATCCTCCGACAAACTTCCTTTCTAATCATCCGCACTCCGGTTTTCAATGCAAAAGGAGATTCTGTGAGCCTGTTGGCTAACTAAGAACTTGACAGTACTTATGATCAGCCTGGAATCGTGACATGGGGCATAAATCTCACAAATCTCCATGAGAGACAAAATGCACAGTGGTATCACATGCAGACAAAAAGGACAGATTGGCCTTTTCCATTCCAAAACCACAGCTATTCCCCATCCTATTACTTATTAAAACTTATTAATCAAATCCAGAATCCATTAAACAGGAAACAAAAGAAACGCAAGTGAATAGACGTTAGAGTCTCTGTTGGCTCTTTCGGGTTTGATGACTAGGTAACAGATGCCGGCAGTGTGACTGGAAAGTTGCAGTAAATGTCATATTTCCAGGATTTTGGAATAATAAATGAATTAGAGCTTTGGCCATTCATATATTAACATAATTTCATTCACCATACATGCATTAATAAAACATTATGGATTAGGTTATTAATTAATTCATTTATTCGTTTGCTTGCTTGCTTGTATGCTATAAGAGTAGACATTCTCAACCTTTTCAGGCCAAACAACTGCACAGATATCAAAAATCTGAACAAAACTTGTAATATTATAGCTATAACTATAACTATAAATTGTTCTGTCTTTTATTTGATCTTCAGACATCTACGAGTTCACTGCACTATAAATGTTCTTGCACTCATCCTGTCTGTGAACATTGCAATTTTAATATTATCTGTCCACAGTTATAGTTTTTAATATTTTAATTAGCTTTTATTTTCAATTTTTTAGTTTTTATTTTTATTTTAGGTTTTATTGTTATGTGCATTTGGCTTTTTTTTGTTTTGTAACTTTAGTACTTCAACTTAAGTGTATTTAGTCAGTTGCTAGGGCAATATTTACAATGTGTAAACTCTTCTAGTATTTGCATTATTACATTATTTTATCCCAACTTTATTTCAATTACCGAAAATTATTTGTAATAGTCTTATTATAATGATAATAACACTGCCTATGAAATTAAAAAAGCTTCTCTGCACAGCTGAAGTTTCTTTTTAATAAAGGTTACTGGATTATAATCAGTGCAGATTATATTTTAGCTCAGCATAATGATGCAGGCTTTGCTAATACAATTTTATTAAAACATGGGGCATTTAAAACTGTACTGGACCTGACTGCTTAATATTATGGCATATGCTGCAGCATACACTATCTGCGCTAATATAAACAGCTGGATACAGATTTATAAACCCTACATGTTTAGTTAATGTCAGGGCGGATTATTTGCACTGTCGTCAGTTTTCAATGAATAAAAACCAAACTAAGTCGCATTGTTGTTCCTGAGATTATGTTACTTATTTTCTCATTATAAATGTACGCCTATATGCCAAATCTGCATGTTCTGTTTCTTGTTTCAGTCTTGCGTATTATTTTTGGATGTGTGAACTGTGTGAGGCTGCTGTTGTCTTTGTGGTTGTGAAACTGGTTCATTCTCTTCTGATTCTGGTTCAAACATATGGGGTTGTTTTCAAGTGTTGTCATTATTCACCTTCTGTAATTGTAAAATAGTTCTACATGAGGCAATAATCCTTATTTTCTGTGCAATGAAAAACAGTTATAACAGTCATAACAGCATTTACGATTAATTCAGAGAGTTTGGATTAATAGTCTAATGTTCCAGATAAATCCAGTTATTTTGCTTGATAATTTTAAACAAATGTCTTGTCTAAAAAAATTAACTGACTACATCTTCAGTATTTTTGGAATAACTATGGTTATTTTTTTCACCTAAACCTAAAAAAAATAATTAAAAAATAATAATAAAACATTAAATTTTCTTTAAATAAAATAAACATTAACTGAAATAAAAAAAGCTAAAACTTAATAAAAACTGTATATCAGTCATTCTTGAGAGGTGGGACAAAACAGGGTGCAAAATTTAAAAAAATAAAACTTTGTACTCAGACAAAAAAAACTACATTTATGTATCTTATATGTACTAAGCTACTGAGCTATGCTTTGATACAACCTCCCAACTTTTCTCTTTTTTTAAAAAAAATGTGTTTTTTAACTTGGAATGTGTAATATAATTTCAACTTTATCTTTAACAGCTTTCTAGATGTTTTTAACATTTCAAAACACATTCTCATGTTAGTAGACAGATTACACTTTCACATGTGACCAACAATTCCACAACAAATATAAAATATCATAATGAAATATCATCAAAATATTCATCTGACGGAGGTGACAGAACTGACGGAGTTGACACATCTGACGGTGTTGACCAAAACCTGAATTTGTAGACATTTTAACTATCAAAAACCATGAATCAATTAATTACTGTATTAAAACAACCACAACAAACAGTGAGTATGTTATTGCTTATAAGCTTCTATTCAAGAGTCACATTTAAGTATTTTGATATATTATTGGAACACAAAATCTTACGGTGGTGACATCTGACGGTGTTGACAAATTTGCCATTTCTTTCACAAAACAAATGGAGTTCATGTAGTAGACATTTTGTTTTTTTTTCTGTTGATGCTAGAGGCTAATGGAACCTGCTTCAGGAGAATAAAATGGTTTAAAGATTTCAAATAATTTTCTCAGAAATAGGATGTTTGGTGTTGACATATCATAGTTGTGACACACGAAATATTAACATTAGAATTAAAATATTCTAAAACTATAAAACTTAGCAGAGCCTGTGTGACATTGATGTACTCTGCAGAAGAGGACTGTGGCAAGGGGGTCCTTTTAGAGTGATAGCCCCTGATATTCCCTGATTTTATTACATTTTAAGTAATGTCTGACGGTGTTGACAAAAAGTTAGGACACACCTTCGAAACCTTATTAAACACACATGTCTGACTGAAAAACAACCTTGCTTTAATATGAGATATTATTAAGTGTTGCCTTTGATAAAACAAGGTCTTTTTCATCATTAAAATTTTTTTTAATCCATTTTATAGCATATGAATGAATAAACCCTTCTCTGTGGACACACAGTTTTAGATGTAGTGAGAAGACAATAAGTGTCATAGATTTCACATAATAATGAGCAAATGATATTGAAGGGGATAATTGTGTTAAATACATTCTATTATTAATCCCCATAGCATTTACAATTGAAAATATGTTTTATTTTTAAAACTAATATCAGTTATAATTGGTGGACATGTTTTGTCCCATGTCTCAAGAATGACTGATATTAATCCAACTCAGCTGCTGTTGCCTTGAAAAAATCAGGATGCATCATAATAAAGAAGTTCAAGTTCAAATGTATTTCTAAAGCACTGAATAAAACAACAGTGTTGACTAGAAGAAAACATTTAAAAAAAATAAATCATATCCATATATCTAAATAAGAAATATAACAGAAACATAAAAAAAAAAAATCAAAATGCATCTTAAAGGGGTCATATGATGTGGTTTCTTGTTTACCATTGTCTTTGGAGTATAACAAGCTGTTTGTGCATTGAAAAGATCTGTAAAGTTGCAACGCTTAAAGTCCCAAAACCAAAGAGATAAGTATAGATAAGACAGTATTAGTCATTATAATCAGTAGTTTTGTAACAATTGAAGCGTTTCAGAAAGGCGGGGCAAAAAGGAGCAACAATAATGTTCAGTATGTGGAAAGTAATATGTTTTTTGAACCTCAAACTGCACATTGCATTACAACAAATACAGAAAATAATGTTCATTTTAGCAACATCATATGACCCCTTTAAGTAAAATCAGAAGAGACATATGGCACTGGCAACCTTTGCACTTGTCTTTTGTTACGCCAGGCCAGCAGAGGGAGCCCTTACCCCCACTGACTGTTGCTGCTCCCTCTGCTGCCTCTATGGTAGCTTCCTGTTTATCAAGACATAAAAGCCAGCTCATCACACACTCACACTGCGAAGTATTGATTTGCATTTGCGGACTTTACCAAGCGCTTTTCCTTGCTCCCAGGTTTTCCCAGTCTCCTTGTTGTTTTCCCTAGCCATAGTTCTGTTTTTGTTTTCCCAGTCTTAGTCATAGTTTTCTAGTTTCTTGTTTTCATTTCATTGTTTCATTTGGACTGCCCACCTGGATTTTGACCCACGCTTGTTTATTGGATTACGCTATTGGATTATCTTCGCTGTTCATGTTTGCTGGTGTTTTCGACCCTGTCTGCCTGTCTACGATCATCAAAATAAAGCCTTGCATTTGGATCCTCACTCTTGGTCGTCCCGTTTGTAACAGAATACTTCGCCACACCCGGATCCAGCGGCTTTATCCACCAGCAGTTCACCATGAACCCAGCCACCCAGATTATCCGTCTCCGTCAAGGTGAGCGTCCCATTGAGGAGTACATTTTGGATTTTATTACACTGGCAAAGGCTACTTCAATGGATGAGGTCTGTTTAATAATATTTTTTCGTGGTGGACTTTCCGAGCCATTTGGTTCCCTGATGCCACTACACCAGCCTGGCTGGACCCTCCAGCAATACATTTATTTAGCACTGCAGTTGTTTGGCTCTCCGTTCACTATGGGTGTTTTAGAGGAGCTACAGCACAAGATGTCTGCCAGCTTAAAGCCTCAGCACAAGATGTCTGCTAACTCTGAGCCACAGCACAAGATGTCTGCTAGCCCCGAGCCTCAGCACAAGATGTCTGCTAGCCCAGAACCACAGCACAAGATGTTTGCTAGTCCTGAGCCACAGCACAAGATGTCTGCTAGCCCCGAGCCTCAGCACAAGATGTCTGCTAGCCCAGAACCACAGCACAAGATGTTTGCTAGTCCTGAGCCACAGCACAAGATATCTGCTAACCCCGAGCCTCAGCACAAGATGTTTGCAAGCCCAGAGCCCCTTCACAAGATGGCTGCCATCCCAAGACCCGTTCACAAAATGGCCGCCCATCCAGATCCTGTTCACAAGATGGCTGCTCTTCC
The DNA here is from genome assembly GCF_049309525.1 of Garra rufa. Taxonomy (NCBI): domain Eukaryota; kingdom Metazoa; phylum Chordata; class Actinopteri; order Cypriniformes; family Cyprinidae; genus Garra; species Garra rufa. The sequence continues at coordinate 33,200,105 of NC_133374.1, forward strand.
AGACCCCGCTCACAAGATGGCTGCCTTTCCTGATCTTGTTCACAAGATGGCCGCTCTTCCAGACCCTGCTCACAAGATGGCCGCCTTTCCTGAGCCTGTTCGCAAGATGGCTGCCACCCCCAAGCCTGTTCACAAGATGGCCGCCATCCCCGAACCTGATCACAAGATGGCTGCTCTTCCTGAGCCAATTCCCAAGATGGCCGCCCTTCCCGAGTCTGTTCACAAGAAGGCCACCGTCCCAAAGCCCGTTCACAAGATGGCTCCCGTTCCTGAGTTCCTGGTCAAGATGGCCGCCACGCCAGACCCACGTCAAGCCATAATCCTGATGCCAACGCCTGCTAATGCTACGTCAGCCAAGCCAGCGCCTGCTCACGCCACATCAGCCAAGCCAGCGCCTGCTAACACCACATCAGCCGAGCCAGCATCTGCTAACGCCACGTCAACCAAACCATCGCCTGTTAACGCCATGCCTGCTGCTCCGGTACAGTCAAGTCACGACACAGCTCCTGTTCTTGTCAAGTCAAGTCACATCATGGCTGCTGTCTCTGCAAGGTCAAGTCAAGTTACAGCTAATGCTCCTGTCAAGTCAAGTCAAGTTACAGCAGTTGTTCCTCCTGAGCCAAGTCAAGCAGCACATCCTGAGTCAAGGCAAAACACCCCAACACTTCCAGAAGATAAGCAAGTTACCACAGCGCTTACAGCGTCACATCAAGACACAGCAGTACCACCTGAATCATGTCCAGCCGCCGCTGCCCCAGCAGAGCCAACTCAAGTCACAACCACTCCCTCAAAGCCATGTCAAGTCACAGCTGCTCCTGTCACGCCAAGTCAAGTCACAGCTGCTCCTGTCACGCCAAGTCAAGTCACAGCTGCTCCTGTCACGCCAAGTCAAGTCACAGCTGCTCCTGTCACGCCAAGTCAAGTCACAGCTGCTCCTGTCACGCCAAGTCAAGTCACAGCTGCTCCTGTCACGCCAAGTCAAGTCACTGCTATTCCTGTCACGCCCAATCAAGTCACAGCAGTTCCTTCCAGGCCAAGTCACGTCTCGCCCGAACATCCAGAGCCGGGACATGTTTCGTCTGATCTACCAGAGCCTTCGCTCCCAAGCCACGCAGAGCCTTCACTCCCAAGCCATGCAGAGCCAACGCTCCCAAGCCATGCACAGCCAACGCTCCCAAGCCATGCAGAGCCAACGCTCCCAAGCCATGCAGAGCCAACGCTCCCACATCACGCAGAGCCAACGCTCCCAAGCCTCACGCCCACTGACCCGGAGGGCATTCCTCTGCCAACTGCGCTACCTGCTATGGCAATCGCCATTTTGAGTGTGTGGGCTGTACACTGCGCCCCAGTGCCCTCTTCTGCCCAGGAGTCCGCCCACAAGTTTGCTCTGGAGACCTCATCTACACGCATGTCCGCTGCGCCTATACCTCTTTCGGAGGTGGCGTACATAGCGGAACTTCACGCTCTGCCCACACCGCCAAGACTTCACGTTCTGCCCGCACCGCCAAGGCCTCACGCTCTGCCTGCACCACCTATGCCCCCTGCTCTGCCAGCTCCGCCAGGGTTCCTTGCTCTGCCTGTTCTGCCAAGATTCCGTGCTCTGTCTGTTCCGCCAAGATTCCGTGCTCTGTCTGCTCCGCCAGGACTCCCTGCTCTGCCTGCGCCGCCAAGGCTTCACACTGTGCCTGCACCGCCTAGGCTCCCTGTCGTCTCTGACACGACCACGAAAGCCATTCCTGAAGTTCTCGTCTGCCTAGTCACGACTAGGGAGGCCACCTTCCCCCATGAACTCTCTACCTCTCTCCTTGCTCTGTCTGCCTCCTCTGTCTCTGCTCTCCCCAGGTCCCAGTCCATGATGCGGCCTCCTGTTCCGCCCTGGAGGGCTTCTGCGCCTCCTGTTCCGCCCTGGAGGGCTCCTGCGCCTCCTGTTCCGCCCTGGAGGGCTCCTGCGCCTCCTGTTCCGCCCTGGAGGGCTCCTGCGCCTCCTGTTCCGCCCTGGAGGGCTCCTGCGCCTCCTGTTCCGCCCTGGAGGGCTTCTGCGCCTCCTGCTCCGCCCCGGAGGGTTCCTGCGCCTCCTGCTCTGCCCTGGAGGGTCGCTCCGCCTCCTGCTCCACCCTGGAGGGTTCCTGCGCCTCCTGCTTCGCCCTGGAGGGCCGATCCGCCTCCTGCTCCGCCCTGGAGGGTCGCTCCGCCTCCTGCTCCGCCCCGGAGGGCCGCTCCGCCTCCTGCTCCGCCCCGGAGGGCCGCTCCGCCTCCTGCTCCGCCCCGGAGGGCCGCTCCGCCTCCTGCTCCGCCTCGGAGGACTGCTCTGCCTCCAGCTCTGCCCTGGAGGGCTCCTGAATCTCCTGGTCTGCTCTGGAGGGCCTTTGCCCAACCTGTTCTGCCTCAGTCTCCTGGCCCCCCCACCGCTCCCCTGGACTGTTTCTTCCTGTTGTTTTTTGGAGCGTCTGGAAGCCGCTCCTTGGGGGGGGGCTATGTTACGCCAGGCCAGCAGAGGGAGCCCTTACCCCCACTGACTGTTGCTGCTCCCTCTGCTGCCTCTATGGTAGCTTCCTGTTTATCAAGACATAAAAGCCAGCTCATCACACACTCACACTGCGAAGTATTGATTTGCATTTGCGGACTTTACCAAGCGCTTTTCCTTGCTCCCAGGTTTTCCCAGTCTCCTTGTTGTTTTCCCTAGCCATAGTTCTGTTTTTGTTTTCCCAGTCTTAGTCATAGTTTTCTAGTTTCTTGTTTTCATTTCATTGTTTCATTTGGACTGCCCACCTGGATTTTGACCCACGCTTGTTTATTGGATTACGCTATTGGATTATCTTCGCTGTTCATGTTTGCTGGTGTTTTCGACCCTGTCTGCCTGTCTACGATCATCAAAATAAAGCCTTGCATTTGGATCCTCACTCTTGGTCGTCCCGTTTGTAACATCTTTGATCGAACACTATCATAAAAAAAAATTCAAAAAATGTTCCTGGTGGTGACCACAAATGCGTGATCCCCTCTAGATTTCATCTTAGACCAAGGAACAAGAAGAAGTTTCTGATTGAGATCGTGGGAATCTTGTTGGCTTTTGTTCCTAAATTAGATCAGCATTATAAGATGGAGCTAAAACATGTATACATTTAATTATTATTAATAATACAATTTAAAAATTAATCCTAAAAGATTTTAACACTGGGGTAATATGATCTAATTTACGTGCCTGTGAGCATTCTTGCAGCCGCATTTTAAAATGTGATTTTGAGCACCATAATATAGCGAGTTGCAGTAGTCTAATCTCGAAATGATAAATGCAAGAATAGCTTTTTCCAAATCTTTCTGGTATACAAAAGCCTCAATCTTAGAGATCATCCTCAATTTAAAAAAAAAAAAAGCTCTTTCTGACGATTTCATTTATCTGCTTGTCAAAATTAGGTGTGCTATTGCAAATCATCCCCAAATTTTTTACATGGTGTTTCCTAAAGGAGTTCAGGGGACCCAGCTTATTTTGAACTGTGTTATCAACTTCAGAGGACCAAAGAGAATCAATTCCATTTTACATTCATTTAGGCTCAAAAGATTTGTAGACATCCATGCCTTGACTTCATTAAGACAGGCCAACTATCTTTCCATGGCAGTGGAGTCATTAGATTAAAATGGTACATACAATTGTGAATTGTCTGCATAGCAGTGAAAGGAAACACTGTATTGATGCAGAATTAAACCTAATGGGAGCATATAAAGAGAGAAGAGAAGTGGTGCTAAAACAGACCCTTGAGGAATACCACATGATAAAGGTGATGAAACTGATGTACACTCAGCCATACAAACAGAGAAACTCCGGTAACACTTTCTATGAAGCCCGTATTTATAATACATTATAAGGGTATTCTTTTCTTAAGGCATTATAATGAATGCATAATGCATTATAAGAAAAAACGTATAATATGTTATATCATCTCATGAGTATTCGTAAGAACAGTTTTAATGTATTATAATTTTTTACTTATTTGTGGTTATAGATTTTAAGAGCATGATTACCTCCTCATAGTTATAACATATTATAAGTCTCATATCTTGCCCTGTTACTCATGTCACTTAAAGCATACAAAGACCATTTATAAGTAATAATAATAATTCTCAAAGAGCCATAAGGTCAGGTATCAGATCAAATTAATGTGCAATATGACACATTTGTATTATCAGTATTACTTTCATGGTATCTTTTAGACAGCTTTTGATAAGTAACTCTGCAACTGCAGGTCAGCTAGCAGTAATTATTATTAGTAGTGTGCTAAATATATGCTAACACTGTATTTGGATGATACCCCAAAAGACAAACTGATTGTAAGGAACTTTGCAATTATGTGAACCTACCTAGCCTAACCTTAACCTAAGTACTCAAAGGCGTGTTAGTTGACATGTGGTTAGAAAGTTGCTTAAAGTCAATAGACTAAGGGGACCATCAAAATAAAACATAATATAATGTTAAAAAATAAATACAATACGATGTAGTCCATTATAAATTAAGTAGATTTAATATGGCGACCATTGTGTGTTATAAATAATCATAATCTCAAAAGTTATAACCTTAAATACTCAAGTATTATAATTGGAGTTATTATTATTCATGAGATGATATAACATATTATAAGGTTTTTATAATGCATTTTGCATTCATTATACAGGTATGTGCCAAGAAATTAGAATATTGAGGGAAAGTCCTTTTATTTAAAAAAAAATTTTTCAAAAAGTGAAACTTGTATGTTGTATTAGTTCACTACACACAAAGTGAAATATTTCAAGCCTTTATTTGTTTCAATTTTAATGATTATGGATAAAAAAAATAAAAAATAAATCCATTATCCAGTATTTCACAAACTTACAATATTTTATGTGACCAATAAAAAAAGGATCTTAAACACATGTTGGCCTTCTGAAAAGTGTGTTATTGTACTGTATTATGTCCTCAAATACTTTGTTGGGCCTCCTTTTGCATTAATTACAGCATCAAGGCGGCGTGGCATGGAGGCGTTTAGCCTTTGACACAGTTGAGGTATTATGGTAGCCCAAGTTGCTTTGATATTGGCCTTCAGCTCGTCTGCATTTTGGGGTCTCTGTTCCCTCATCTTCCTTTTGACAATACCCCATAGATTTTCAATGGGGTTTAACCCTCTGGGGTCTGAGGGTGTTTTGGGGCCCTGAAGAAGTTTTGACATGCCTTGACATTTGTGCTTTTTTCAGTGTGTTAAAAACATATTAATGGCCTAAATCTAAGTACATTGTAATCAGTACAAATTGGACTACAAAAATATGTAAGCAGCATGAATGTAGGCCTACATTTTTAAGTTTTTGAGAAAACAACGTTTATGCGTGCATAGTGAAAAACTAAATTTTTGAAGTCACTGAAATAAGGTCATGTAACACATACAGAATATTTGTTCTCGGGACTTTCGAGAATTGGATGTGGTAGGCTTGGTTTTTTTCTACCAAATGATGTGAAAATCATCTAGTTCACTTGTTTTCACAAAACAGTATATAGATTTAAATTTTTGAAGACACTTTTTGTTTAGAATGGCTGTATGCGAGGAGGCGTGAATGCTCATGAATAATGGTCAATTGTGTCAAACACTTATGTGAGATCTAAAAGCAATTTGATTTGCCTTAACAGAGGTGTCGGAAAATGTTAAGGAGCAGATGAAGCCTTCAGCTTAGAAACAATGTTGTTAAAAATGGATAGAGAGAACCTGCTTTGTGAGATGCATCACTTGTCCTAAAAGTTAGAACTTAAAACAGAATAGTGAACAAGAAAAACTAAAATAAACAAGTACATTTTTGATTATTATTTCAGCATCATTGGGAATTATTACAGTGTATACTGCTGTATCTTCATGTATTCCAGCCTGCTGTGTCTCTCCATTCATCTCAGCACGTCAGGATTCATGACTGGAACATTATAGAGGTCATACTTTTACTGCAGCGTAGATAAGCTTTATCACGGCAGTGCACATTATTGGACTATAGTTTTTTACCCTGTCCAATTACAGCCGCTGTCCCATTATTTTATCAATAACAGATGCCTCCATTTTGTAAAGCTGATATCCCAAAACAGCAATATGGTGGCAAACCTCTGTGTGCTGATATTAGGCCTACAGCATCGAGATTACTGCCACCCAAACAGACTATTTAATCACTCCAACTCGCTATTGACATAAACGGCTGATACCAGAAACGTGCTGTGTTTGGTAAGATAATGCCGCCTTCATAAAAGATGCAAAGAACAAAGCCATTCCATCAGAAGGGTTAGCCGATTAGCATAAAAAAGTTGTGTTTACTCAGTTAAAGAACACTTAAAAGCCCAGTTATCTTTCAAGCTGAAGATTAAATACGTTTGAATTTCTCTGTTCGGCTGTCAAAGGCACAAAGTCTCAAAGATTTACAAGAAAGCGTCCTTCAGATTGAATGACCTTTCTTAGCTTATGTTTTGTGGACACTAGCATTTAACATGTACTTATTTAAACCAACTAGAATGGCTAATCGTTTGATAACTGACTTCATTTTGGATGTATATTATAACTTTCCAAACAAGCGATTTGAACTCTGACCGTGCCAAATGCTTTAGTTTGAAAGCACCCTAAAAATGACATATGGGAAGCCATGTGCATTCATAAAATCCAAACTGACATTTTTCACCTTCAAGCCAAAAGCTATAATGATATTGGCAGAAAGAAAAAAAGCCATCAAATGTGACTTAAATATTTTTATGTCAGAGACTTTTATAAACTAGTCCATGCAGCCAGCAGCGGAGATTCACCATTCAAATCTAGCAGATGTGGAATAATGAAGCCATTTCTGTTACTCTGCTTAACTCTCCTGTTCAGAATAGAAGGGCAGAAAATAGGCTTGTCAGGGTGAGTGACGCTTCCCATTTCTATGTATAATTCAAGGCAAGCTGCCATCAGACTCATGCCTAGTCCACATCACTCGGAAAGCAATGAAGACAAAGTGCAAAATCAAAAATGTCAAGAACAAAGTTCAAAAAAAAAAAAAAAAAACTTAGTTCCAAAAGGTCTAAAATACAGTGAGTAAAAAGTCATCTGATTTGGGGACTAGATAAAACTGGCAAGGTATAATTAATATATGAGACAGCATTTATACACAAATTTGTAATTATAAGTTAATATATAAGTTATTATCTGTGTTGCAATATTCTACTGAGTTGTGCTAAATAAAAGTTATAAACAAATCAGTCTGTATTTAATTATTTTTATTATTTTGTTTTCTAGTTGCTTATTAGCATGCATATTACTAACATTTTGGCTGTGTATTAGTACTTATAAAGTACATATTAATGACTTACTCTGCATGACCATATTTTAGATCCCTTAATCCTCTACCCCATACCTAAACTTAAAGGGACATTATGCCCAAAAATGAAAATTCTGTCATTAATTACTCACCCTCATGTTGTTCCAAACCCGTAAGACTTTTGTTCATCTTCAGAACATAAATTAAGATATGTTTGATGAAATCCGAGAGCTCTCTGATCTTCCATAGACATCTTAACAATTTTAAGAAGCTATGAGAATATTTTTGTGCGCAAAGAACAAAAAATAAATACATAAATAAAAAAATAATGACTATATCCAACAATTCTTTTTCTCTGAGTCACCCTAGTGCCATTTAGATTATCATCATACACATACGCAGTTTCCTCTGCATGCATGTAAACAACGTACGCGCATGGTGCTGTTGACGTATTCGTGATACCCTCCAAAATGGTGCTAGGGTGACGCAGAGGAGAAGAATTGTTGAATAAAGTCTCTTTTTTTTGCACAAAAAGTATTATTGATGCTTCATAAAATTACGTTTGAACCACTGATCTCACATGGACAATTTTGTCAGTGTTCTTGGTATCTTTCTGGACCTTGACTGTCGTACACTCTTAAAAATAAAGGTTCCAAAAGGGTTTTTGCAGTGATGCCATAGAAGAAGCATTTTTGGTTCTCCAGAGAACCTTTCTGTGAACAGTTCTTAAAAGAACCATTTTGAAGAAGATTTTGAAAATCTAAAGAACCTTTTTGACTATAAAGGTATAAAGGTTCCATGAATGTTCAAGGTTTTTCATAGAACCATTGATGCAAATAAAGAACCATTATTTTTAAGAATATAGGACCCTTGCTGTCTATGGAGATTCAGAGAGCTCTCGGATTCCTTAAAAAAATTTCTTAAATTGTGTTCCAAAGATGAACAAAGGTCTTACTGTCACGGTTGGAATAAGGGTCTGGGTCCAATTGCAGGGAAAGAATATTTTAATTAACAAGACACAAACAAAACCAAAACCAAAGGCCAACACGGCACACACAACTTAAACTCAAAAGAACAAAACAAGAACAAGGTCTAGAGCCGGGATCAGAAACACACAACATAACACACGACAGAAGACAATGCAGACATGAAGCAGGAGTGAGAAATGAGAGTTCTTATACAAAAGTCCAAATGGCGAACAGCTGTGAGTGAATCAGTGTAAATGACAAAACAGACGTGAAGAATCAGGAGTGCAGTGCAAACAGCGACCTCAGGTGGCTGAGGGAAAACCCACAGCCCCGATCATGACAGTACCCCCTCTCTAGGGAACGGCTACCAGACGTTCCCAAAACAAAAATTCTGGAGGGAGGAGGAACGGTGGAAGGTGCATCAGGGGGAGGGATGGCGGGCCAGGCCCGTGCAGCGAAGGAACGTGAGCGGACACCGCCGCCAGAGGAACGTGAGCTGGCCTCGCCGCCAGTGGAACGTGAGCTGGCCTCGCCGCCAGTGGAACGTCCGCGGGCACAGCCGTCAGAGGAGCGCGAGCTGGCCTTGCCGCTAGAGGAACATCAGCGGTCACCGCCGCGTCCGGAACAGAGAGCGCGGTCACCGCCGCGTCCGGAACAGAGAGCGCGGTCACCGCCGCGTCCGGAACAGAGAGAGCGGTCACCGCAGCGTCCGGAACAGAGAGAGCGGTCACCGCCGCGTCCGGAACAGAGAGAGCGGTCACCGCCGCGTCAGGAACAGTGAGAGCGGTCACCGCCGCGTCAGGAACAGAGAGCGCGGTCACCGCCGCGTCAGGAACAGAGAGCGCGATCACCGCCGCGTCCGGAACAGAGAGAGCGGTCACCGCCGCGTCCGGAACAGTGAGAGCGGTCACCGCCGCGTCAGGAACAGTGAGAGCGGTCACCGCCGCGTCAGGAACAGAGAGAGCGGTCACCGCCGCGTCAGGAACAGAGAGAGCGGTCACCGCCGCGTCAGGAACAGAGAGCGCGGTCACCGCCGCGTCAGGAACAGAGAGAGCGGTCACCGCCGCGTCAGGAACAGAGAGAGCGGTCACCGCCGCGTCAGGAACAGAGAGCGTGGTCACCGCCGCGTCCGGAACAGAGAGCGCGGTCACCGCCGCGTCAGGAACAGAGAGCGCGGTCACCGCCGCGTCCGGAACAGAGAGAGCGGTCACCGCCGCGTCCGGAACAGAGAGAGCGGTCACCGCCGCGTCCGGAACAGAGAGAGCGGTCACCGCCGCGTCCGGAACAGAGAGAGCGGTCACCGCCGCGTCAGGAACAGTGAGAGCGGTCACCGCCGCGTCAGGAACAGTGAGAGCGGTCACCGCCGCGTCAGGAACAGAGAGAGCGGTCACCGCCGCGTCAGGAACAGAGAGAGCGGTCACCGCCGCGTCAGGAACAGTGAGAGCGGTCACCGCCGCGTCAGGAACAGTGAGAGCGGTCACCGCCGCGTCCGGAACAGAGAGAGCGGTCGACGCCGCCTCAAAGGACATCCCCTCAGTGTCCGGAACCGAACAGGTGGTTGCTGCCCCCTCAAAAAAAATTCTCCCCGCTGGACCCATCATCGATGTCTGCATTCTGTCACGGTTGGAATAAGGGTCTGGGTCCAATTGCAGGGAAAGAATATTTTAATTAACAAGACACAAACAAAACCAAAACCAAAGGCCAACACGGCACACACAACTTAAACTCAAAAGAACAAAACAAGAACAAGGTCTAGAGCCGGGATCAGAAACACACAACATAACACACGACAGAAGACAATGCAGACATGAAGCAGGAGTGAGAAATGAGAGTTCTTATACAAAAGTCCAAATGGTAAACAGCTGTGAGTGAATCAGTGTAAATGACAAAACAGACGTGAAGAATCAGGAGTGCAGTGCAAACAGCGACCTCAGGTGGCTGAGGGAAAACCCACAGCCCTGATCATGACACTTACAGGTTTGGAACAGCGTGAGGGTGAGTAGTTAATGACAGAATTTTCATTTTTGGGTGAATTAACCCTTTAACAACTACTTTACTAACTATTAATAAGCAGCAAATTAGGAGTCTAATGAGGCAAAAGTCAGAGTTAATAGTTAGTTAATCATGAGAAATGGAACTTAAAATAAAGTGTGTCTGTATACTGTGTATAATTGGCATTAACTTTAGTACAATGACAAAGTCCAATAAATCAGTTCAGGAAACAACATGTTGTCCTTTTAATATCATGCTTATCTTGAACTAAATTCATAGTATAAAAAAAAAACAATACAAAATACAGTTGAATAGCTCTTTATGGTTGGTAAATTCATCACTGACATGTGCAGGAAAAGGTTAATTTTGGACTTGATAGCAAGACTTTGTATCAGAATAGACCAGATAACTGTAACACAATATCACATCAACCACAGAGTCCACACATAAAAAAACTCATTTGCTCTTTTAAAATGGAGATGATTAGATGGAAAAGGCTATTGTTGTCTATGTGCTATTTCTATGGGCGGTTTTTAATAATGCAATTTTTGACAAAAGTCTTTCCAAGAAGTGCACTGTATGAGATTTCATCAGCCTCTCCTCACATTCTGCATCTGTAACTGGCACTGCCACCCTGGAATCTGTCAGGGTATCAGCAGCGCAACAGTGCCATCTCTGGTGATCAACTGCAAAGCATTTGCAAATGGCTTTTTTCGTTCCCCATTACAAAGCCGTGACTTCTGGTGCTCATGTTTCCTCAAGACCAAGGCTGGTCAACTCTATCCTGACTAACAGTTAACCTCAGCTGCTGGATGCTGTAACTACACTATCTGGGGGCAAAAATCTTTTTCCATTGACTGTATACACTCTTAAAAATAAAGGTGCTTTAAAAGGTTGTTAGAAGAACCATTTTTGGTTGCACAAAAAAAAAAAAAACATTCAGTCAAAAGATTATTTAAAAAAAAAACATCTTTTTCTTACATTTTTATAATCTGAAGAACCTTCTTTTAAAACAAAGAACCATTTGTGAAACAGAAAGATTCTTCAGATGTTAGAGGTTCTTTATGGAAGAGTATAATATTTTAGAGTGTACAACTATATGCATTTTTTATTGTGGTTTTCTGTTAATATTTGGCCTTTTAATTGTGTTTAATTTTAGATTTTCTTGAAACTTTGTACCGCACTTTGGTCAGTCTTGTGGCTGTTTTTAAATGTGCTATATAAATTAATTACTATAAACTCTTAAAAATAAAGGTGCTTCAAAAGGTTCTTCAAGCGATGCCATAGAACCATTTTTGGTTCCATAAAGAACCATTTAGTCAAAGGTTTTTTTAAAGAACCATTTCTTGCTTACCTTTTTATAATCTGAAGAACCTTATTTGGCACAAAGAACCTTTTTTTTTTTTTTTTTTTTTTTTTTAAACAGAAAGGTTCTTCAGATGTTAAAGGTTCTTTATGGAACCATTTAGACAAAAATGTTCTTCTATGGCATCGTGAAGCACCTTTTTTTATAAGTGTATCAGCTTTATCACATTCATTTAGACAAAGCCTGATATGTATTTTACCCCAAAATCAAAAGAAATAAGAAAATATACTTAAAATTGAAGCTTATATAAAAAATAATAATTCTTTTGATTTCAAGGCTAAATCTGACCTGCACATTTTCATGAGATTTGCCATATTATACGATTTTCAATACTTCACATCATTCATATATATTTTTATTTTCATGATAAACTGCCAGAAATAAACAATGTTCCATTCCATGTGAAATTATAATCAAAGAAATATCCTGATTTGATCCCATTTTTAAAATATCTACATCACCGCTTTTAATTTAAGCAATATAATTTGGCTTTTAATCAGGACAAAAAGAATAAAAAGCAATTATTGCGTACTCATGTGTATAGCTGTAGACCAAATGTATTATAATTAATATATTATTTTCTTCCCTGTTTGCTGGTTTTGAAGTCATCAGTTTTGAATGATCTTCTGTTGTTATGAGCCAATCAGTGTCACTTTCCTGCAGTTTAATCACATGGCATTTACAGCTTAGGGTGATTGGCTCAAAAACATCCATATCCAGAACTGAGTCAATATCAATACTAGAATATTACCTATACTATTTCTACAATATCTGTGTATTGTATTGCAGAAATGGTATTCCAGCCAAGCAAGAACCATTGAGATGAATGAGAATTTCTCCAGGTATTATCGACCTCCTTGCTCAAAATCATCACCATCATAAGCATAAAATATGGCAAGGAGGGCCCTGTGCCTGTACTTGTGAGGACCTAATGACACAAGAGACCATATTTAATGAGCTGGAAAACTATTAGGTCTAGATGGCATCTGCTAATGATAGCCAGACACTTTTTTCCCCCATGCAAAAAGGACGTTTACCTTCACCAAGCATTACAAATTAATGTTGCGATTAGCGGCATAATTAAGATGGAAAACTCTCTCGGACGCTTCTTGTTTAAATCTGACTGAGGTGAGTGGGTAAAACGAATGTTACGTTCAACGTAAAACAAGCAACATGCCCAATCTCGATTAGCGATCACTGCAAATTATTAAACAACAGATGCAAACAAAGGATCCTAATCAACACGTGTGAAACAAAAGGCACTCAAAATCAATGTGTTCTGCGTGACAAACAAACGTTTTATTGCATTTGTCTTCTCATGGGATTAACCATTCTTTTCTTGGAAAGCAAGGTCAGGAAATGTCATTTGGTTTATAATTAATTTCAGCAGCCCAGGAGGCACATCATTAATCATATTTATGCATCAAGTCTAATTTAATATGTATTTCATCACACTATGAGTGGTTGTAAACAGTTGAAAAGGGTACAAATAATTCTCTCCGCTTAGTTTACGCTGCCTGAAATAAAGCAGCAGTAAATTTATGGAAATTGTACCTGTATTGAGATGTTTGTTCCTGGTGTTAAATTGATTAGTAAAATTAAGCCAACACAAAATAGACCAATTTATTAAATGTCATTATGAGGTCTGTGGTGGAGAACTAATAATTACAATGTGACTTAATCCAGTGTTTGTTTCCTTTTTATCTGTCATTGGAATTTTAGTGAAAGTAAGATTATTATTATTATTATTATTATTAACTTCCCTTGTGAAAAACAAGTATACTTTAGCACACTTTTAAGAAAAATAAATATTAATAATATACTCTAAAAATACTGTTTGTTTAAAGACAGTTAATTACAAGTTAATTGTAATTAAATAAAATGTTATTATAGTGTAAATTTATATTAAATTCAGTTTGCTTCAACTCTTCCATTCACTTATTTAGAAACTGAGCCCATATTATTTATATAATATACTGTATAATTACCTTTATTATCTTAAAATGACAAAAGATTAAAACAATGGTATAAAAAGTATTTTTACATAAGTACATTTTTTAAAACATTTTTGAAAAGTGCACATTTTAGAAGTGTTCTTGAGTATGTAACAAGTGTATTTTCTTTATTAACACTTATGTGGACTTATTTCATTAATAGAAAATTGTCTGCAAGGACAGTTTAAAATGTGAAGTACACTACAGATGCGCATTCAATACAATTAATCGCACTTCTTCTTCACAAGGGTAGAAAGGTGAATCACATTTTCATGAGATTCACTTTATTATGAGAGATTTACCAAGACTTCACCTAATATGTGGTCATTTTTATTTTTGTGGTAAATTGCATGAGACAGTAGAAATAAGCAATATTCTACTATGCGAAATTATAATTAAGAAAATGTCTTTCATCCAAAGAAAAGCAGTGATTTTTAATTCCATTTTAAAACCTCTACATCACTGCTTTTTTATAATTTGGCTTTTTAATCAGAAATTGCCATGCCTCTGTAACCATCAGTAAAGAACAAAAAGTAATTATTGCTGATTCATGCGTATAGCCGTAGATGAAATGCGTTCCGCTGTTTACACAGAAACAAATGGAAATCTTTTGTGTTCAACAGGCAGCATATAATGACAGAACAATTTAGCTGAACCAAACTAGATGTTGGCCTTCAATAAATAATTCAGCTTTTGACTTCTTAGCTTGCATGTCACATATCTGAAAGCATTGTTAGGTAATAAGTTAATAAGTTATATCTGGATTGCAGGTATTAAGATACTTAAGGCTATTGCAATTGTTTATTTTAAGAAAAGACACCACGAGTGAAGAGGGTAAAAAGTTTAACTGAACTGATCACCAGTTGACTAATCACAATTGTTTTTATATTACAAGTCTTCTGAAATGTTATTTTTAAATACAGAACAGAAACCTGAACACTGGATAAAGCCGCTTCAAAATGCTTGTTTCATTTTGTTGACATATTAGAGTGAAAGAGATTTGGGTATCTCTTTTTAACACTCCATATATCAAAAAACACTGTCAACAGCTAGGATAAAAAATAAAATAAAAAAACACTATGTTTTAGAAATAATATGTACATACATCAGGTGAATGATATATGAAGACATCACCTTCAGAATATAGATAGGAATAAAATAGTAAACTGTGGTGTAAATGCTACTGAGGTAGATATTTCTGGCTCAATGCATAATGAAAAAAAAACAACCTTTAAAAACAACATGAAATCTACAGAATCAAATAGATAAAGTGCAATAAAATAAACACTTTTTTTTTTTTTTTTTTTGGATGTTTTCTTAGTTATGGAAGCAAAATTGTCCAAAAACTCAAACCCAAAGCATTAGCAAAACCATATACAGGAACCACAGTCACAAGAGTGAAGACAATAAAAAGTAACAAAATACAAGCAGGTCAAATCAGTAAGGAAAATGGCTTTACACTTTTTGTTCTACATTTAAAAAAAAAAAAAAAAAAAAACAATAAGTAAATTTACATATTTTTATTTTGCACATATTTTTAAAGTAAATTTTAAGTATGGATAAATACTTAATTTAAATAAAATCTACTCAACTAAGTTAAGTAAAATTAGCTAAGAAAATAAGTAAATTTAACGTGTACAGTTAGAGTTTGATGAGTAATTTCTACTTAATTATTTTAAGTTCACCCTGCAGTCCTCAAGTACCATTCACTCAGCCATGGCTTGTGAACTTTATTCAAACCTCATAGCACTAAAAAGACACCTCATTGTTTTTAAGGATATGTCGACTCAATATAGTTACTAACCCAATGCACTGCAAAAAATGCTTTTCTTACTTAGATTTTTTTTTGTCTTGTTTCCAGCCAAAATATCTACAAATTCTTAAATCAAGAAAGATTTTCTAGACAAGTGAAAGTTATTGTCTTGTTTACAGAAAAAAAAGTCACATTTAAGTGAGTTTTTGCTGAAAACAAGCAAAATAATCTACCAATGGGGTAAGCAAAATAGTCTTATTTCAAGCAGAAAACTAGATTATTTAGCTTGTTTCTTTTTTCTGAAAACAAGACAATAACTTTTACTTGTGTAGAAAATCCTTCTTGATTTAGGAATTTTTAGATATTTTGGCTGGAAACAAGACAAAAAATCCAAGTAAGAAAAGCATTTTTTGCAGTGTGAACACAGAGACCTCAATACTTGGCACATGATACACAATGACGGTAACAATCTGTGAATAGTTTTTGAGTATGAATGGGTCATTTTGAGTAGAAAATAAACTGAATAAACTGAAATACATCTCAAAAACGGCAAAAAAAATTAACAACCTTATTAATTATTCATGGAAACAACGGGATCATGACTTTAATATTTACCTAAACAATCTTTGTAAAAAATAATAAAATAATTCCAAGTAAAATATACTAAGAAATTACATTTTAAAAATGAGTACTAATATTGAATTTACACTTTTTTAGAACTAATTTAATGTAGAAATTACATTTGTTTTTCTGTATTATTTACTTCACCACAAAATTATTTTTATCAGTGTACACAGTTCAACAGAAGTAAAACAAACACACAACATCTTTATGGAACCATTTAGACAAAAATGTTTCGTGAAGAACCTTTATTTTTAATAGTGTACTCCTAAAAATATTATTATTATTGGCATCTATGATTCCATGAAGAACCTTTCACATCACGGAATTTTTCTATTCCACAGAAGGTCATTCATAGTCAAAAAATATTTGGTTTAGGAAATGGTTTCTTTAAGAACTGTTCATTAAAAGATTTTTTAGGGAAGCCCAAAATGGAGTGTATACAATAACCTGACAACCATCCACAGCACTTTACAGTATCAAGGTGACTGTAAATTTCCATACATTTTCACATCTAGTGCTTCGCAATCTCCAAAGCAAGACAAACCAGTGGTGTTTACTGTTCACTTTTCATATACTATTTTTTGAATGTGGTATATATTCGCCGAATAAGACACAATGAGATGAAAATTATTATATTTTCAGTCTATTTACTCTGAGCGTAGTTCAGACAAAGCTTTGTATATTGTTGAAAAGCCAAAAGGCACAGAAAGCATGAAAAGTAGCTCCGCCTTTCCCTCCAAGGCATTTCAATGCCTTTCATTTATCGCCACACGTACAATACCTGTTTTGTGTGGGTTATTTGTAGGATATCTGACCCAGTTGTTGCTTCAGTTCATCATTCACATGTTTACAGCTATGTGGAGCTACATCTGTTGCCAGGAGTGAAAAGTTTTCTTTCACATCAGGTGACCTGTGTGAGACGCTTTAAATGGCCTATCTGTTATGCCCTATATTGCTGAAAGATTTTCGGAGAAAAGAAAAGAAAAGAAAAGAAAAGAAAAGAAAAGAAAAGAAAAGAAAAGGCCTCCATCTGTCAGACAAGGACACCCTTTCAAGGGCATAATATTTTGTGTGGAAACCATAAAGAATATGTAAAAAAAAAAAAAAAAAAAAAAAAAGTTACACACATTCTATAGGTTGCAAGATAATACTTATTGAAACAGCAACAATTCTTACAGGATTTCACCCAAAAAAAGAAAATTTGCTGAAAATGTACTCACCATCAGGCCATCCAAGCTGTGGATGAACAGATCTGGAGAAATTTGGCATTATATCACTTGTTTTCCATTGGATGTAAAGAGAATGAGAGTTCAAACTGCTGATAAAATGTGTTTCTTACAAACATGCACTTTTTCACTTCAGAATATTGATGGACTAGAGGCATGTGGATTACTTGTGGATTATTGTGATGTTTTTATTAGCTGTTTGGACTCTCATTCTGACGGCACCCACTTACTGCAAAGGATCCATTGATTCAAATTCATTTTCATGTGAACTATTTCTTTAAACACTCATATGTCCAATAATTTTCACCAAGATCAGGCAGAAAAGTGCCTGGAAGATGATAAAACAAGAAAAGAAATCCTATAGACTTGTACTGATGGAAGAACCCAAGCCAGAATATCATAAAAACATATTTAGCAACAAAAACCTGTTATGACACTCAAGACACGTTAGCAACAGTATAGCTATACATTAAAAGTCACTCACAACATCCTAACATGTTTGTGTGGAAGCCGTGAAGAATTTGATGAGTCATATAAATGTGTCTTTTAATGAAGACGGATCAGCGCAGCCTCTCCTCTCTTGAGCATGAGGAGCATATAAAGAGAGGCTAATAGAAAGCCCCTATTAAAAATTTCCATTAGGCAGTGTGATTTGCCAGAATGCATTTCTCCTTCTCTCTGTCACTGTATTTCTCCCTTTTTCTGATTTGGCTGTACTTCTCTGAAAGATGAGCATCTCCAATATTATTCTCTAACCATCTTAAAGGGCAGCTCAGGTTATTTTCTAGTAAATGTCCATATTTGTCTATTTTGCTCTAGAATTACAAGCATAGAACAAATACAACCAGCATTGGCAGCAGAAGTTAATGAAAATTAACTGAAAATCAGTATTCAGGACAACAGTGCTTTCGCTCGTGTTATTGCTTAATTAGAAATGAAAAGTACAATCCCCTTTAAACAAAGAAAATTGTCAGAAGCATGTTGATTGTCAAAAAAAATGAATATGTTTCATTTGATCTCTCTAAACAGTTATGTTTATGTTTTGTCCCCCACAACAAAAAACTACACTAAAGCTTTATTCATAAAATTAAGTATCTAAATATTACCTTATTGAGATACAGAAAACAACTGATATTTGTGTTAATAGTGTGCTATAACGTTATAAAGATCCGATTTACATTGGAAGCTTTAGAATTTTATTTTACTTTTTGGACATAAAAATATGCATTTTGGTGCAGTTGGTTATTTAAGTATGAGCTTCATAATTTCTTCTTTATCATACTAAATGAACCATAAAAGCCTGATGTATCACATATGATAATCACATATGCAAACTTTATCATTTATATGTATTTTAATGACTATTATGTAAGGATTTACAAAGTTAAATAGTCAACCCCGTTACAATTATTCTGTACTATACACAACTTATTATTTAAAAAAAGAAATGTAAATATAAAAGCATTAAATTATCTTTCAAATAGATATTTACATTTAGTCATTTAGCAGACGCTTTTATTCAAAGCAACTTACAAATGAGGACAATGGAAGCAATCAAAATGTTATGTTATGCTATGACATATATATATATATATAATTAAAAAATAGAAAAAGAATAGAGAAAGCTAGAGTTAGAGTCCTATTGTTTAAGTGAATTATATAATAAATAAAAAGAAAACAAATAGAATAGAACAAAAATAGAGAAAGCTAGTGTTTGTTTTTCTTTGTTGCTTGTTTTTTATTGTTGTTGTTATTCTAAGCAGTTAGAAAAACAAATGTATTGCAAGTTTTAAAGGGTCAAGTTAAAGAAAACAAGAAGTTAGACAAACAAATATAGTGTCAAATAAGTCTTAATTAGAATAGAGAGTGTATAAGGGTCAAATATAAATGGAATAGATTTTAGATATGTAGCTTCCATTTATTATATTTGATGTGCTCTATGTATGTGAGTTGAATGGCGGAATGTGAATAAAAGCCTAAATTAAAATCTTTTCATCATATAAAGTAATTATTTTCAATCAAAACCATTTAATTAATATTTTAAACTTGAAAGTTTTAGGGGAATGGATTCTCTCAGGTTTCATTAAAATGATCTTAATTCATATTTCAAAGATAAATTAAAGTCATACAGGTTTAGAATGGCATGAGGATGATGACAGTTTTCATTTTTGGGTGAACAATCCCTTTAATTTATCAAATATATCTTGTAATACCATACATTATTTATTAGCACTTTAAGTTGCTCTTAAAACATTTTAAAAACATTTAAAATCTCACAGTTATGAATTTACAAGTGTACACAGCATTACCTGTGGCTAAAACCTGAAAGCCCTATGAAATCCCAAAGTCTTGTGCAATCAAAATAGCACTTGATGAAAAGAATAAAATTTCCATCTGAAAGAAGCAGCTGAAATAACAAAATTCATTCACAAATGCTTAAAGCCCCTATGAATGCATTTATACAGAGAAATAAACCCTGTAGTCACCTGGTCACTGGGCAAGCAGCATATTTAAGCTTGTATTAATAATAAAAAAACACATTAAATTTCTATGCAGTCAAGCCTTAATAGTGACAACTGCCAATAGGCCCATTAACACAGAGACAAGTTTAAGAATTCTACCAGAACTCTCCATCTAGTTTCGTGTTTCCTATGTAATTGTATGAAACCATGCGATTCTTTACTTCAAGGGACAATAAATGTTGATACGGTCTCCATTTTTTGTATTTGCTGTCTGTGGGCCCTGTTGTTTGAACCTGAAGTTATCTTTACACAATGTCCACAATGATGTGTTTGCAGACTCCAATGCCTTTGAGCATCAGGCGAGCAGTGATGAACGGCAAACCGCAGGGTTTGACAGAGCGGGTGGACCCTCAAATCCTAGTGGCTAGGAAGAGGTCGGCCACATGCTGTTTGGATCATTACACCACCTGAGCCCAGACCTCTGCTGCTGGTCTGATTTATGGTCTTCAGTAGCCCAAACCACCCAATGGAGGCGTCCCATCCTGCCTAAACTGAGGCCCATCCATCTTGGGTCATGAAGTCGGGCTGCCTTTGAGTACTGTACATCTTGTTGAGCTGTGTTTGCCTCTTCAGTCTTAATCTTGCTCCGTGATTTAATAGGCACATTAAGGGCAGGACTCAATACAGTACGGTAAATTACTGCAGGCCTGCCAGGCAGATAAAATTAATACAGCAGCAAATCTGGAGGTCCCACCTGATCATCACACAACTCTTAGTAATTCATGGTGGTAGTGCAGGCAGCGTGAGGTTAAAGAAATAGTTTACCCTAAAATGAAAATTCTGCCAACATTTACTCACTCTCAAGCCATTTCAAACCTGTATGAAATGTAACATTCGTTGAAGAACATTTGTGCTGATTTTTTCCATACAGTGAAACTAGGGCCTTCAAACTCCAAAAACAATGAAGATTAAAATTAAAACATCATACAAGTAGGCCATATGACATGCAAAAAGTAAACGTTCACTTTTAACAGACTGTCTGGTTGGAAACAGTTAAAAACCAGTCTTAATACAATAAAATTCTATTCTATGAACAATTTGGCCCACCTGTTAAGTTGAGTCCCCACAGGACTCTAAAGGGCAGTCGTTTGCAAATTCATAGTACAATTACCCTCAGTTTTACAGACAAGGCTCAAGACTAGTCCCAGACTAAAATGTAAGTCTGAGCTTTTCAACTGAAAGAATCTTGCACTGACTGATCTTAAAATATATCAGGGCCTTTTTTTTTTTTTTTTTTTGTCTTAAGATGCACACCAGTAAATTTTTTTTATAAGGCACGTTTATAAAAATGACTTAAACCTCCTAATTGAACTACTGTATGGTCTAATCCTGGCTTAGACAAAGCCTTGTCTGTGAAACCAGGCCTTAAAAATGAATATGACATGTGTGTAGGGTATAGGCTAAGCTAACATGCTCAGTGTTTATTTTGCAAATGCAAACAATTAAAAAACAAAGAATGAGAAACACTTAAGTTCACAATCAATACTTTTGACTATATTATTGTGTCGTAGCTACAAATAAAGTTTCTACAAACAAAATTCAGATGATGTACATTAAAAAAAGCTATTTTGTAGTAGGCCTATTTTTAATCAAGCATTGAATAGAACACACATTCAGTCTCAATACAATAACATTTTATTATAATTTAGTTTTTTTCAGTAGAGCCTAAAAGTAAAAGACTCTTTATTGAGATCCTGTTGCAGTTACTGTTATAAAAATATAAATTTGTGAATTTTATGATGCATGAAAATGTATAATCTAAAGTAGTGCACTCATTTCTCTGCTGCTCTCCATCTGTTTGACACTGCAAGCTCATTTTGAAGATATAGTTCACTTAGATTATACACGGTTCTGCCTAACTGTTGCAAAATGGAAATATGTGCATAATTGTAATGCAAGTTATGAGGTGGGGAAAACGCAACTCAATTACATTAAACAGTAAAGCACTCTGTCGACACCTGACACGGTAAGCAGCTCAAGTTAAACTCTCTATGAATATAAGGTTCTTTTGAAGTTCAAGACAAACTGTGTTGTGCCGTTTAATATTCTATTGTCTTGTTATGTGGCGTGAGATTTAGTTGGTAGCGTGAGAGCGTGAGACAGAGCCTGAAATACATAAGAGTTGGCAAAAGCAACCCAGGCTTATTGGAAATATGTGACTGCCTACATTTCTGCAAAACTGCAGAAACATACTTACATTTCACTGCAGTTTCCAGGTGAAATGAACACTAAAGGCAAGAAAACATCAACAACTTCTGTTCATTTTCACACAAATTTTGATTACAGAGGCAAATTTAAATTAAAGCATTTTTGTACAGTTCCTACACAAAATTATGACCTCAAAACACTTTTACCCTAGTGCACAATTTACACATAAGTCACGACAATCCACAAAAGAGCTTAAAGCCTTTCATAAGGAAGCTAAATGGCATGGTTACTTCAGCAAATGCATTTTTTATATTGTTTGCTTTTGTTAGCACTATTAGGTTTATGGTAGGGTTTAGTGTAGGTGGTCTGTCAATTTCGAAAGTGATACAGCATTAACCTTTTAGCGCCATTCACCCAACATTTCATTTCTGAACTGCCATAATACAGCACATACAACAAACAGTGTTACTACAGTCATGTTTTGGAGAAAATGAATCAAGTCACCTTCATTTATATAGAGTTTTATATGATTCAGATTGTGTCAAAGCAGCTTTACATTATTGAACAGGAAAATAGTGTGTCGGTAATGCAAGAGGATGATAGTAAACACTCAATTTTTCAGTTAAAGTCAGTCCATCATTGATTCAGTGATGTCATCGTGCAGTTCAAACAGTATCTGTGCAATCAAGTCGACAATTTTGCTAGATATTTTACTGTTTAGTGCCAAATACTGGACAGTACACTTTAAAACTGCAGTGAGATGTTTTACAAGCAACGCATGATTTTGCAACCATTTTGCAACCAAAGATTATTAATGATTTAAAAATAAGTCATTAAAAAAAAAAAAAAAAAAAATATATATATATATATATATATATATATATATATATATATATATACACACACACACACACACACACACACACAGGTGCATCTTAATAAATTAGAATGTCGTGGAAAAGTTCATTTTATTTCAGTAATTCAACTCAAATTGTGAAACTCGTGTATTAAATAAATTTGATGCACACAGACTGAAGTAGTTTAAGTCTTTGGTTTGGTTATTTTAATTGTAATGATTTGGCACACGCTTAACAAAAACCTACCAATTCACTATCTCAACAAAGCCTTCAAAATGGTCTCTCAGTTTGGTTTACTAGGCTAAACAATCATGGAGAAGACTGCTGATTTGACAGTTGTTCAGAAGACAATCATTGACACCCTTTACAAGGAGGGTAAGCCACAAACATTCATTGTCAAAGAAGCTGGCTGTTCACAGAGTGCTGTATCCAAGCATGTTAACATAAAGTTGAATGGAAGGAAAACGTGTGGAAGCAAAAGATGCACAACTAACCAAGAGAACCACAGTCTTAAGAGGCTTATCAAGCAAAATCGATTCAAAAACTTCACAAGGAATGGACTGAGGCTGGGATCAAGGCAACAGGAGCCACTACACACAGACATTTCAAGTAATTTGGCTACAGTTGTCGTATTCCTCTTGTTAAGCCACTTCTGAACTACAGACAGCATCAGAGGCGTCTTACCTGGGCTAAGGAGAAGAAGAACTGAACTGTTGCCCAGTGTCCAAAGTCCTATTTTCAGATGAGAGCAAGTTTCAATAGGAAAATGAGAAACAGGAGGCCAAAAAATACAGATGAGCTAAAGGCCACTGTCAAAGAAACCTGGGCTTCCATACCACCTCAGCATAGCCACAGACTGATCACCATCATGCCACGCCGAATTGAGGCAGTAATTAAAGCAAAAGTAGCCCCTACAAAGTACTGAGTAGGGGAGAGCGGGGCACAACCTAACACTTTTTGAATTGAGTTTATGTAAATCCACTTGGGGTTCAGAGTACAATTTTTTTCCACATTATTTTCACACTTGTCTAGTACAAATATATCGCTTTATTTCATATTTACAGTGTATACGTTTTTCATTATTTACCTCAAAAGAAAGGAAGTGAAACGTGACAACATGCCCCATAGATGGGGTACATTGTAACATCTGAGGGGCACGTTGTAACACGACCATATGACAGCTTAAAATGTCATCTGATCGAATGAAAAAAATATACACAACAAACTAAAATATTTTGTCAGTAAAATACATGTGTTAACTTTTTCAAATGAAGTAAAGACGTTTTTTTTTTAATTAAAAATGGTCTAATTTTGGAGTTTGACAATGAACATATCGCAACAATGCTTTGAACGGCCCTGATCACAGCTGTACAGTAGTTCAAAACAATGTGGACAAATAAATGAAACACATTTAGACATTCAGAAAAACACTCCCGTCCCTCCACACACAACTCTCATAGAACACGACACACATAAACGAGCCAAAATGCTTTATATTTCTTGAAATAATAACATCTGAACATTAAACATTGATTGTCAGCCTTTATTCACCTGTTTCTTGTGGTTTCTTATCAAAATCCTTAGAAGTAAATAGTGTAAATTGCACCGCATATGCCATAGAATAGCATAGTTTAATAACAGTGGGGCATATTGTAACACAGTGTTACAACGTTCCCCATCTGCGCGACTGGAGTTTAAAACAGGTTAGTGTCTTCTGCTGGTTTGTCAAGCATTAATAAACTATCTAAACTGATCAATAACAAATTGGAGATTAAAATAATAGCAGTTTTGTCTAACTTTAAATGAATACTAAAAACAGAAATGAAAAGTTTACTTCAGCCAGAAATGTACTTTTACTATGGTAAAATAAATATTCAGCGATATCTTCAAAATGCTTTTGAATTTTGGTGATCTTTTTTCTCTGCATAGTGTTGCTATGGCAACTAGTAAATACCGTAAATTTGGTTATGCTAGCGTGTGTGGAAATATGTGACCCTGGACCACAAAACCAGTCATAAGGTTAAATTTTACAAAACTGAGATGTATACATCATATGAATACTCAATAAATAAGCTTTCTATTGATGTATGGTTTGTTATGATAGGACAATATTTGGTCGAGATACATCTATTTGAAAATCAGGAATCTGAGGGTGCAAAAAAATCAAAATACTGAGAAAATCACCTTTAAAGTTGTCCAAATTAGGTTCTTAACAATGCATATTACTAATCAAAAATTACATTTTGATATATTTACAGTAAGAATTTTACAAAGAATCATCATGGAACATGATCTTTACTTAATTTCCTAATGATTTTTGGCATAAAAGAAAAATCAAAAATTTTGACCCATGCAATGTATTTTTGGCTATTGCTACAAATATACCCCAGCGACTTAAGACTGGTTTTGTGGTCCAGGGTCACATATTTGAACCACGTGTGTTACAATTAACCCCGCGTTAGGTTGTGCCCCGCTCATCCCTACATATACAGTAAATTAATATATTTTTTCAGAAGGCCAACAATTCACTGAAAATGTTTTTTTATTGGTCTTATAAAGTATTCTAATTTGTTGAGATTGGTGGGGTTTTTTTGGAAAATGTGAGCCAAATCATGATAATTAAAAAAACAAAGACATAAACTACTTCAGTCTGTATGCACTGAATTTAATACATGAGTTTTACAATTTGTGTTGAATTACTGAAATAAATGAACTTTTCCACGACATTCTAATTTATTAAGAATGCACCTGTATATATATATGTATGATTCTTTTAGTAATCTATGTGTTGTTTTACTTAATTTTCTAACAATAGGAAATAACGTTAATATAAATTGACAGGCTTAGCTGTGCATCTAAAATAAGAAAACATAAATTGATAAAAATAACTGGAGTGAGAATATTATGTTTGACACCAACATCTGTTACTCTAAATTTTGAGTTTGTATACCTCTGATATTGAGCTTAGAGACTTAGCAGAAATTGAGAAAACTTGATAGGTTGTCCTGTTCTATATGTAGACAAAATCTGTTGTGGATTAAACCCAACGGCCTCAACTAAGTGAGGACATTTGCTTCTTGTTTGCGGCACCACCTGTTTGCATAAACCTCCTGCACAACATCAAGAGATGCGTAATATGTGAGAATGCTAATGATATTAGCCGCAATAACCAAATCCTCTCATGTAATCACGGGTTGTGGCGATGAGCGCAAGCTGTGTGTGCTCAACTTTGTTGTGTGTCAGAGAGAGTTTAATCAAATCCGACAAGATTGTTTTGAAGCAGCAGCTGTTTGGGCTCATAAATATTTCTTCGGCTCGCACGCAAAAAAAAAAAAAAAAAAAAAAAAAAAGGAATCATAATTCCTATGAGTGTACAGCTTGATCAAGATGAAGAAGCCGACCGTTGTGACCTGCAGAGGCAACAATAAATAAGATGGCGTTGGCATGCT
The DNA here is from genome assembly GCF_049309525.1 of Garra rufa. Classification (NCBI taxonomy): domain Eukaryota; kingdom Metazoa; phylum Chordata; class Actinopteri; order Cypriniformes; family Cyprinidae; genus Garra; species Garra rufa. The sequence goes on from NC_133374.1 coordinate 33,226,288, forward strand.
AATGCTACTAGCCGGTCGATCAAAATGGTTAAGAGTGGAAAGAATCCAATTTACACCTGTTAACCTATCATGCTCTCGTTGGTGTGTAACGCAAATAAAGCTGCGCGTTCCCGGTGTCCCGTGCCTCGAGGAGTATCTGCTTTCTGACAAATAATAAATCAAGCTTATTGCATATCGAACAGCTTACAGTAATGCCAATTTGATGCTCAATGAAATCGTCAACCCAAGGCTAGCGACAGCCTCCCATCTGCGCTAGACTGACACATCTAAAACAAATGAAAAGCGCCTGTCCCTCGCCGACTCCCTGCGCTTCACCCCTGAAACCAGCTGCATTAGCCAGATGCACACAGCTTGTCTGTTTCCGTTGCCGCCCCAGTAATTCTCATTACAGTAATTGTTGCTTAATGTTTTCATAATCTGCTGCTTAGAGGAAACAGTTTCCCTTCCTCTAATATCATTGCCGGCTCCCTGCGGCCTCCTCCTTGATGCTGGCCTTGCATTTTTATTTCTTATTCTCGCCTCCCTGTAATGAATTAGGATCTGTCCCAGCTGGCTGACTTCCCTGATCGGGAGCTGTCTGGGCAAAGGGACGGTTGGCTTGACTGAGCCGTGGTGCTCTGTTGGCAGGGAAGGGCCAACGGGCTCACTCCTCCTGGCTTAATGAGGCGGTCACATGTCCACACTCTGGCAGGCTTGGCTGGCATCTGGTACTCGAGCAACCGAGCAACGCTCACAGAGTTTACTTACAATTCACCTGCACAATTACTCAAAATGAGTGATGAGCTGCTTAAGCGGTCCCCTCAGGGTGTGATTCTGCCGAAAGATGGCCGTACGTACTGGAGCGTGGAATGATGGGGTAATTACCCTGAAAACAATAAGGAGTCAGTCTGCATTTGATACAGTGTCTGATTACACAACTTCAAAACTACCACGCCGAAAAGGCTAGTTTACACTGTTTGGTTTACGCTATAGGTTAGTGCAAGTTTTGTTACTTGAAATAAACTAAACTTTAACTGAAATAATAAAAAAACAATTTGTAAAAAAACAATAACTAAACAAATTTTATTTTAGCTACTTGAAGGGATTAAAGTTCTCCGTCACTACGATGAATTTCCGTTAATTACAATGGATTTCTGTCAATTTAAAGGGGTCCTATTATCCACTTTTACAAAGTCTTTATTTTGTTTTGGGGGTCCACTAGAACATGCTCTCATGCTTGGTGGTTCGAAAACCGCATAATTTTTCACATCATTTACATAATTACAAAAGCTTTCTCCCCAGCCTGGCACAAATGGCTTGATTAGTTCTGGGTTTGATGAAGGTCCGCCTTCCGAAAAACGAAATGTGTTGTGATTGGTTAGCAGTCCCACTGTGTTGCAATTGGCGATTAAAGTGATTCTTATGTTTTCAATATGGATTTTTTTTTCTTTTTTTTTTCAAAAAACACATCGGATCGCTAAAGGAGGCTTTTACACATCGGATCGCTAAAGGAGGCTTTTACTGAAGAACTTGAATTTCGACGCGGGTATTAATAACACTCATTGGAATGTATCTATTGAGTGCTATTGAGTCTTGCTTATTTAAAATGAAAACTTACTTGTGCACTCTCTTTTCTGTGCGCCCACAGATCGCGATAAGGAGAGTGACAGCTTTTAATAATTGTGGAATAATAATTGCAACAGTTCAATATTAAGTGACTTACGTTGTCTGACTATAACACTACTGCCTGATTTTACTCTATATCATCAACAAAAATACTTCTAAATAAAGTAAAAGTTCAGCTGCTGCGCATCTCTAAAAGCAAACACAGCGGTGTTGCATTCATGAATGGAAGTGTGTTTTTGACCAATCTAGTAAGTCAGTGATTAAGAATTTGTAATCAGTGACTTGCCACCACCTGCTGGCAAATTTAGTTTTATCTTTAACATATAATTTCAGTTATTTAAATCATTGAATATTTCTATATTCAAAATTTTAATCTCTTAATAATAATTTATGAATTTATTTGCACTAATGCCACCTCTGAGCCTAAATAAATGTCTGAAAATGCACCTAAAAGCCACTTTTGTGCTCTTCTGTGACACCTCTGTGGTACAAATTATTTTTTTTATTAATACTAATTTCATATAATTAGTAACTAATTTGTCTTATTCTTCTTATTATTATATTGTTTTAATTAGAAATTTTAAAAAGCTTATACATTTAATTTGTTTTAATATTTTTTTTTATTATTTATCGATTTGACATAGATGATGACATATTTTTAATAAAATCTGAAACTACAAAGGTAAAAAGAAAATGCCACTGTAAATCAATTTAAGGAGTCAAATATCACCTCATTTTAGGAAGGCTAATTTTTTAATCAGTATTTTTGATTATTGATCAGAAAATGCTCCTAAATTTTTTAAATTAGGAGGAAAAATGCTAAGGTAATATTTCTCATTTTCATATAGTTGCTAAAATAACTAAAACAGAAATAAAAATTAATTAAAACTATATAAACATTAATATATATATATAAACATTAATATATATATATACATACATACATACATACATATATTTAGCAGAGCACTGGATACAGAACAAAAACGAAACTGTCACGACGAATCTTTTGCTATGTATCTGAAACACACATGCCAGCACCCAGTATAAACTACAGTGGTCTATCACGTTACATTAAAGAACGCCATAACGGTATTTATTGCTTGAATTTCCTGATGAAATAGACAGAATTTGAAATCTGAGACTTTTTTCATATTGAAAGTAAGAAAGCACAGAGCTTAATGGCTTATTGTGATTTATTAGATATGCGCACCTACTGTTAATTCGTGAGCTGAAAACAGCAAGATCCACTGAGATTTAAATATACGTAGATAGTTGTGCATAAAAATAAGATTCTATTAAAATCGAGAAATCGATTTTTTTAAACCAGCCCTAGCATGTTTTTTTTTTTTTTGTAAAAAATAAAATGTACGTCGGGTGTGGTGTTGAACATGAAAAGTGAGGCAGTTTCTGTTCATCTGTTCTCTTCATAAATAAGTGCATAAACCTATACAGTACGCTCGCCCTGTAGGTTCATGATTAAAAATGAAAATGTGAACAAAAAGCAAAATTAAATAAAATAATAAAAGCAATTAAATGTGTTATTATAATTAAAATATGAACATTAAAATGGCGGGTAATAATAGATTATGACGGAATTTTTATGACCCTGTCCGTCAAAATGAAGGACAATGTTGAAGTCTAACGCAACCTCTGATATATATATATATATATATATATATATATATATATATATATATATTAGGGGTGGGCATAGATTATTTTTTTAAATCTAGATTAATCTAGATTAAATCTTGGAATTAATCTAGATTAATCTAGATTAAATCTTGGAATTAATCTAGATTAATCTAGATTAAAATGGCTAATTTGAATTCTGCTGAAGGCATTTTCAGAATATGTGTGCTACCCAAATAATGACTAAAAGTAAGTCTTCGAGAACGGGCCAGGTGACGCATTAGACCAGGCGCTCATCTCCTGTTTCCAAAATGCATCACAAACTGCTTGACAATTGCATTTACAACATAATTACCTATACAAACTTGTGCAACCAAGTACTTCTGCGCAAAAGGATGCACGACCTGTGCGTTGCCGGTAAATACACAGACGCGCACGGGCATGGATTTCTGCGTGCTTCGATTAAACTGCGTTGCTTTTAGAAGCGTCAATTCAGTTGTTGCATATAGTTTAATGTCTTTATTTCGGGATTATCAAAGTAAATTATAACTCAAATTTGAGATTTTACTGGGGCACAGCAGATTTTCATTGGGACACGTGCCCCAGTAAAAAGTGTCTAACAACGCACGCACCTGCCCTGAAGCGGCTTCATAACTTCATGTTTGCACGTCTCATTTGATGTGGTAATTTCACAGAAGTTGAAGACTCGTTCCCGCCTCCTACAGTGCAATTCGTATAAGGTATACGTCATCCGCGCTAAAATATCAAAGTGAAAGTCATCATAGCTTACATAGTTTAGACTCCCAACTCCCAACCCAACTTTGAGAATAGATTAACGGCGATATTTTTTTTATCGCCCGATAAGAGTCTCACGTTAACGCAGCACGTTAACGCCGATAACGGCCCACCACTAATATATATATATATATATATTCATAAAAATGGCAAAAACACAAAACAAAATTTCTAAAACGTTAAACAGAAAATATAAAAATAAAAACAAATCCAAAATATTAATAAAAACAGTATATAACAGCATCTTGACAATACAAAAATAACACTGGCACACTGTGGTATGCTAAAACTTTGTCAGTGATTTATGTCACAGTTGTGATACAGGCATTTCCATTGAAAAGGTTGCGGACCATGCTACAGCAGAATGAGTGCTTGTTGTTTAAAGCACTTTATAAATGTTTCAAAGATCAAGAGCACAGTGTTTCATGTGAATTGTCAGGTGTGTGCACTGCTTCATGGGTTCAAGAGGTGTTTTCCCCACAGCCTATTTGACAATTGATTGATATGTTTTACTGTGTTACGATTTGAATCCACCCAGAGCACAACAGCGTAAAGTGGGTGCAATCATTTTATACATTTAAAAAAAAAAATTGTTTGGCATTAAATTTACACGTTCAAATGCAGGGGTCAGTAACTTTAATAGAAATTAATTCTTTGATTTAGGATTTAGGATACATTAAATTAATCAAACGTGATGTTAACGACATTTGTAATGTTACAAAGGATTTCAATATCTGAACTTTCTATTTATTCAAGACTCATGGGGAATCATACCATGGTTCCCACAAAATATTGAGCAGCACAACTGTTTTCAAGATTGTTAATAATAATAATTAAAAAAACATAATTTCTTGAACAGCAAATCAGCATATTACAATTATTTCTAAAGGATCATGTGACAGACAGACAGCAGTAATGGCTGCTGAAAATTAATGGCTTTGCTTTTAGAGGTAAAAATTTCATTTTCAAATATATTACAAAAGTTATTTTATTTTGTAATGATATTTTACTGTATTTTGATAATGCAACTTTGGTGAAGTATAACTTAATCCATAAAATTAAACATGGTCAAATTATGTGGTGTTATATAATGTGTTTTTTAATGATTTTAATTATGAAATTACTGTATATTAAGGTTATGACAATATATTGAGTTAAACTGTTATGCAGATGAACATGCACATTTTTTTAAGATGTGAAAGGCTATGCATTTTATGCAACATTATATGCAAGAAAGTCGTGCTGGTATCTTTTTTTTTAATAGAGCTGCCATTGTCACATTTTTATTCACATTATTTCAGTTGCATCCATTGGACAATACCACTCTACCTTAAACTATATGTCTGTGAAAGTTTTTGCTCCATCACTTTTGTTATTACTCAGTTTTCAACAAATTCAGAATTTTCAAGCCTTCAGCTGCTGTTTTGCTCTGATGTCTGTCATTTGTTTTATGACTTTAATCGAAGGTTCCATGGTCCAATTCCTGATGGATTCTCCCCTGTGCTGTTTTTGCTCTTTAAATTTTATCACGGCATTGATTTGAAACACACACACACACACACACACATACACAGACAGACGGGAGTATACAGCAAGCTTCCAGCTATGCACTGATGGCAAGAGCTCTCTGTCAGGATCCCCTGCAGGGTCAAGTAGATTGCTTCTCCTTGTCATTTCTCTGGCTGCTGCTGTACACTCAATGCCAACAAACCCCCCGCTCAAACACACATCCAAACACATCCTCATGGAGATACGTTTTATCTTATAACTTTTAAAAGACCTAACTGATATATGGAGTGATACTTGTTGAAGTAGTGGTACATAAAATTCAAAGTGAAACCGAGTAAACCATTTGGGACAGGTGTTTCTGACTGCTTTGTCATTGTTTCTGACTACTTTTCAGTCCCACTTTGTAATAGGTGGCCTTAACTAGTTTAATTTAAATTAATCTTTTGATACAATGCACTTATTGTGTACATATATGTTTTTACATTGTACTCATATTTTAAAAAAGTAATTACATCTGTAATTAATTTCTAATTTCTAATTAAGCTGGCTTGAGAAAGCCAACTTACTGAAATCCTATTTAAATTTACAGTTATTATTCTTCTTCTGAGACTAAAATTTCTGACTGTATCTCTGTCACAATCTGGCTGAGTGGAGGATTGGAGATGAAGCAGGAGAACCGGATTAAATGAATATAAACAGTTTATTTAAACAAAACACTGAAACTAAATACAAACAAACAAAAATCGGGAGCAAGCAATGAACGCATGTAACAATACATCGACGGACACTGGGGAGTGAGCAGACACAGACTTTATGCACAGAAACATGGGCGTGGTCACAAACAAGATAACGAGATGACGAGGAGGAAATACAAATATGGGCAAGACTAAACCAAAAGGACTAAACCAAAAGGGGGAGAACAAGGACTAAACCAAATGAACTAGAAACATGGGGGGGGAAACACTTGGAAAACATGACAGAACAGGACAAAACACAGACATATTCCTGACAATCTCCTCCTAGAGCTTTAATTCTACAAACTCTAAACTCCAGCCCATATTTTCAGACTGATCTGACTCGAGTAACTGATCGGACTTACGGTTTTCCCATAGACTTACAATGACAGAGTGTTCAAATGAGCCAAGACTATTCAAACTCCAACTGTCAAAACTACCAGAATCCCTTGAGACTCAGTTAAGCTTCCCTGCTATGTACTATATTTCTATCTATCTAATCAAGCCTAGTGACTACAATCATGTTAGTGACATGCAAATCAGGCTAGAAACATGTTAACAACATGCTAACATGCTAGTAACTTGCTAATCATGATAACAACAGGCTACTAATGCTAACATCATGCTAGCAACATTCTAATCATGATAGCAAAATGCTAGTAATAGGTTAATCATGTTAGTAACAAGCTAATAACTTAATGTTAGAACATGCTAATAACGTTAATCAGGCTAGACACGTTAACAACATGCTGACAACATGTTAATCATGCTAATCAGGTTACAAACATGTTAACATGTTAATCATGCTAGCAACATTCTAATCATGCTAGCAATATGTTAATCATTTTAAAACATGCTAGAAAAATGTTAAAAAAACATGTTAATCATGCTAGAAACATACTAGCAAGATGTTAATCATGCTAACAACATGCTAATCAGGCTAGAAACATGTAAGCAACATGTTAATCATGCTAATAATGCTAACATCATGCTATTTTAATCATGTTAGTAACATGCTAATCATTTTAGAAACATGCTAGTGCCTTGCTAATTATGCTAGAAACATGCTAGCAACACGCTATTGACATGTTAATCATGTTACAAACATGCTAACAACATGATAAACATGCTAGAAACATCCTAGCAACATGCTAGTAACTTGCTAATCATGCTAGCTACATGCTATTAACATGCTAAATAAGTTAAAAACAGTATTGCCTTCAAAACATTCAAGCTTTAAGCTTTAAAACTACTTTAAACTTCAATCAGAAACCATAACATTTCTACTATTTCTAAAACTTTTAAAATTTTCACACTTTCTGATCAGGCTTTTTCAAGCCAACTTAAATTCAATGAATTATGCATAATTAAATGCAAGTAACTCTAAGCCAAACCCTAACTATATAGTAAGTACTTGTACTTAATTAATATTACTCATGGCAAAGAACTCTGAGGATTTGAGAATTAGAATTGTTGCTCTCCACAAAGATGGCCAAGGCTATTAGAGGTTCAGTAACACCCTGAAACCGAGTTACACTACAGTGGTCAGGGTCATACAGAGGTTTTCCAAGATGGGTTCCTTTCGGAACAGACCTTACAAGGGTTGATCAACGAAGTTGAGCACTCGTTCTGTGTCCGGTGCAGAAACTGGCTTCAAAAAACAGACATGAGTGCTGCCAGCATTGCTTTGCAGAAGTAGAAGGTCAGCTTGTCAGTGCTCAGACCATACGCCACACACTGCAACAAGTCGGTTTGCACAGGTGTCATCCCAGAAGGAAGGCTCATCTGAAGCTGGCTTATAAGAAAGCCTGCAAACAGCTTGCTGAAGACAATCTGTCAAAGAGCATGAATCACTGGAACCATGCATGTCCTGTGGTCTGATGAGACTTGTTTGGCTCAGATGGTGTCCAGTATGTGTTGCGATGCCTGGTTAGGAGTATCAAGAAAATTGTGTCTTGCCTACAGTCAAGCATGGTGGTGGTAGCATCATGGTCTGGGGCTGCCATGAGTGCTGCTGGTACTGGGAAGCTGCAGTTCATTGAGGGAAATATGGATTCCATTATTTACTGTACATTCTGAAGCAGAACATGATGCCTTTCCAACATGATAACGATCCCAAACACACCACCAAGAAGACAACTGCCTTGCTGAGGAAGCTGAAGGTGAAGGTGATGGGGTGGCCAAGTATGTCTCCAGACCTGAACCCTATTAAGTACCTGTGGGGCATCCTCAAGCGTAAGGTGGAGAAGCACCATGTGTCTAACGTCCAGCAGCTCATCTAACTGGCGACTTGACACTGTGACATATACATATACATATACATATACATATACATACTAAATGGTTGCTGAAATGTGAGGGGTGTACTCACTTTTGTGAGATACTGTATATAAAGGATATATGTGTTATTCAACTTATTTAATTATTGCAGGTGTGCAGCATATTCTGAATTCGCCACTGCACTCTCTCCCGATTTCTGACTTCCAATCAGTCAATAGTAAAACAAAATAACTGGCGTTACTTATTTGAAAAAGTAACTCAGATATTTTCTTGTAAATTAAAAATATTGCGTTACTTTACTTGTAAAAAAAGTAATCTGATTACATAACTCACCTTACTTGTAATGCATTACCCCCAACACTGGTTACAATTGCCCCTGGTCTCCCCTATTGGCCATAATTTTAACCCTGAAATCAAAATTAGGCATACAATAATGTCTTCAGAATCCTTCATACATATAAAAAACAGCTGAACAAATAGTTGTAACCTGGCTCAGATATCAATCACCTTGGCAGTTTTTCTGCAGCTGTCTGGCACATGACAACATGTGACGTGCTTGAGCAAAACAGGCACTACTTTTGCAAACAGCATCCTAAAATTAGCAAGAAGCACATATATAGCAAATCTGATGCAGTTATTGGAGGTTTGAGCTTTTTATCATATTCATTATTCTACAAGATTCGTCATAGTTTACATTTTTGTTGAATTGCATGGAAACCAATAGAGGGTCATTTTGACCCAAACACAAAGATTTTTAAGTTAACGTTAACACTTATGCTATGAGTGAACAGGTGAACGGACACTTTTATTAAACGCACGTTGAATGAACAGTTGAAGGACAAAGTCAAGCATGTCCAAAAGTCAAAGTTATGAGTCTCCTGATGTCAGGTTATTGATGCTTTACCCAAACCCCATAGTGCTTTGTGTGTAATAATGAAAGTGTCTATCGACCCCACCATCTGTGGATCAGACAGCTTTTGGGCTTTTCTAATTATCCCGTGCATGCATTCTTAAAGCCCTTGACTGCTGCAGAGGGCTTGAGCAGGAAGTCGCAGCAAGGGTTGAGATGCCACAAGGTGATAATGTTCATTTATTGGTCGACTTTCATCAGCACATTTCTATGCCTTAAGGCCTGATTAGAATCAGATGCATTTCTGCAGGGAAATGTAATAGCATAGATTTGAAGGTGAACCTTTGAGGACATCATCTCTGTTTTAAATCGGTTTTAAACATGGATCCCGATTCGTCCAGCACCGCCATTATCTCACTCTCTTTATGTCCTGCCGCAGTCGCCATGAAGTGAGGAAGGTGCTTAAGAACTGATATGTCCATGCTTTTTCAAAGTAATTAACACTCAAGGTAATGACATGTCCTTCATACTCTTTGCTTGTACCTGAATTAATGTAGTTGTCAAGGATAATTAATCGATATGAGAGCACGTTGGAAATAAAATCTAATGAAGACCAAAATCATTTAAAAAGTAACTAGGAAGGAAAAAAATGGCATTGAGTGAAAAAACGATTCGCTTTCCCACAATCCACTTCACTACCTCACTCATAAAACCCTACTTCCGATAGGAATTTGGTCATAACCACTGGAAATAGTTAAGACGTATTACAGTCTACATGTCCAATTGACTAGGTGGGGGGTGGAAGCGTATCAAAGCGTTTGGATTGCGGTCTGTTGCATGATTCATGGGCAGACGGGAGCCGCTCCGTGAACTGACAGTCCCGGGACGTGTGATTGATAGCATGCTGTGCTTATCATTGTGGTGTATCGGTTTTATGACAAAAGCTTGAAGGACATTGCTACTTGATATGGTTATTCCACAGCAGGCAGAGGGAGACTTCCCTAGCAAAAAGAGCTTCACATTGTGAACTAAAGAATGTGTTTCCTACCCAGAGTTCCTATGAGTGACACATATGACATTCCCAGAAGCTTTGGGGACGCCGCAAATGCATAAGAATAGTATATTCACCATTGTTATTCAAATTGCATTATATACTATTCAATTTATAGTCTGTCTTCTCGGTTTATTGGTTTATTCTCCTTTTGTTCACCTTGCTTTGGATGCAGCTTAATGATCCACAACATTCAAAGACATGACAGCTTGAATCAAATTCATGTGCATCCTTGACTGGATTTCACAAAACCTATCAAGAACATAACCTATTGCATTTCATCTCAAAATCAAAATAAATTAATACATTATATTTAATGTATTAGATATTGTATTTATAACAATTTATATTCTTTTTTATGTTTGTATTCGATGAAATGATTATAAAGATTATCTTGAGCAACAATATTTGATTATAATGAAGAACAATATATTGTTTAAATTCTAAATTTGTAAAGAACATTACATGTGCATTGTAGTATAGTATTTGCAATGTCACTTTTAATTTAATTAATGCTGATGTAAAAAAAACAAGAAAAAAGTAACAAAATAAGTAAATAATAGTAAATTCCTTATTATATTATTTATTATAATCTTATGAGAATTACCTCTGAGAGTAATGAAAATGACAATAATTTACAGTGAAGATGATACTGACCAATGTTTGATTATAATGAGAAGTAATATATTATTTAAATATTACATTTGTAAAACATTTGCTATATCACCTTTATTTTGTTATAAATAAATACATTACCGCAAAAAATAAATTAATAAATTAAAAAAATAATTATATGTATATAAATAAAAAAATATATAATAATAATTATAGTAGATTATACCATTGAATTACCATTGAATATAATGGAAAGAAGGGCATATTTACTACAAAAATCAATTTATGACATATTAAAAGATGAATTACTTTCACCCCAAATACTAATTTGTTGTAATTCTACATTTTTTAAATTTGCCACTGTCCTAGATTTTGCCCATTTGTCAGTAAGATTTTTTTTTACTCATTTAAAACACAATAAAATTGAATATGCTCGCTTATTCTTTTATATATTTTAATATGTACAAGTCACAAGATGTGTGTGCCCTCTAGAAGTTTGCATTCTGCAAGTGAACAGCGCATTATTGTGCCATCCCAAAGAGGCACAAAATCACTTTCATGGACTTTCACATTAAATGTACCCTTCTGGTGGAATGACCTGCCCAACTCAATCCGAACAGCTGAGTCCATAGCCATCTTCAAGAATCGGCTAAAAACACATCTCTTCCATCTTTATTTGACCCTCTAACTCTAGCACCCTCTATTCTAATTCTATTCTAACAAAAAAACTTTGCCCTTTTTTATTCTCTATTAATTTACTTACTGCTTGTTTTCTAATAAAATAACTAACTTACTCTATCTTCTCTGTTCCTGTTGTATTCTATCTATTTTTAGGCCTCTAACACTAGCTTTCTTTTTCTTTTTCTTCTTTTATTCCATCTTTTTTTTATTATATAATAAAAAAAACCTTGATACATGTACTGCGTTAGGCTAAATGAGAATTGTTATAGCACTTGCATGTTATTGCTCTTTTGTTGTTTTTGATTGCTTCCATTGTCCTCTTTTGTAAGTTGCTTTGAATAAAAGTGTCAGCTAAATGTCTAAATGTAAATGTAAAAAAAAAAGTATATACATACATTTATATATATATATATATGCTTTTGTGCACCTTATATATTTTCTTTATGCAACATAGATTTTTTTTCACCTTGTGGTTAAATGTGGTCTGACATAGTGCTAATTTTAGTAATACTGCCTGTTAACACAGATGTTTTATCTCTAGAGAACATAGTCTTCCTTGATTTAATGGTTGCAATGTCGAATTTGCCAGGATGGTTGTCTTTGATGTATACCCCATCATGCCTTAATCACCATTAAGCAATGATCTGTGCAGAGACCCTGCCTATTTAATTAGCATGCATGTGAGCTTCCAATTAGCAGTGGCCAGTGAGGGTATTTAAATCTCGAATGTACATTTTCAACACAGAAAATTCTAATAATTAAGTGTGTAATTAGACAAAGTGCATTGTTCAAAGGAATAATAAAACAGACGGTAAGATTGTGGATGAGAAATGTAGAATGCAAAGTAATTTAAAAAAATCATTATTCTTTTTTATACAGTATATAAGTGCATCTGGTGATTTATCTATTTTCTACATAAAGGGTACAAATGAAGAATATAAATCTATAATAAAGAAATACATGTATATTTAATACCTATAAGGTACATTAATTCAGTCAGTCAATCTTACATCCTACAACAAGCTTTTGCTCTTTCAAATATACAGTATACACACACATACATGTTTTTTTTTTCAATGTGAAATATGATCAAAATGATTTTTAAACAGATGCTGAAAACAATAAAATTCACATCAAAACTTGATTAATGACTCCAACTTTGATAAGTAAAAAAAACTGAAAACAATGACCGAGTAATCATGGCAAACTCCACGGCCTGAATGAAATACTACATCCATTATTAAAGTAGAAGGCAGTTTTGTGTGCCAACTGCCCCAATGATTCATTTCCTGAGTTTGGAGCGCAGCCAGACGCTAAGTTAGCCATCAACAACCATAATGCAGCAAGGACACAGCCATAACCTCAAAGAAAAAGAAGAGCAAGACTCTGTTTCAGCATTTACCCCCTTTTTATGGGCTATGCGTATTAGAGCAGCTCTTCACGTGGTGCCGCCTATTTTGTTGGCGTGGGCGCAGCAGCCTTTGACAGAAGCCATTCTGGGTTTAAAGCATGGGCTGTACGCCTGAGCTGTGCCCTGAATCAATGCAGCCACTTTCCTAACAGGCTTCAATATGTAACCATGGTGAAGGGGGATACGTCGTCATAGCACAGCGCCCTGAGAGCCAGCCGAGATGCAGTGGAGCATGAAAGCTAAGCAGCCGAGCGTGTTTCCTACCTGCATTATAATGCTACGGGAGATATCATGTGTGAAAGGCTATTTGGGAGGCTCCTCGCCTGCTGGCTTCCATTGCTGTCATAACATTCTGTTGGTGAATACACTTTACGGCAGAATTACATTAGGCCACATACGTCCGGCACCGGCCCTTTATATGAATGCATTTCACCCTGGTACTACTGAAATCATTTACATTTGCATTGCCCTGCTATTGCAAACCCATACAAAATAGCAAACCCTGCTGCAGGAACACTGGAGACATTTTTACTTAAAATAAAATACACACATACACTAACACAAACTAATAATAGTAATATTATTATTAAGAAGAAGAAGAAGAAGAAGAAGAAGAACTAATACAATAAAATATTTCAGTTTTTATTTTGATTTAGTTTAAATAATATACTTAAACTAAAATAAAAAATACTAAAAACTATATAAAATATAAATCTAAAAACAAAAAGGTATCTTTACCTTGTTTCTTACATGTAACTATAGAAGTTAATTACAGATGTAATTAAGGAAAGGAATTATTTTAAAATAAGTACAATGTAAAAACATGTATGTACACAATAAGTGCATTGCATCACGTTATCATGTATTACCATGTTTTCTTGAAAGTACCTTAGAGTACTATGTAAACACTATGGTACATAAATAATAGTACTATGGTATGTAGTAAAGTACCATCAATTAAACTGATGAAAAGTGACAGTACAAAATATGTCTAAAAAGTTAAATGCTTTAAAAGAATCTTGTTTTTCCAAAAATATTAAAGGGGTCCTATTATTTTCTTTTACAAAGCCTTTATTTTGTTTTGGGGGTGCACTAGAATATGCTCTCATGCTTGGTGGTTCATTATTTTTCACATAATTTACATTATTACAATAGCTTTCTCCCCAGGCTGGCACAAATGGCACAATTAGTTTTTGGGTTTGATGAAGGTCCGCCTTCCGAAAAAACGAAATGTGTTGTGATTGGTTAGCAGTCCCACTGCATTGCAATTGGCGAACAGCTTAGAAGTTTTTTCAGTACTGCCACGCCCCTTCCCAAAGCAGCAAGTTCCGTGTACGTTTTAATTATGGATATTTTTCGTACAAAAGGACATCGGATCACTAAAGAAGGCTTTTGCTGACCCGGTGTGGGGTAAAATGCCCCCCATGCCACCTCTTACTTTTGTAAGATTTTTAAACAAAATAAACCACTTGTATGATTTATTTTCACACAAAATCTGTTGCTCCATAAATGTACAATACAAACGTGTATATTTTTTCTGCAATCATACATTATGGATGTAGTAAAAAGCACATTTTTTCTTAAGGTGAGCCTTTAGCCCTGTTGTACTCTACTAATATTACTGTTAGTGTAATACCATGGTGTATATTAAAGTACAGGGGGCAGCCGTGGCCTAATGGTTAGAGAGTCAGACTTGTGAATAACCAGCACTCTCTCCACCCTTAATACCACGACTGAGGTGAGTCCCTTGAGCAAGGCACCGATCCCCCAATTGCTCCACGGGCGCCGCAGCGATAGCGATATGGCTGCCCACTGTGTGTGTTAACGGTGTGTGTGTGTGTGTGTGTGTGTCCACTACTGTGTGTGTGCACTTGGATGGGTTAAATGCAGAGCATAAATTCCTAGTATGGGTCACCATACTTGGCTTCACATCACTTCCTTCCTTCCTTCCTACTTCTTTGTTTATTTTATTTCACTGTAACATGCTGCTGCCGCAGTAAATTTTGTAAGAGTACAAAGGAAACAGCATCCTGCATCATAGTGGATGCCTAAAGGTAAGCTTGATTCTGAGAGGGTATCAATGTGCAGCATTATATGTATGTGTGTAAAGAGCAGTAAAGCAGAGGTCAGCAGTCACTGTTATCTGGATCAGAAAACACTGCACTGAATGTTGAGTGCTTCTCATGTTCAACTGCACCATCATTATAACAATCAGCAGAAGAGGAGGAGTCTTTGTATCTTTGCATTAATATCTCTCTGTGCTCCAGCAATTCTGCACTTTATAAGCTATAGAAGGGTCGCAATCATACTCAGCAAACATGCATTTCCCTGTATTTTCAAACAAAGTTATAGATTCTCGGCCCACGGTAATTATTTTTTGTTACACTTTATTTTAATGTGTCCTTGATGTATGTTATGTATTTATTATTCATTATACATTTTATATATTAACAGTAAATTATGCATAATTAGAACTAACTACTGTAACACTATACCAAACCAAAAATGATTTTTATATGAAAATTCTTTTCATCTTTTTGGACATTCTTATTTGTCATACTGTGGAATTGAAACTATAAACATTCAATATACTGAATATAATAAATATAAAATTAAACAGATTTCATATCAAGTGTCAAAAGTAAATCACTTTCACACTGGTTCATTGCAGCTTTCATGAACAACAAATGAACATCTAGATTAAACCCTAATCTCGATTAGACCAATGCACAATAACAGCAATCTGAAACAATGCCTTAATTAATGCCTTAATTTAAAACTGATGTGCAGAATAAAGTTGTTAATTAGATCAACATAGTTAATTAAGAGGAGATCAGGTATTATGTTAATTACAGGTCTAAAGCACAGATAAGACTTATCTTACTGAATGCCATGAAGTTGTTATTTGCTCTTTAGATTTTATGTACATAATTAAATGTCAACACAAACCCCAGTCCTGAAGCAGAACACTTCAAACAGTCAATTTGCTGAAGGAATGCACTTTGGTTGTACAAGAACATACTTTAAGTAATACACCTGATCACTGAAGGTAATTTTGGACAGTGAGACATTTCTTTTATCTTTTATCATTATCTTTTATCAAGCCAAGTTGTATCTTTGCACCGTTTTAAAACTGAATTCAGTATCTAATAATACACTTGAAAGATTCATACTGAATTAAAGCAGGAATGTAGATGAAATCAAAGTTAGAGAATAAATGCAGTCTAATTAAAACGTTATCAATCCAAACCTTAGGTGCTCAAAAGCCAGTGAGTTTGATTGCTACCAGGCTGAAGTGTTACTTATCAGCGGTGCAACAAATGTGTATGTATATGATTAAGTCTTTTTATGTATAAGATTTATTTATTATTTTTCATACTTTTTTCAATGTGTTCTATCACATTTGGTCTAAACCAGAAATATAGAAAGCAATTACTTCAGCTTGAAGTTTAATCTATTTTTATTATTGTTTTCCAATAATGTAGTTGTGTGTTCTCTTGAAGACATTTATAAAGTAAAAAATTAAATAAAAATAACAATTCTTGCAATTACACAATTATTATACTAATGGGGAAAAAAACTTTCTGGTCAAAGTCACTTCAACAAAAGTGATGGTAGATTAAAATGTTTTTCAAGCATCATACTGAAAAACTTTATATAAGCCATGTGTAACTATAACTACATCTATCATAAAAACATTGCTAACTTTTTGAAATCTGTGTTTATCTTGGACCACAAAAGTAGACATTTTGAATAATGTGTCAGAGACTGATTTTTGAATGTATTGTGTATGTCTGAGACAGTAACAGCTCTTTTGTGACTCAAATCTTTTGATTGTTTTCAATAAAAATATTCATTCACTGATTCAGCCTGTTTGTTACCTCGTTACATCAGTATGTGGTACCCACACTGTGTTTTTGAGTCATTGTTTTATTCACTCTACAGATTCATTCACATCCAAACCAAGTCTTATAGTTTATAGAAGGATTAATTAATCCAATAATTTACTCACCCACAAGCCATCCAAGATGTAGATGTACAGTCGTGGCCAAAAGTTTTGAGAATTACATAAATATTGGAAATTGGAAAAGTTTCTGCTTAAGTTTTTATAATAGCAATTTGCATATACTCCAGAATGTTATGAAGAGTGATCAGATGAATTGCATAGTCCTTC
This sequence comes from Garra rufa, assembly GCF_049309525.1. Classification (NCBI taxonomy): domain Eukaryota; kingdom Metazoa; phylum Chordata; class Actinopteri; order Cypriniformes; family Cyprinidae; genus Garra; species Garra rufa. The sequence continues at coordinate 33,243,628 of NC_133374.1, forward strand.
TTTGCCATGAAAATTAACTTTAACTGCATTTCATTGCTGTCATTAAAGGACCTGCTGAGATCATTTCAGTAATCGTCTTGTTAACTCAGGTGAGAATGTTGACGAGCACAAGGCTGGAGATCATTATGTCAGGCTGATTGGGTTAGAATGGCAGACTTGACATGTTAAAAGGAGGGTGATGCTTGAAATCATTGTTCTTCCATTGTTAACCATGGTGACCTGCAAAGAAACGCGTGCAGCCATCATTGCGTTGCATAAAAATGGCTTCACAGGCAAGGATATTGTGGCTACTAAGATTGCACCTAAATCAACAATTTATAGGATCATCAAGAACTTCAAGGAATAAGGTTCAATTCTTGTTAAGAAGGCTTCAGGGCATCCAAGAAAGTCCAGTAAGCGCCAGGATCGTCTCCTAAAGAGGATTCAGCTCGGAGTGCCACCAGTGCAGAGCTTGCTCAGGAATGGCAGCAGGCAGGTGTGAGCGCATATGCACGCACAGTGAGGCCAAGACTTTTGGAAGATGGCCTGGTGTCAAGAAGGGCAGCAAAGAAGCCACTTCTCTCCAAAAAAAACATCAGGGACAGATTGATCTTCTGCAAAAAAGTATGGCGAATGGACTGCTGAGGACTGGGGCAAAGTCATATTCTCCGATGAAGCCTCTTTCCGATTGTTTGGGGCATCTGGAAAAAGGCTTGTCCAGAGAAGAAAAGGTGAGCGCTACCATCAGTCCTGTGTCATGCCAACAGTAAAGCATCCTGAGACCATTCATGTGTGGGGTTGCTTCTCATCCAAGGGAGTGGGCTCACTCACAATTTTGCCCAAAAACACAGCTATGAATAAAGAATGGTACCAAAACACCCTCCAACAGCAACTTCTTCCAACAATCCAACAACAGTTTGGTGAAGAACAATGCATTTTCCAGCACGATGGAGCACCGTGCCATAAGGCAAAAATGATAACTAAGTGGCTCGAGGACCAAAACGTTGAAATTTTGGGTCCATGGCCTGGAAACTCCCCAGATCTTAATCCCATTGAGAATTTGTGGTCAATCCTCAACAGGCGGGTGGAGAAACAAAAACCCACTAATTCTGACAAACTCCAAGAAGTGATTATGAAAGAATGGGTTGCTATCAGTCAGGATTTGGCCCAGAAGTTGATTGAGAGCATGCCCAGTCGAATTGCAGAGGTCCTGAAAAAGAAGGGCCAACACTGCAAATACTGACTCTTTGCATAAATGGCATGTAATTGTCGATAAAAGCCTTTGAAATGTATGAAGTGCTTGTAATTATATTTCAGTACATCACAGAAACAACTGAAACAAAGATCTAAAAGCAGTTTAGCAGCAAACTTTGTGAAAACTAATATTTGTCATTCTCAAAACTTTTGGCCACGACTGTAGAGATTAGATGTAGATGTAGAGATGTAGATGTAGAGTATGTTTCTTCATCAGAAGAGATTTGGAGAAATGTAGCATCATATCACTTGCTTCCTAACAGATCCTCTGCAGGGGTGCATGTTTAAGCATTTTCAGTTTCCCTTGTTTCCCAAACATCACTCAGAACCATATTTAATCATGGGTTATAGGAAGTCTTTAACAGTGTTGGAAAATCTGTTTAACTGCTGTGTTATAATTACCAGCACAATTTAAAAAAACCCAGCACAAACAGAACTATTTCCATCACCACCAGCCCTATAACCCCCAGTAGTCAAAAAGACCAAATATGCACATCTCCAACTGAAACACTGCAACCTGCTACTTCAAAATATCCTCGCCTAATAACAGAGAATCGGTTGAGTGTTTTGACATTTATCTAGGACAGTCGTGTCATGAAATGCCTCGGAAGAAGCTTTTCCCACTGGTTTGTTGACAACAGATCAGCATATGCGTTCATTAGTTACAGAGGTAACTAGTCACACTTCATTTGTACAATGAATATTGACAGCTAAGGAGTGCACTGCAAATGTTTAGTTAATGGGATTGTCAATTAAACATCTCATATTAGCCTCCCTGATAATTTTTCTAGAATATTCCAGTCCTGCCTGTTTGCATGTATTTAACTGAATAACACAACCCAGGCTCTTAGAAAAGTGTGTCTCAATAAACATTACCTTAATTTCATACAGTATCTCACAAAAGTGAGTACACCCCTCACATTTCAGCAACCATTTTAGTATATCTTCTCAAGGAACAATACTATAGAAATGAAACTTGGATATATTTTAGAGTAGTCAATGTGCAGCTTGTATAGCAGTATAGATTTACTGTCCTCCGAAAATAACTCAACATACAGCCATTATTGTCAAAATAGCTGGGAACAAAAGTGAGTACACTCCAAGTAATAACAGCAGTATGTTAAGATAAGATATAAGATAAACTTGTTTGGCTCAGATGGTGTCCAGCATGTGTGGTGTTGCCCTTGTATAAATCAACAAAAGCTGTTTTGTCAAATCATAGGTTCACGTGGTTCGTACCAGAGCTCTTAATCAGTCATGTGGTAACACCGTATCACGTGAACTACTGATCAAACCTACTGAATTAGAAAACTCATGCATATGAGACAACATTCAAAAGTATTAGTTTTCAAATTGTGCAGGATGTTAAAATTGTTTTGAAGTCATAATAAAATATTCTGCAAGCTATTAAAACTCTGTACCTGTAAATCATACTTTGTGTGAAAAGAACTAAAAGTTGTCTGAGTTTTACTGCCTCTATTGTTTATTTCAAAATGTAGTAAAAGGGAATATAACATTTTTTGCTTCAACGCTCATAACATTACACAGTCTCAGATTTTGATATAATTTTTTTTACACATGTATTTACTACAAATTTAAGTTGTTTTGAAATTATGTCTCTCCCTAAAATATGTAAACTAGTGTCAAGTGAGAGTGCTTCAAACCTAAGAATTTTGTATATCAATATATTTAAACTATAGTTTTTACTTTCAAAGATTTGGTGCCCATCGACTGCAATTATATGACTAACAGACTGCAACGGTTTGAGATAAAAAAAATCTTTGTTTCTGTTCTACTGAAGAAACAAAGTCGCCTACATCTTGGATGCCCTGGGGGTAAGCAGATAAACATTTATGGGTGAACTATCCCTTTAAGTTTTCATCTAATATTTCTATCTCTTTTCTATATCTCTGACAAGCTACGCCATATCGAGCTTAATATCGAATGCGATATTGAGCGCAATATGGGGTAGCTTGTCAGAGATTTACGTCTCTGTGTATTAATTGCCGCTCCAGCGGAACCTGAGCGGAACGCACGTGATGGAGATTTACTACTAATCAAAGTACCGGCTTCATTGACTAAACGCGCCTCACAATATTGTTCGATAGATTGTCCAGCCCTATTTATAAGTACTAATAAATAGCCAATATGCTAGTACATTTACATGTAGTCGTTTAGCAGATGCTTTTATTCAAAGTGACTTACAAAAAAAGACAATAGAAGTAATTAAACCAACAAAAGAGCAGCAAAAAGTAAGTGCTGTGACAAGTCCTGGTTAGTCTAATGCAATAGAACAGAAAAAGAATAACATGCTAGTGTAAGAGGATCAAGTTTTGTTTAGATAAAATAAAAATACAAAAAAAAGTTGTTAAAATAGAAAGTGCCAGTGTTAGAGGGTCAAGTGTAGATGGAAGAGATGTGTCTTTAGCCATTTCTTGAAGATAGTTAAAGATTCAAGTCAACGTGGGTAGGTCATTCCACCAGCAATAAACAGTTAAGGTAAAAGTCTGTGAAAGTGATTTTGTGCCTCTTTGGGATGGCACTAAGATGCGACATTCACTTGTTGAATGCAAGCTTCTGGAAGGCACATAAGTCTGAAGTAGTGAATTTAGGTAAACGGGTGCAGAGCCAATAGTTGTTTTGTAGGCCAACATCAATACCTTACATTTTATCAAAGCTGTTATTGGTAGCCACTGCAATTTGATGAACAGAGTTGTGACATGCGTTAATTTTGCAGCCACATTCTGAATTAGTTGCAGATGTTTAAACGTACTGGCTGGAAGACCTGCCAAGAGAGCATTGCAATAGCTTGAAGGAGTTGTGTAGCATCTTCAGATAGAAAGGGTCTGATCTTTCCAATGTTGTATAAGGCAAATCTGCAGGACCGGGCAGTTCAAACAATGTGGTCTGTGAAATTCAACTGATCATCAATCACAACTTCAATGTTCCTGGCTGTCCTGGAAGTTGTTATGGTTGATGCACCTAACTGGATGGAGAAATTGTGGTGAAGTGATGGGTTGGCTGAAACCATAAGCAGTTCTGTTTTGGCAAGGTTGAGCTGAAGGTGATGGTCTTTCATCTGGCAATAAATGTCTGTTAGGCATGCTGAGATGCGAGCAGCTATCGTCGGATCATCAGGATGGAATGAGTTGAGTGTCATCAGCATAGCAGTGATATGAAAAGCTATGTTCCTGAATAACAGGACCTAGTAATGCCATGTAAACAGAGAAGAGAAGTGGTCCAAGAAATGAGCCCTGAGGCACCCCAACAGCTAGATGTTGTGATTTGGACACCTAGCCCTCCAAGATACCTTGAAGGACCCATCTGAGAGGTAAAACTCAAACCACTGGAGTGCGGTTCCAGAGATGCCCTTTGTCAAGAATTTTGACAAGAGGATCTGGTGGTTAACCATGTCAAAAGCAGCGGACAGATCCAGCATTTTAACTATTGAAGATTTGGAAGCCACTCTTGCCAGTCTTAGGGCTTCAACAACTGAGAGCAGGGAAGTTTTTGTTGAATGTCCACTTCTTAAACCAGATTAGTTGCCGTCCAGGAGGTAGTTGTGTGTGAAAAAAAGCAGAGACTTGGTTCAACACAATTCAAACAAGTGTTTTTGCATTGAACGGAAGAAGGGATATTGGTCTGTAGTTTTCTAAAAGTGCTGGGTTAAGAGTGGGGTTCTTAAATAGTATTATATTATATTATTTAGTAATATGCATGCTAATAGGCAACTAAATAATAGTAAGAATTGGTCCTTAAACTAAAGTGTTACCTATGTATTATTAAAAGGTACACTTATTTCTATAGATTTCATGTTATTTTGATTCTGCTAGCTTACGATTTGAATACTGTTGAGCAAAAGCATTCAAAAATGCACTGAACCTATGTAATAAAAGCCAGAGAGCTGCACATTAATAACATGATACTCATTTCAGAGGGGTTCTGGTTCAATCTGCATGCTATATGAGCATCCACCTGACTCCTTAAATTCTGTATTAGGATGCATGTCATTGCAGTGGCACAGCCATGCAGTCAGACTGCATTAATCGGATCCGACGCCTCTCCTTTGGGTAATAGCACAGATTCCATGCATACTGAAACATTAATGTTGATTGGCATTTTGTACATAAGGCATCTTCCACAAATTAAATCACACAAGTGTATATGCCTGTTATGAGAAAACAGACAAAAAAGCACCAGTTAATAGATTTCAGACAGCATTCCTTCACTTTATTTTTCCAAGAATTCAACAAATGTTACCACATGTTAAAATAAAAGCATACATGTATTATGTTGCAACTGTAATACACTGTAATCAGTTTTTTAAATTGTTGCTTTTCTATCTACTGATAAATATTTCTTCATATTAGATGCAAAAACATCCATGAAATTGTTTAGCCAAGATGCAGAAGTACAGATTTTTTAAATTTTGAAGTAAAAAAGACTTTTTTACAAATTTGAAAAATCATTTTTAATTAATAACTAAATTGTTTAAAGATACTGTATTTAAAATTAGAAATAGAATAAGTTTTTAAACTCAATAATATGAATTAAACTTTACATTCAAAAGTAAAATAGTGGTACATTTTAGTACAAAATGAACAATACTGATTTAATGAAAATATTGTGTATTTTTTAAATAAAATTCAATAAAAAAAAAAGTAAATGGAAGTTTAACATTTATTTTTTACATTCTACTGCAAAATGAACAATAACAATTTAATACAACATTTTTTTTTTTTTTTTTTTTTTATAAAATACAAAATATAATATAAAAGTGAAGGGAGGTTTAAAGATGCCATTCAACTTTACCTTGGCAAAGTTGAATAATAACAGTTCTGTACATGGATAGACATACCGTGAGTCTTAAACACCATTGTTTCATCCTTCTTATATATACAGTATATCTGGTGTTTGCAAAAGACCACTGAAAAAGAGGCCAATTCCAACATAACACCAACTATGACGTTATAGTCCAGATCATTATTAGTCACGCCCCCAACATTTGCATATTGTGAAAAAACAAAGCGAGAACAATAGCGAAAATTGGAAATAAATGTTATGTTCCAGGTTGTGCAGGGGATGGGTTGGTGTCTGTACTCAGAAAGGCAAGCCAATAAAGGGACACAGTTAGCTTCTTGCTAGAGGTAGCCTGTTACATTGCAGTACATATAATTTCACTTACCACATAAACAGAGTAAGATGACTGCGCGGACGATGGTGAATGATTTGCAGATCCTGATCACCGCTGACAGCATCTAAACTTGTCAAATGTGCTAAGTACTGCCGCTGTAGTATAACATTACACAGAACACATGCGATCGCAAATCTCAAAAGTGAAAGTTATCGAGCATTCAAAAATTTCATTGCCCCGCATATTAATAGCGGCTCGAGCTCCGTAATTAAACATATATCCATACATCCTCCATGTGTTTCCTTCCTGCTGTGTGAGAGCTAAATGAGCTGCTCTGTGAAACAGCCAATCAGAGCAGAGCTCATCATTATTATTCATGAACCTTCCAAATAAGGTAATAACAGACCATTTCATTCTAGGGACAAATCCTAGAGTTGTAAATGGACTTGTAAAACCGTTTCTGGAGAAATTTTAGCCTTTACCTAAGCCATATGTAGATATCAGAGAACAATTTAAAATATTGAATCAATGCATTCTATGGCATATTTTAACATCTGTTTATTAAATTGTATTTTATTATCATCCAATATTTCAGGATGTACTGTTTAAATGGAATTTTAATATTATTAAATTAATAATTAAAATAAATTCAACTTAAAGGGGTCATTAACTGAGAAATCAAAATTCCCTGGATATTTTGACATACATAAGACGTCATTGTACTATAAAAACATCCTGTAAATTTCAGAACTCCAAAACGTTCTCATTAATCTAAATTATATTTAAGCCAATCTGCCAAAACGACAGGTTGTGGCATGTGCCACTTTATGATGTAAGAGTGTCTTAACACCACCTCCGCAGAAGATGATCAACAGCTGCCTCTACATCACTGCACTGCCATTTTAGCCCTGCCCACCGATTTATGCATGTAGTGTAAACAATGACAGGTGAACACAGGTCTATGCAGAAACCAAACAATAAAGATCACTTGTCAGGCATTCACCTCAGCACACGTCCCAGAACACACCCTCTGAAGCTCCACCCATCCGCTCCAACTCACCTGAGTTCTAATTACTCACCTGATCCTCGTTAGCACGCCCTATATATACCTGGACTGTTTCATTCTCACGTTGTCTGGTCTACGGATCACATGCCTCCCGTTACTCCAGACCCATATGCTGTTTCTCTCTGCAAACCTGTTTGCTCTCCGGATTCCGTCATCTGTTCAAGAGGACTATTCAGTTAAGACTTTATCCTGCCTTATGCTTCTTTGCAAACATTTCATATTGTTCAATAAATCCACCTTTTACTATTACATCTGTTTCTGTCTCTGCCAATATCTGAGTGTGACAGAAGACCAGACCAACACCGAAATGAGCACCGAAGAAGCCGCCGCACCCAACCAATTCGCTGAGCTCGTGAATGCCATCAGAGCGGTAATCACACCACCTCCCGCGCCACCATCTGCCTCAGGAAGTCCCATGGCCATACCATCACAGTATGCTGGAGAAGCGGCTGAGTGTAGCGGTTTTCTGCTTCAAGTTGAACTCTACATCCAGATGCAACCACAACAGTTCACGTCGGAAAACGCCAAGGTAGCATTTATCATCTCCTTACTAACTGGTAAAGCTCTTCAATGGGCCAAAGCTATCTGGAATGCTAATAATCCCATCATCAACTCATTTGAACAATTCACAAGTCATTTCAGGGATGTTTTCAGCACAACCACCAGCGAACTCACCGTCTCAGATCAGCTGTTCCGGCTTCAACAAGGTTCTTCTTCGGTCAATGATTACACGCTTCACTTCCGTACGCTGGCGGCGGCTAGTGGATGGAATGAAATCGCTCTGCTGGGTGCCTATCGCCAAGGTCTCCAACCAGACATTCGTGCAGATATGGCGCTGTACGATGATTCCATCGGGTTGGAGACCTTTCTACAACGTGCCACCCGGGTGTCCCAGCGACTAGCCGCCTGCCAGCCCCCTCTAACCGCTCCTCAGTCCGCTATGGTGGCAGCTTCAGCTCCAGTACCAGAACCAATGGAAATCGACTCATCTCGTCTATCTCGCACGGAACGTCATCGCAGAATAACCTCAGGTCTCTGCTTGTATTGTGGTAACGCCGGACATCTCCTACGAAACTGCCCAGTTCGACCCCCACGCCCAGTGGTGAGTACTTTTCATGCTGAAATAAATACAGCCCAACTGACATTAATTCCGGTAACCGTCCATACTGCTGAACGTACTCTCTCTCTCTCTGCTTTAATTGACTCAGGTGCCTCAGGCAACTTCATCGCGAAAGAATGTCTAGATCTCCTTCATCTCCAGCCACAACGTCATCCGGAATTTTCAATAAAGACGATTCAGGGAAAACCACTCGGGCGTGGGCGGATTCGTCATGCATCACCCATCGTCACCCTACAGATCGGATTGTTTCATCAGGAAAGGATAAAATTTCTGGTACTGGAGCATTCCACCGTGGACATCATCCTGGGCCGTCCCTGGCTACATCTCCATCATCCTAAACTCCGCTGGGATCCTTGTGACATCATTGGATGGAGTAAGCACTGTATGGAGAACTGTATTTCTGACTTACCACAATCTACCACTTCCCCTGTTACTATCGCTTCCACGAAGATCGAAAGTCCCGATGTTCCTGACACCACGGAGGTCCCAGCGGAGTATTTGGACTACCAGGATGTATTCAACAAGCAAGCTGCCACCCATCTTCCTCCACACCGGCCATGGGACTGCGCCATCGATCTGCTACCTGGAGCCCAACTCCACAAGGGCCGAATCTATCCCCTGTCCAACCCGGAGCGCCAGGCGATGGAGGAGTACATCAGGGAAGCACTTGCTCAAGGATTCATCCGACCATCTACATCTCCGGCTGCTTCCAGCTTCTTCTTCGTGGGTAAGAAGGATGGAGGTCTCCGCCCATGTATCGATTACCGACAACTCAACTCACAACTCATCCAACAGCCATATCCTCTTCCACTTGTCCCTGCCACCCTCGAGGAGCTCCGTGGTGCTCACATTTTTACCAAGCTGGACCTGCGGAGTGCATACAACCTCGTTCGTATTCGTGAGGGAGACGAGTGGAAGACAGCCTTTATAACACCTACTGGCCATTATGAATACCTCGTTATGCCGTATGGTTTATCCATCAGTCCCTCGGTCTTCCAAACGTTTATGAACGAGGTGTTCCGGGAGTTCCTCCACCGGTTCGTCGTGGTCTACATTGACGACATCCTGATTTACTCCCGGAACGAGGCAGAACATCGCCAGCACGTCCGTCAGGTCCTTCAAGTCTTGCGTCAGCACCATCTCTATCTAAAGCTGGAAAAATGTGAGTTCCACCAAACCTCAGTGCAGTTCCTGGGCTACAACATCAGCCCCGAGGGTGTGCAGATGGATCAAGGGAAGATTCTTGCTATCCAGAACTGGCCTCAACCCACTACCGTGAAGGAACTGCAAAGGTTTTTAGGATTCACCAACTTCTACCGAAGGTTCATTCAAGATTACAGTTCCATCACAGCACCCATGACCTCCCTCCTACGTGGCCAACCCAAACATCTCTGCTGGAACGTCTCTGCCCACGAAGCCTTTCAGAAGCTCAAGAACATCTTCAGCACCGCTCCCCTGTTACGCCATCCCAATCCGGAACTCCCCTTCGTGGTAGAAGTCGATGCGTCCACTGTGGGCGTTGGAGCGGTGTTGTCTCAAGCAGCCGAAGATTCCACTCTCCTCCATCCCTGTGCATATTTCTCCAAGAAGCTGTCTCCGGCGGAGCAGAACTACGACATCGGTAACCGAGAGTTGCTCGCCATCAAATTGGCCCTGGAGGAGTGGCGACACTGGCTGGAAGGGGCTAAACATCCATTTCTGATCATCACTGACCACAAGAATCTTCAGTATCTCCGTGAGGCCAAACGTTTAAACCCCCGACAAGCTCGATGGGCATTATTCTTCACCAGATTCCAATATAAAATTACCTACCGTCCCGGTTCCAAGAACATACCTGCTGATGCGCTGTCTAGACAATTCTCCATTGAATCCTCCACAGATCCGGAACCCATCATTCCCTCTCACCTGTTCCTTAGCCCCATCCAGTGGGATATTGACACCTGGATCCAACAAGCCACTCTCCAGGAGCCAGCTCCGCCGGAGTGTCCAGAAGGTAAAACCTACGTACCCAGCTCCCAACGTCAACACCTTCTGGACACAGTTCATCAGTCTCCGGGCTCTGGACATCCAGGTAGCAGAAGGACCCTCTCACTCCTTCAATCTCGTTACTGGTGGTCCAGTATGACCCAAGATGTCATCAGGTACGTCCAAAGCTGCTCAGTCTGTGCCACATCTAATACTCCTCGTAATTTACCCACAGGAAAGCTCGTACCACTTCCCATCCCGCAAAGACCCTGGTCCCACCTCGGGGTGGACTTCGTTACCGATCTCCCCAACTCGGAGGGGTACACCTGCGTGCTGGTGATAGTGGATAGGTTCTCCAAGTCCTGCAAGCTAATACCTCTGCGGGGACTACCTACGGCAATGGACACCGCTGAGCTCCTATTCCAACACGTCTTCCGCCACTTCGGACTCCCCGAGGAGATCGTTTCGGACCGGGGTCCACAGTTTGTATCTCATGTTTGGAAAGCTTTCTTTAAGTCACTGGGAATATCTGTCAATCTCTCTTCAGGATACCACCCGCAGACCAACGGCCAGACTGAGAGGAAGATCCAGGAGCTTGGACGCTACCTACGGTCATACTGTTCCGGGGACCAACACAGCTGGAGCAGGTTCCTCCCGTGGGCCGAGTACGCACAGAATTCTCTCCGCCAGGATACTACAGGACTAACACCATTTCAGTGCGTACTCGGTTTTCAGCCTCCGCTGTTTCCCTGGACGGAGGAACCCACCAACGTTCCAGCTGTTGACTACTGGTTTCGAGAGAGTGAGAGAGTGTGGGACTCAGCCCATCGCCACCTTCAAAGAGCCATCCGAAGGCATAAGGACTTTGCCGATGCCCGTAGGAGAGCCGCTCCACAGTACCAACCTGGAGACAAGGTATGGCTCTCCACCAAGGACATCCGGCTGAGGCTGCCTTGTCGGAAGCTGAGTCCCCGCTACATCGGTCCGTTCACGATCCTGAGGCAGATCAACGATGTGACATACCAGCTTCAGCTCCCACCCAGGTACAGAATTCACCCCACTTTCCACGTTTCACTCCTTAAACCACATTTTCCCTCTGCCACAGACACCGATAGAGCTGAAGCTGGACCTCCTCCTCCTGAAATCCTGGATCAACCATCTGTGTACTCCGTCCATGAGATCCTGGATTCCCGACGTCGAGGAGGCCGTCTGGAATATCTTATCGACTGGGAGGGGTACGGCCCGGAGGAGAGATCTTGGGTGGCCAGAGATGACGTACTTGATCCCCAACTTCTCACCGACTTCCATCAACGCCACCCAGATCGTCCTGCCCCTCGTGGTCGTGGTCGTCCTCGGCGTCGTAGAGGGGCGTCGGGAGCCGCCCCTGGAGGAGGGGGTAATGTCAGGCATTCACCTCAGCACACGTCCCAGAACACACCCTCTGAAGCTCCACCCATCCGCTCCAACTCACCTGAGTTCTAATTACTCACCTGATCCTCGTTAGCACGCCCTATATATACCTGGACTGTTTCATTCTCACGTTGTCTGGTCTACGGATCACATGCCTCCCGTTACTCCAGACCCATATGCTGTTTCTCTCTGCAAACCTGTTTGCTCTCCGGATTCCGTCATCTGTTCAAGAGGACTATTCAGTTAAGACTTTATCCTGCCTTATGCTTCTTTGCAAACATTTCATATTGTTCAATAAATCCACCTTTTACTATTACATCTGTTTCTGTCTCTGCCAATATCTGAGTGTGACATCACTCAGAATACAACAAGACACTGTAAAGTGCCAAGCTGTGGCACTTTGAATTGCCTTCCTTCTGATTCCAACATTAGGAAAGAGTCGATGAACTATTTTTTTAATGAAGATCCAGACCACGTAAGTAAGAACTTGGTCCTTTGTTTACTTCATTTTACTGCAGATTCGTTTACAAACAAGGCACAATTCGACGCAGGATTTTCAGAAAGATTGAAACTAAATCCGAATATATTGGATCAGACAGTAATGTCGCACACTAGTGTGAGTAACTGATTTTATTATGTGGTCACTATTGCTGTGTCTGTAACTACAGATCGTTTGATATGTACTGAGTATTTATGCGCCCATCTGTGAACAATGTAGGCTGTCAAACATACACAACTGCTAATCATAGAAGTGAACGTCTACTCAAGTGTCTACAATCCACGATGATCCGTTTAGATGAGGGGGTCGAAACAGGACAGAAAATAGCCTATTACTACTAAATGATGATGTTTTTTGATGTAAAAATCTTGATAACATTATAAGTGTACTTCAGAAAACAGTACAAAATAATTAAAACATTTCTGAATATGACAAAACAAAACTCATTTTGTGGTAATCTTTCTTTCTTGTTCAAGTGGGCTGTTAGCTGAATATAGGTACTTTGTGAATCTGCAGATGTGATAAACTGTATTCTAAGTTCTCCCTGAGGTGGAGGAGGCTGCACAGTTCAACTTAGGTAATATTTCCTCTGATCCTTGTAGATGCAGTAAGGTCAGGTAATAAAGGGTCAGGCCTTTTTTTTTTTTTGCACAGAATGTTATATTAATCTTGCTGGCCCTAAAATTTTTATTATCATACCGGTATCCTTACTGCAGCCTCTTATACACAGCTGTTGCAGTTTAGGTGTTTTAGGAACCTTGAGAACTCCCGCTGAAATCAATTAATGGAGTCAGAAGCAGCTTCTTTTGGAGTTTGGTGTGGCCTGACTGGAATAAAGTGTCTGCAAAGGTAAGTGGGAGGTCAAACCTTCGGCTGTTCTGCAGTGGAGCTATTAGCATAAATTAATGTATTTTAGGCCAGAGTCTACTTTAGCTCCTCTGTTCCCGCACCAGTAATGTCCTTGCTGCTGACTTATTAGGATGCAGACTGTGGAAACAAGCGAGGGTAACAGTGAGTTCAGCCAGAGGTTTTGTACAAACTCTGCCCTGTGTTTGTATAATCAGTGTCAGCAATTTGGTATCAAAAGGTTTCGAGGTAATAAAACACTCCACATGCTTGCCCTTGAGCCAATGACCTGTGAGTGCCATAACCGTTTTTTCTGCATAAAATGAAATTCAAAACAACCTTGTATTTTTACCTATTTTGACAACTGATTCACTGCCTCAACACTGCTTTGCATTACATTAGTGTGTAATGTAATACTTATAGTTCATAATTCATCATTTTACTCTGTGAAAAAGAAGTGTACTTAAGAAGTGTGCACCTGTAGTGTACTTACTAATCTAAAAAGTATATTTAATAAAAACTGTACTTGCAGATAAAATATTAATGACATAAAAAGCCACTTACTATAAGTGCATGTAAAGAGGGAATACGTTAATGACTACTTGAGTAGTGCACTTTGTAATAATGTCAAATTAAAAGTTTTACTTTTAAAAAGTAGTAGGTTTTAAATCACTGATGCTTTAAAGAAGTACACTTGTTTTGATATGCTGACTAATGTAAAGTACTTTAGAAATATTTTAACTGTGTTATTTAATATTACTATTAAAGGGGTCATCAGATGCAAAACTCACTTTTCCATGTTTTTTGAACATTAATGTGTGTTGGCAGTTTGTGTACACAACCACCCTACAATGATAAAAATCCACCCAGTGGTATTTTTTTAATTTTTAAAATTAATATCCCCTTTTTAAAACCAGGTCATTCTCAGTTTCTTGTCGGTGTGACAACACACTGACAGAGGCCGCTCCCACAATAGTTGATTGACATGAGTGCCTTACCTTAGACCCGCCCTCACCGAGCCGAAACAGTCCAACTCCGATCGCCACTGTGTTGACTCAGGTGCAGGGGAAGACAAGAAATTGTCCGATTGAGCGATTGAGGTGTTCTGTTGTTGGATGTAATAATGAACATAGCAGTCGTCATTCAATCCTGACATCTGAGCCGCTGAAGACGCAGAGGATTAACGTTACTTTCATTTTTGAAAGGAAAGTGTCGATCCCAATCTACATATGCATCTATGTTTGTGCGAATCTTTCGTGATGCAGCTTCACCCACAACAGAAGTGAGTATAAGGGTTTTTAATGCATCTTTGCAAATGGCCTTTCTTAATGGCTTAATGGTCAGCAAGTTTCGCCAGCTAAACGTGGCTAGAGTAAACAGTACGGCTCATCATTCCATGGCAGAGAGGGACAGGATGAGCAGAGCTCATTAGCATTTTAAAGGAACATGCAACAAAATAGCTCGCTCTAAAAAGGAATGGTTTTGACAAGGTAAAAAGAGTGTTTTTCACACTACCATTGAGAAATTTTAACCAGAGTACAGGTCCTTTTCAAAAAATTAGCATATTGTGATAAGGTTCATTATTTTCTGTAATGTACTGATAAACATTAGATTTTCATATATTTTAGATGCATTACACACAACTCAAGCCTTTTATTGTTTTAATATTGATGATTTTGGCATACAGCTCATGAAAACCCAAAATTCCTATCTCAAAAAATTAGCATATCATGAAAAGGTTCTCTAAACGAGCTATTAAACTAATCATCTGAATCAACTAATTAACTCTAAACACCTGCAAAAGATTCATGAGGCTTTTAAAAACTCCCAGCCTGGTTCATTACTCAAAACCGCAATCATGGGTAAGACTGCCGACCTGACTGCTGTCCAGAAGGCCATCATTGACACCCTCAAGCAAGAGGGTAAGACACAGAAAGAAATTTCTGAACGAATAGGCTGTTCCCAGAGTGCTGTATCAAGGCACCTCAGTGGGAAGTCTGTGGGAAGGAAAAAGTGTGGCAGAAAAAGCTGCACAACGAGAAGAGGTGACCGGACCCTGAGGAAGATTGTGGAGAAGGACCGATTCCAGACCTTGGGGGGACCTGCGGAAGCAGTGGACTGAGTCTGGAGTAGAAACATCCAGAGCCACCGTGTACAGGCGCCAGGTCAAGCCACTTTTGAACCAGAAACAGCGGCAGAAGCGGCTGACCTGGGCTACAGAGAAGCAGCACTGGACTGTTACTCAGTGGTCCAAAGTACTTTTTTCGGATGAAAGCAAATTTTGCACGTCATTCGGAAATCAAGGTGCCAGAGTCTGGAGGAAGACTGGGGAGAGGGAAATGCCAAAATGCCTGAAGTCCAGTGTCAAGTACCCACAGTCAGTGATGGTCTGGGGTGCCATGTCAGCTGCTGGTGTTGGTCCACTGTGTTTTATCAAGGGCAGGGTCAATGCAGCTAGCTATCAGGAGATTTTGGAGCACTTCATGCTTCCATCTGCTGAAAAGCTTTATGGAGATGAAGATTTCATTTTTCAGCACGACCTGGCACCTGCTCACAGTGCCAAAACCACTGGTAAATGGTTTACTGACCATGGTATTACTGTGCTCAATTGGCCTGCCAACTCTCCTGACCTGAACCCCATAGAGAATCTGTGGGATATTGTGAAGAGAAAGTTGAGAGACGCAAGACCCAACACTCTGGATGAGCTTAAGGCCGCTATCGAAGCATCCTGGGCCTCCATAACACCTCAGCAGTGCCACAGGCTGATTGCCTCCATGCCACGCCGCATTGAAGCAGTCATTTCTACAAAAGGATTCCCGACCAAGTATTGAGTGCATAACTGAACATAATTATTTGAAGGTTGACTTTTTTGTATTAAAAACACTTTTCTTTTATTGGTCGGATGAAATATGCTAATTTTTTGAGATAGGAATTTTGGGTTTTCATGAGCTGTATGCCAAAATCATCAATATTAAAACAATAAAAGGCTTGAACTACTTCAGTTGTGTGTAACGAATCTAAAATATATGAAAGTCTAATGTTTATCAGTACATTACAGAAAATAATGAACTTTATCACAATATGCTAATTTTTTGAAAAGGACCTGTATGTTATAGACTTCTCATTAAGACCTTACAGAATTATATCAACTTGTGATGGGCAACCGATGACCCCTTTAAACTAATTATTTTAAATGTAAATAACTGAATTGCAAACTTCATTATGTACACATCAAATATGTACACATATGCATGGACATGACACATAGCCTACGCATAGATGAGACCGGACACAAAGGGTAGAATTTACACAACTAATAAAGGGTGGCTAATTATACACAGACAGGTGAAGGTGATTGACTAATAATGACTAGAGGAGGACAGGAACAGGAAATAACCAAATATGGGCACATGAGGGATAAACCAACACAAACGGTCCAATGGGGGTGTGACAGACAATAGACATTTTCACTGCAAAACAAAATAAAACAAAACAAAAAAGTAAAAATGGGTTGCACCATGTGTGTGTTTACACTTGGAAAAATCATTGTACCAGTGAATTACATATAGGTGCTTATGCACTACTGATAGCTCTACATATTAAATTGGGAAAGGGAAACACTTTAGATTTAGCACTAAACCTCTTCAGTGGTAATGATCCATATGTAATGCACAGGCTGGGCTGTACACTCTCACCAATTGGTATTCCTGCTCCATATTATGGCATATAAATTGTCAGTAAACAGCTATGGCGTGACATTCAAGGAGGCTTCCTGGTCACTGGCAGAAAGTCTTGTGACTCTTGACACAAAAGACGCTTCGAAGCTCGACATCTCACAGCCCAGTGACTCCAAGACTAAATGACCTGTCAGCTCTGAAATCTGTGGCTCTGCGACATCTCAATTCCACCTTACATTCAATGCAGCTCAGGATAAAACACATGGGGGGGATTCAGTGAGAATGGATTGCATTCACCGATAGCACTGTTTATCTGCATGCACTGTCTGCATTGCTTTAGCACCTGATACACTACAGGAATTATGCAAATCAGGCAACAGTGCAAACATGCATAAAATCTGTGCTGAATGCAATTTGAGCAGTTGAGCAGCACAATTTTTGTTCATGCCATTTATATATTCTACCTTACAATTTGATTTTTTACTGGAATATTAAAATATTCCAGTAAAAGAGCACTAAAAAATAGGCTTTAAAAATGACAAACATGTGCGTATCGGAGGTGTGCGACTGCATAATATAATATTTAAAATTCTTTGCACAAAAGTTAAATCACAGGTTTGGATTCAAAAATGTATGGCTGTTTTTTAAAAGACATGCACTGTTTTATTCATAACAAAGGCAAAACAAAGACATTGAACTTCACTGCTATTTGAATACACAAAAGTCCATTTAAGCGTAGTTACAAAAGGCTATTGTTATGGAAACAATGCATGGAATTGTATCGCATAAGTTGATTTTGAAGGCTGTCTCTAAATTTAATATATGCATATCCACAAATATGAGCCTGACTGTAGTAAAAGAGTAATATCGGGTAATATCAGGGTGCACTTTTCAATTCAGTAAATATTTCCCAAGGTGTGGTTATTTGTTAAAGTAAATTTCTGTTTTTTGACAACACAAAATGTTACCTAAAAAGTCATATAATTCAGAACACAGCAGAAATGGGAGAGAAAAAAGAAGAAAATTCTAAATTTGTCCTGATATATTTGTAGTAAATTATATGAACAAATTGTATACATGTGGACTTTACCTAAAAGTTTCATTGCCGCATAGTCCATCTGAAGCTTCGCGGTTGAGTAGCATAACCATGGCCTGGGACTCACTGAGCGATGAACTTAAGAAACAAGGTTTCTTTTTTTTTTCTTTTTTTTTTTTGAGTAGTGGGACTGCAGTGGGGGAAACCAGCTGTTAGCCATTTGTCTTCATATGGTCAATGAACCAGTATTCAACATACAGCTGCTCCAGAGGATCTCACTTATTATGCACATCTGTTGTGCTACAGAATGTGGCTGGCGGAATTTTCTTCTAAAGATGAAAAATTTAAACTTTTTAATGCAACTGAACAACCGATGTTCTGTAATATTCAGATCCTTATATACTATATAACCTTATTTCAATGTTAACATATGGGGATTTTTGCCTTTTGTACATATGAAAATAGTGATTTTTAATGTTTAGAAAAGTAATAGCACACCTCTTTTCATCATTCATGTACGTAGCAATGGCAAGTCTCACTAAAAGCTGCAAAGGCACTCAGCAGAGTTTTTAACATGTCGAGGACTGTTGCTGAGAACTCTTTTCTCTCCAGATACATTATGACAGATACATAATGAATTGAACAGCGCTCACCTTCCCTTTGTCCTTGCCCCACTCTCGGCCACACTATGGGGTCTACAGAGCTTGAGCGCTCCACTTGCTGTCCGTCTCCCATTGTGCCGACTCTGAACGGATGGATTTATCTCTATTTGATTAATACGCTTCCCTCTGCATTGTCAATATTGTTTCTCTCTGCATGTTATCTCTGGTCCAGAATGTGCATATCACCAGGCATAGTGAATATGATGAAATACATTCAGAGGATTTGCTGTGTACTGGTGCATATTGGTTTGAGATTCTTTTGAGGGCAAACAGATCCAGCCTTGATTGATTTTACAAGCAAAGCAATTCAGATGGTATGCTTGCCTTTGCTTCATAGAAAGTAAAAAGTTTCTGTCTTTATGAGCAATGTGAGGGTGTATTGTTTTGTTACAATAAAAGATGAACCTTAGCACAGACTTGATGCCGCAAATGCATAAAATGTTTGTTTTTCTCCTTTAGATATATAATCTATCATTAACATTGAATTTACCATTATGTAAGCGGGCATATCCTCAGAGACAAAGATGCAAATGTAGGAAGAATTTCCATAAATTTGCATCTTTGAAAAACTAGCAAGGACATAAAAAGGTATTGTGTTCACCACAGCAAAGTATTTCAGTTCAATCACTTTAGGAGCAAAAAAGATTATCCTCAGCGTGATGTTAAACATGGCTTTCGAAGTTTAGGTCTTTGAAATTTATATAAACATATGAAATAAAAGTAAAATGAAAGAGAAACATATTAATTAAATTATTAATTAAAACAAAGTTACTGCGTATAAAACATGATGACTTGTGCCAATCTATCATTTATTTACATCACAAAAAACAGTAATATTGTGAAATAGTATTGCAGTGTAAAATAATGGTTTTTACACACAGTTGCAATCAAAACTATTTAACTCCTTTGATGTGTAAGACATTTTGCTGCAGAGAACAAAATTTTGTGAAAACAGTTCATAAAGGCGTCAATAAACTATTAGAAAAGGTTTAATACACATTTGGGTAATTTTGAGAACTTAAAGGATTAGTTCACTTTCAGAACAAAAATTTACAGATAATGTACTCATCCCCTTGTCATCCAAGATGTTCATGTCTTTCTTTCTAGAGTTGTAAAGAAATTATGTTTTTTGAGGAAAACATTTCAGGATTTCTCTCCATATAATAGATATGTATGGTGCCCTCAAGTTTGAACTTCCAAAATGCAGTTTAAATGCATCTTCAAAGGGCTCTAAACGAAGTGCTCATACATATCAATTATATAAAGAGAAATCCTAAAACGCTTTCCTCAAAAAACAATTTCTTTACGACTTAAGAAAGACAGACCTGAACATTTTGGATGACAAGGGGGTGTGTACATTATCTGTAAATTTTTGTTCTGAACGTGAATTAATCCTTTAAGTTGATGAATAAGGGAAATAAACTAATTGGCTCTAAAAATTCATGTTCAAAATTATTCAACCCCCAAAAGTCAAATTTGGTGCAGAACCTTTTAAAACCACCAATAAACGCTGTTCCTCATCTGGAAAGCTTTCTGATCACTGATAATCTTTGGTTTTTTACTTTGCCACTGCTTTCTTCAAATTCAACCAAATATTTTCAATGAGAATACAATCTGGAGACTGAACAGGCCACTCAAGAACAGTCTATGACTGATCCCTGAATCAAGCATATGTAGATTTTGATGTATACTTTGGGATAATTTTCCTGCATAAAAGCTTCTAATACTTTAAAGAAGTCCTTAATACAGTCATGATATTTCATGAACAGGACTGATCCACCTTCCAGTTTGACAATGGAGATTGTGTTCTTCTGCTCATGAGTTTAGCCTTTTTTGCACCAGACTGCAATGGGTGCAAAAAGGTCCAGCTTGGTCACATCACTCTATGAAACATTCTTCCAGAACTCCACAGGTCTATCTAAATGAATTTGAGCATGTTCAAGACGGCTTTTTTGTTCTTGGTCAAGAGTGGTATTCAGCAAGAACATGAAAGCCATGTATGCCTTGTGTTTATTTTATACTCTACATTAAAATATGTCCACCTTTCATTGGGTCATCTTGAAAGTCCTAGGCTGTACACTGCAGGTTTTTCACAGTAAAACAACCCCATAACAGGACTGGTCCACCTTCCAGTTTGACAATGGAGATGGTGTTTTTCTGCTCATGAGTTTAGCCTTTTTTTGCACCAGACATACTGCTCATCCATGGGTCCAAAAAGGTCCGGTTTGGTCACATCACTCCATGAAACATTCTTCCAGAACTCCACAGGTCTATCTAAATGAATTTGAGCGTGTTCAAGATGGCTTTTTTGTTCTTCTTGGTCAAGAGTGGTATTCGGCAAGATGCCCCAACATGAAAGCCATGTTGCTTTGCTTTGTGTTTGTTTTATATTCTACATTGAAATGTTTTTCCACCTTTCATTGGGTCATCTTGAAAGTCTTGAAAGGCTGTATATTGCAGGTTTTTCCTCAGTTGTTCTGATCAAACATTTTATGATACTGTGATTTTTTGTTCAGCACAAAAGTTTTCTGGTACAACACATGTTAAACTCAGGAATACAGCTGCCAGCTGTGTCTCTAGGAACTTTTAATGTCTTGGAAACATTCATGTAGCTTTAGACTTTCTAAATAATAAAATTATTTCATCTCTAGCTTCTCTAGCTTTTGTGTAAGCTTTGTTGACTTTATCATATTAGCTACTCAAACTTTAGCACACATGTATGGGCTTCCTGTATGTATGTCCAACAGCTCAAGCTGATTCTGTTTTCTAATAGTTTCTAAAGGTTTAATTGTGTTTTAAGACAATTTTGTTCCCTACCATATGAATAAGTGACTAAAAACAGAAATGGGGTTTAATAATTATGACATAGCTGTGTTATTTAAAAATCCTAGAGCTCAAAAATATTACATTACATATTTACATTATAATTTTTAATATGCCAGTAATCTGTTATAGATGCAACTTTTCTAAAACCCTGGATCTTTAGAAAAGCTAAAGTATTTGTAAAGTATTGCTGTCTCTAGGGGGATGAATTGTATATATTTATATATATCAAATACTAAGATGTGACAGTTTTCCAGTGTGACAACTACAGTAGCACCAGTCATCTCGGTGTTTGATATGCAATTTAAGGACAAATATTGTTTGTACCAAAGACTAATCAAGTTGTCAGTGTTAAACTAGTTACCATGCATGACTGTGTCAGTCAACGGCTGTGATTTTCCTCCCAGTTTCTTTGCAGCTGTGTCTTGTAACTGTCCTCAAAAACAGAGTTTACAAGATGAGGTCACTTTGTTATAAAGTTTTACCACCTTCATTTACACTCGGCTTTAGTTTACAAGCCTCTGTGGTGTCTAACCTGATTAGAATGAAATCTAAATGCCAATCTGAGATCATTTTCCACTTCAGTGTAGCTCTTCCCACGAGAATCCCAATCTCCCTTTAATGTCACTGCTTATTAAAATGGACTATTTATAATTTCCAAGTTATTAAGAAATTACGCACCTACTGTCAAGTGGGTATAGACATGCCTGATATTTCTCTAGTTGTTGCATTGAGGACATATTTACAGTAAGCTTTTTATCAAATATTATATATCTTGCTAAACAGACATGTAATTTCTGTCAGTATTACATTGTCAAGCCTTTTTGAACTTTTTCTTTTATTTATTTTTTTAATTATGTTCAGAATTGAAACTTGGCAAACAGAGCTTTAATTAAAGTGTTATTTTGCATAATATAATTTATTAATGTTTCTGTTCCCTAAGAAACAAGAGCAGCGAGTTCACACGACTCTAGACTGATTATGCAGATGAAGAGACAAGCATTTACTCTGAGTACAATGCTGTCAGTTCAACTTTTGGAAAAAAAATAGGCATTTTAATTTAAAAAAAAAAAAACCCGAACAAATGTGAAATATGAAACTTCTAGAAATATTTTTTTTTTTGTTCAACACTATGCAGTAAGGTCATCATTATGGAAAAAAAAAGTTTAAATGAGGTTATTATTTTGTACCAAAGATGTCAAATGTCTATAGCTGCCTCTCTATTCTCTTTTTCCAGTATAGAGCCAGTTGGCTATTAGTAATGACTCACTTCAGCGAAATGATTCTTTCAAAGTTCAGTTTTAACTTTAAGCTGAGTCACTGCTTCTCAAATAAAGGCTGAAAAAGACAGTTCTGATTCAGCAAGTCAGTGAGTTGCACGAGAACCACTCAGAATGATTCAGATTCACTGAAAATAGACTCGAAAGAGTGTTTCATTTACAAATTGGACATCACTACTTTCTATTATTGTCAGTCTCCAAAATCCATTTCTGGCCAACTCACCCACCTGAGGTGACTTAATCATTTGCAATGTCATGGTTAAACCTGCTGCAGTGTCTCATTATTCATAGGCATCTTTCCATATTTCATTAGAAAAAAGGCATAGCAATGCATGTGCTAATGAGGAAGGATTACACTATTCAGTATCAACGTCTTGGAAGGATTACCTTAAGCAGACAAAACGACATCCAGAGGTTGCACCCAGGGAAATTAATCTGTTTCAGACGATTGCACACATAAAGTGCCAGAGCAGTATAAAAAAATTAACTGGGAGCGAATTAAATGCTTTCCACTTTTTTGAATGTCATGTTAGTGGAGTGACGCAAAGGCAAATCCATTGCGGTCTGTGACATTCTTTCCTTCAAAATGAATACTGGCTAAATATCTGAGGCAGATGATGACAGCCATATGATATGTGCCAGCCGTCAGGATGAGAGCCGAGAATCTGTGTCTTTGAATTAAGGAAGGCTCACATAGGTTTAAAGAAATAGTTCACCCAAAAGTGAAAATTCTGTCATTTACTCATCTTTATGTCATTCCAAACCTGCATATTTTTCTTCATGGAATGCTAAGGGAAATCTTCACGCAGCTCTGTTTTATACATTGACAGTTGATAAAGACCAAGTCATCTCCAAATTAGACAAATTAGCAAATTGAAAGACTTTTGGAAATATGTAATGGCAAATACATAATGACATAATTCTCGTTTATGATGAATTATATTTTAACCTTAAAAAAAAAAAAAAAAAAAAAAAACATATCATTAGATAAGGCCAAAACAATTAATTTTAAAATGATGTATAACTAGTACATCCTTTATGTGTAATCACAGTATATCACAAAAATGAGTACAACCCTCACATTTCAGCAAACATTTTAGTAGATCTTCTCAAGGGACAATACTATAGAAATTAAACTTGGATATATTTTAGAGTAGTCAATGTGCAGCTTGTATAGCTGTATAGATTTACTGTCCTCTGAAAATAATTCAACATACAGTCATCATTGTCAAAATGGCTGGCAACAAAAGTGAGTACACCCTAAGTGATAACAGCAGTATGTTGTTCAACCATGCAAAGCCACATGTCCTATTTATCATGTTTATGTTTTTGTCAGCTTGACAGGACCATACAAAGTTGTATATCTTGTATTACAGCAGTTAAAATGAGGTGCTTTAACCACAATTCTCTCATACTTACCACTGGATGGGATGTTCAACATGGCATCTCATGGCAAAGAACTATCTGAGGATTTGAGAATTAGAATTGTTGCTCTCCACAAAGATGGCCAAGGCTATTAGAGGTTCAGTAACACCCTGAATCCGAGTTATACTACAGTGGTCAGGTTTTCCAAGATGGGTTTCATTCGGAACAGGCCTTGCAAGAGTCAATCAACAAAGTTGAGCACTCGTTCTGTGCGTCAGGTGCAGAACCTGGCTTCAAAAAACAGATGCATTGCTTTAAAGGTTGCAGAAGTAGAAGGTCAGCTTGTCAGTGCTCAGAACATGTGCCGCACACAGCAACAAGTCAGTATGCATATAGGCGTCGTCCCAGAAGGAAGCCTCATCTGAAGCTGGCTCACAAGAAAGCCTGCAAACAGTTTGCTGAAGACAACCTTCCTAGAGCATGAATTACTGGAACCATGTCCTGTGGTCTGATGAGACTACAAGATAAAATTATTTGGCTTAGATGGTGTCCAGCATGTGTGGCGATGCCCTGGTGAGGAGTACCAACAAAATTGTGTCTTGCCTACAGTCAAGCATGGTGGTGGTAGCATCATGGTCTGGGGTTGCAGTGCTGCTGGTACTGGGGAGCTGCAGTTCATTGAGGGAAACATGGATTCCATTATTTACTGTACATTCTGAAGCAGAACATGATGCCTTCCCTCCAGAAACTAGGCCGAACGGCAGTTTTCCAACCTGATAACGATCCCAAACACACCACCAAGATGACAGCTGCCTTGCTGAGGAAGCTGAAGGTCGGAAGGTCGAAAGCGGAAGGTAGAGAAGCACCACGTGTCTAACGTCCAGCAGCTCCATGAGGAGTGGAAGAGGATCCCAGCAAAATTTTTTTTTTTTTTTTTTTTTTTACATATTTTGTCTAAAGTTTCAATACACAGTTTCAAGTCTTTTCTTATTTTTTATCAGAAAATCAGATTTTTACAGAGTTAAAGTTATGACTAAGCCACTGTAAAATTGTTACTTAATAAAACAAACAGAAAATGACTCCACAGAATGTCAAAACATAGGTGTCATCAGCTGACAGGAGATCCAAACATTTAGTGAAGAAAAGCTGGCAAAATCTCCAAGGGTTTTAAATATTTAGCTGAAAAGTCATCAAAGATATCTGTTTCATCCCACATATCTCATCTTGGTTCCAGGATTCTCACTGTTTCTGTTTTATGTTCACGATTACAAGAAACCTGGAATGAAACAAAGCAGGCAGCTTTCAGCTTTCTCTGTCAGCTTTCAGCAAACATCAAAAGCTATGTGCAACAAGGCGCGCTTGGTAAACAATTCATTAAAAGTGGAGGTTGCCCCCAATCTACAAACACGAGGTGGTTCAATACCCCCGACAGGAAATGCAGAAATAATGCCACAAACAGGCACTCCCATCTAATAGGTACTATTCTTTTGAACATCAGTACGATCAAGCAGCGTAATGTGAAAAATGCAGCAAATTTATGCTTTAAAGTTTGAGATTCACAGCATTTTCTCATGAATAACTAAAGCATTGCTATTTCAGCCATTTAGTACAATGCTTTATGGTGCAGAAATAGTGCATGAGCTGTGATAAACAGATATTAAATCTTACAATTTAAAATAATATTCAACTAGATAAGTCATGCAATTGATTGAGGAGAAATGTGCAGAAACGTGCAAACAATTATGGTTTTCACCTGACGCACAATAAAAGAGAGAGAAAGAGAGACAGGGGTGATTGAGCTCTCTTGACTTTAATCATTAAGCAACCCACAATACACCAGTAACATCCTAAAAATCGTTCAGAACACCTTAGCAACCACATATCATTGCCCTAGCAAACACCCACTGGGATAAATTCAATCAAATAATCAATCAATCAATCAAATATTTTAAAACACTGAAAAACTTCACAATTATGTTCTCTTATCCTTTTATTTACATCAGCGGTTCCCAACCGGGGGGTCGCGACCCACAAGGGGGCCTCAGTGATCCTCCAGGGGAACCTCGAGATGCGGCTGCATGCATGAAACAAACTGTCGCGTTAATGTAAAGTTAAAGACTATTAGTGTAATAATAACGAACTTTAATGTATAAGACTCGTGTATATCAGAGTCATACACGCGTAAGTCCGCTATTGATTCACAAACTATGCATGCTCTCTCGCTCTCGGGGCTCTGATCCATCGTAGTTGCATGAAATTTCATAACATAGTTGTCCAATTTATTGTGAGTGTTTTATAATGGATGCTCACCCATAAGAGGAGTGAGGCTCAGTGTTTATGAGCATCAGGCGTGCACTGACAGAGTTCACTGATCCCGTCTTCATCGAACCTTCACATCGATGTGTTTCAACAGATTTAGAATGTATTTGCTGTATTTTGAATTTGTGTATTCATTTTTTAATGGTTACAAATAGTAGCTATTTAGTCAGTCAAGTTTAAAGGGTTTAGTGGTCTTTTGGTATCTCCCTGTTGTACGGCAGGTTCGCTTATTTAAGAAAAAGTAGTCTCTGAAGTTGTAAATAACACACACACACACACACACACACACACACACACACACATACACTGTAAAAAATTACTCTGGGGGGTATTAAATACAACCAATAAAAAACAGTTAGATTTTACTTAAGTATATTAGTCAGCAAGTAAAATATATAATAATGGGTAAATTCTACCCTCACTACCTATTAGTTTACAGTAATAAATGCAACACGAAAGAATTAAGTAATATATACCGAAAAATATTCGGTAGTTCATAAAGAGTTCATATAGGATAGAATCTACCCAATCAAACTGAGTGCAAATTGTTACCTCAATTTTATTGAGTAGATTCTATAGGTTATTTTTTACAGTATGTGTATATATATATATATATATATATATATATATATATATATATATATATATACACTGTAAAAAATAACCTATAGAATATATACAGGGTTTGGGTGCCCTAAGCATTTTGTCATTTGTCATTGGCATTATGTTGTCATTCCTTTGCTCTCAAACTGAATGCAATGTAATAAGAGGCCTTATTTAATAATAACATTAACAGTGAAGAATGCATCTAACTCTGGGTGAAAAGCTTATAATAAAATCACCAAAATTCGTCTACGTGTTAGGAATGAATAGTATAACACATTTCCAAAGCTGTAAAAGGTTAAAAATAAAGCATTCATTATAAACTGTTTACTGTCTTAAGTGCACCCATTTATTTAGTCTACAAATTAAAATAATAATTATAATAATTACAATTATTAGTATTATTTACGGTGAGCATTGCTGTCACACACATAAGAGCCCTGCACTATTGTTTCAGCTATTAAAATAGTCCAGTTTTGTATGTAACGCAAAGTGATTATATTTCGTTTCGTTTTTATTAAGTTCATTTAGAAAAAATGTTTGGAGCATTTTTTATTCGTTAAATATAAGTTTTTGATTTTTAAAGTAACGACCAAGCGGCCAGCGGCAGAGAATGAGTTGATCATATTGTGTTTGATCAATTTTGCCTTCTCAGATAATCACGACTTGCCTAAAATAAATATAGATCTAGGCCTAAAAGAGTTAAAGTATAAAACAATGTTCATTTCAACGTTAAAATAATATAAATGTGCGGTATTAGGCACAAATCGTTTGTACGAAGAGCCGCTTTGCAGGACATGGAGGCGCCAGCGCAATCACTTGCATTTTTGCAGTGGAAACAATTAAAAATATTCCATCATTTTTGCTCATAAAGGTACGAGTAATACATTATTCGGAACTGTAAAGGGTCTACTTTTATTTGTGTGCACTCACAATATCAACAAAACGTTGCAAACGGTGCTTGAAACGTTGAAAACAAACATGATCCCCTCATGTCATCTCAACAGGAGTTCTTCTCAGCAAAACTCAGCAAATACATAACTCACAGACAAGATATATGTATTTATAGAAAGCTTTAAATTATTACTTAACGAAATAGTGTTTTTGATTTGTTCTATTTCATTATGTAGTCTGTAAAGATTATTTTTTCTCTAAAGGCGCGTCCAAAGAGGAAATGGCGATCGGCAACTTCATCCTTGCTAGACACTGACTCAGAAAACACAAGCGTTTTAGCGTTTATTTTACAATAATTACCAATAGGATAAAACACAGGCGGTGAATATAAACACTTTTATATTAGTTTAATGTTGAAATTAACATTGTTTTATACCTGAACTTGCTTTTGTATATCAACATGCTTTAGACATATTTTATTTGTTATTTATACTAGTAGCCTGTTTTGATGATTTTTCACGACCCAGATTTTTGGGTCGTGCGTGGTGTGCGTGTGGAGCGCCGGCGCTGTATATATAGTTTTAAAAAGTTGAGCAGAGGGTTTCTTTAAAGATTATAAGGTATATTTGAAGTTTTAATTTAAAGTTTGTTTGAATTTTGAGTTTTTTTATAACATGCAGCAGAAGAATAAGGCAAAACAAATGTTTTTGGTTAATAAAAAAGGTTTAAAAATAAATACTTTTCTCTTTAATGTGGAAGTACAGTATAAGAGGACATGTCAGGCATAGGGGGACCTTGCAAAATTGACCGGAGAAGGAGGGGGATAAAAAAGGAGTAAAAAAGGTTGGGAACCCCTGATTGACATCAACATATTATGGTCACACTTTATTTTAAGGTCCAATTCTCACTAGTAACAAATCATTTACTATGACTTTTGCCTCAATAAACTCCTAATTTTAATAGTTAAAATTGATAGTTAGTAAGGTAGCTGTTAAGTTTAGGTATTGGGTAGGATTAGGGATGTAGAATATGGTCATGCAAAATATGTGCCTTACACGTATTAATAAAGCCAATATGTTAATAATAGGGATGCTAATAAGTAACTTAATAGTGAGAATTGGTCCCTATATTAAAGTGTCACCCATATTATATGTGACCCTGGACCACAAAACCAGTCATAAGGTTAAATTTTATAAAACTGAGATGTATACATCAAGTGAGAGCTCAATAAATAAGCTTTCTATTGATATATGGTTTGTTAGGATAGGACACTATTTGGTCGAGATACATCTATTTGAAAATCTAAAATCTGAGGGTGCAAAAAAATCCAAATACAGAGAAAATCACCTCTGAAGTTGTCCAAATTAAGTTCTTAATGCATATTACTAATCAAAAATTACATTTTGATATATTTATAGTAGGAATTTTACAAAAAATCTTCATGGAACATGATCTTTACTTAATTTCTTAATGATTTTTGGCATAAAAGAAAAATCAATAATTTTGACCCATACCACATATTTTTGGCTATTGCTACAAATATACCCCAGCGACTTAAGACTGGTTTTGTGGTCCAGGGTCACATATATGTCACGGATTGGCCAGGTTCTTCACTCAATCTCACACCAACGATCACGAGCACCTGTCTGTCAATCACCAGCACCTGTCGTCAATCAACACTCTTCCTTCAAATACACGCCACACACTCCACTCTGGGTCCGGGCTCGTCATTACCAAGCGGACTCAAGCGAGAGCTTTCCACAGCGAACGCTATTCTCTTCACAAGCCATTATCTACGAAACCTTCGGTAAAAGATACTTACCTGTTTCTACTCACCTGTGTCTGATCTTCTTCAGTCTTCTGTGCAGATCCCATCGTCAAGGACGATCGTGCCGTAAGCCAGTCCTGATCTTCAAAGTGCGTGAGTGTGTGCCATAAGCCTTCTGGTCAGTCACCACTTCAAGCGTGGCCGTTGATGTCTGTCATCCGTCCATCCTGCAAAGAAAGAGAACTATTAAAGATCACCAGTCAACGCATCCTAAGAAACCTGTCCTGCTTCACGTCTTTGCACTGCTGTTATTAAATGAACTCACTTACCTTGCTGTCCGTCTGCTTCCCTGACAATATAGCAATGTGTTGATGTGTTGTTGATGCCATTTTGGTTGTTTTTACATGATGACGCAGCGGTCAAGTACAGGATATATTCATTCACATTCAATGTGAGCCAGAAATAAATCTATTCTTACAATTAAATATGACCGTGAGAAGTGAAGTAATAATTACAACTGCTTGACCATTGCTACTTTTGAAATTACATCTTTTTTTTTTATCAAGTTCACCTTTTAATCATCTTTTTCAGTTTAGTGTCCTGCAGTGGACACAGTTTGCTAGAATGGTCTGAATTAATCCAATTAGACATTAAAGATTATTAATACACACAGAATGGCCATAAAATAGTCTAGCTGGAACTTAACTGGCCCACATCGTGGAGTGTTCAGAAGAGAGCGTCCTTCACCTTTGAGAAGGGGCAGATCTGGTAATTACGAAGGAGAGGTCTATGATGGGGAATGGGATTTTCTGCACTTTTATAAGATCTTATTCCTCTCTAAGGACTCTTCAGGGTTATTAAAGCCCCCTTTTTTAGAGGAGATCAGGACATCGTTTGCAATTTTAGATTGGATCTTGCTTTCAGCTTGTAGCCTGACTACAAGGAGGATGTGGACAGTTTGTCACATAAGAGCCAACACAGAATCAAAGTTGTTTAGCATTCAAAAAACCTAAAAGTCAACGTGAATCTATGTTCGCAACTGATTGTACTTCTTTAATGTGACATTTTTAAGTGAAAAGACATTCACTGAGAATAAATGTGGGGGTGGATTTATTTTATCTATTGGGAATTGATTGGATGGTAAAAGTGGATTCATTACCAGAATGGAGCCATGAATGCACCTTTTAGAGAAGCAACTATGTGGCATAATGTTGATAACCACAAAAATAATTAACTTCTTTAAAAAGCAAAAAATATTGGTTAAAATGAGGCAACAGAAATGAGAATCCGTAAACATTAAATACTCTCTGTAATAGGATAACCACAAGATGTAAACAATATATGTGTTAAAATTATATATTAATCATTTCCTGGTAGTTAAATCAAATTCATTGACATTACAACACAACAGCTAAAACATCACAAACAATTGTAAAACTAACAGGAACAACTCGATTGAGCATGCATTTCACGTGCTGAAAACAAAACTAAAGGGAGAAAGACCCACAAACAAACAACAACTGAAGTCAGCTACAGTAAAGGCCTGGCAAAAATAATTCACTTCTTTAAAAAGCAAAAAATACTGGTTAAAATGAGGTAACATTACAGCTCAACTAATACACAAATTCTACCTACAGTCAGGTCCATATATATTGGGACACTGAGACTATTTTTATTATTTTTGCTGTTGACCAAAACATATTCAAGTTACAGTTATAAAATTTGGACTTAAAGTGCATACCCTGTGCTTTAATTTAAGAGTATTCTCATCAAAATTGGAGGAAAGGTTAAAGGATTAGTTCACTTCCAGAACAAAAATTTACAGATAATGTACTCACCCCCTTGTAATGCAAGATGTTAATGTCTTTCTTTCTTCAGTCGTAAAGAAATTGTTTTTTGAGGGAAAACATTTTAGGATTTCTCTCCATATAATGGATATGTATGGTGCCCCTACTGTTAGTTTGAACTTCCAAAAATGCAGTTTGAACAGCTTTAAAGGGCTCTAAATGATCCCAGCCGAGAAAGAAGGGTCTTATCTAGCAAAAACGATCGGTTATTTTCTAAACAAATTGACAATTTATATACTTTTTAACCTCAAATGCTCGTCTTGTCTCGTGATGCTTATGCATAGTCTGTGTAATCCGGGTCAATATGGTACTTCTGCAGTGATGTAGGATGATTTTAAAGTTGGGGAAGAAAACGAGATGGGAGTTTTTCGAAAAAAGACATGAACATTTTAGATGACAAGGGGATGAGTACATTATCTGTAAATTTTTGTTTCCTTTTTCAAAAGACCATAAGTAAATTGGACAGCTGACTTACACTAAAAGCGGTTTCATGGACAGTTGTGGGCTATTCCTTCATTTTTTCTACATCAATTAAGAAAGGTCTGGAGTTGATTCTAAGGGTGTCATTTGTATTTGGAAGCTGTTGCTCTGAATCCACATCATGTGGACAAAGGAGCTCTGCATGCAAGTAAAACAGACAAGTGTTAGGCTTCAAAAACAAAAGAAATCCATCAGAGAGATAGCAGGAACATTAGAAGTGGCTATGTGGACAAAGGAGCTCTGCATGCAAGTAAAACAGACAAGTGTTAGGCTTCAAAAACAAAAGAAATCCATCAGAGAGATAGCAGGAACATTAGAAGTGGCTAAATCAACAGTGTGGTACATTCTGGGGGAAAAGGGAACACACTGGTCAGCAACATAAAAAGGCCTGGACGTTCATCAAAATTGGACAACAGTGGTGGATGATTGGATGATGCACTCCATGATAAAATGAAAACTGTTTCACAACATCCAGCCAAGTGAAGAACACTCTCCAAGAGGGTTCACCACCAAGGTGCAAACAAGGCCAGATTAGACTTTGCCAAAAAAACATCTAAAAAAGCCAGACCACTTTTGGAAAAGCATTCTTTGGATGGCTGAAATTAAGCTCAACCTGTACCAGAATGATGGGACAAAAAAAAGTAGAAGGCTTGGAACAGCTCATGATTCAAAGCATACAGCATCATCTGTGAAACATGGAGCAGTGTGATGTTATGAGCATGCATGGCTTCCAGTGGCACTGGGTGACTGGTGTTTAGCGGCAATGTGACAAAGGACAGAAGCAGCTGGAAGAATTCTGTATAGAGATATACTGTCTGCCCAGATTTAGTCCAATGGAGCAAAGTTGATTGGGCAGCGCTTCATACTGTAGTACAAATACAAAATATACAGCAAAAGCATCCCAGGGGTTTTTGAAGGTAAATAAGTGGAATATTTTGCAATTGCCAAGTCAATCTCTTGATTTCAACTCGATTGAGCGTGCATTTCACTTGCTAAAAACAAAACTAAAGGCAGAAAGACCCACAAACAAACAACAACTGAAGTCAGCTACAGTAAAGGCCTGGCAAAGCATCACAAAGAAGGAAACGTAGTCTCTGGTGATGTCCATGAGTTCTAGACTTAGGGCAGTCATTGCCTGCAAAGGATTCTCAACAAAATATTAAAAATGAACATTTTATTTATGATTATATTTATTTGTCCAATTATACATTTGAGCCCCTGAAA
This sequence comes from Garra rufa, assembly GCF_049309525.1. NCBI lineage: Eukaryota > Metazoa > Chordata > Actinopteri > Cypriniformes > Cyprinidae > Garra > Garra rufa. The sequence goes on from NC_133374.1 coordinate 33,276,879, forward strand.
ATAGGAGACTAGTGGTATACAGAGCCAAAATTATGAAAATTGAGTCAGTGTCCAATTATATATGGACCTGACTGTATATAGAAGAATTAATGCAAGTGTTTTTATAAAGTTATTAGTTTCACATTTTTTGCCTCTTCACTTGACTCTATAAATGCCTCACTGTAGCCTGGATTTTATGTTTTTTTTATTCAAAATTATTTTATACTTATCATAGTTATGCTGTAAATGTTCAAATCTATTGAACTTGCAGTATTCCTTTAAGTGATTTTAGCAGAAAGTTCTTTCAGAGGAAGAGCAAGTTAAGGATGACTAAAATCATTTGGAATATTTGTAAATATGGATTATTTGGAATAAACATGCACCAAATAATTTAAAATTAGATCAGGTATGTGCATTAAAATGGTTTACTAAGCTTTCATTTGCAACGTTATATCCTATTTTACAACTCTGTTGCCATTACAGCACAACAGCTCAAACGCCAAGAAAAATTTTACATCTTAACTAATACACAAATGTTAATAGAAGATATAGGCTTCCCAATTCTGCTTTTGAATATTCCAAATAAATTGTCCCTTTGCTTTTTAATGCCTCAACATAATGAGTCGAAATTTTATGGTAATGAACATTATGCCATAAATCTCTTTTATTTGAGCTTGTATTGAAAACAGAAAATTCCCGATGTCAATAAGGAAAGACAGAAAGAGCAAGTTATTACTCTTATATTAAAGATTACGAAAATATGTTGCAATATTAGTTGATTTGGATTATTTGGAATAATGTGCACCGAATTGTTCACAATTAAACCAAAAATATGCATTAAGAAAGTACATTTGGATTTCATGTTTAACTTCATGTTTAACTTCAACTTTCAAGATGCACATACAATCAATGTTCTTTCATTTCAGTGTAATTTAATCCATCAGATTTATTTCCTAACATTGTTAGAGAATTTTCCTACACTACAGTGGTTATATGGCACTCTGATGCTTGCATTATATGATGATTTGAAGCACAAACTCTAATTTACAAACACACTGGAGAAATACATTTCTCATTTCTGCTGCTCTCACATAATGATATCCTTGACATTTATCTTACACCGTGACCTTCCAGCATCGGGGCAGAAATTCGGCGTTCATTAAAGGTGTCATCTGAATCCACTGCCAGTCGTTAACAGCAAACAGGCAGCTTGTTACAATTACTTTCACTCCTCTGCAAATTAGACAGAAAGACAGATGCAGTAGATTGTTTATTTATCATTGCACAACACTGCAGAGAACTCGAAATAGAATTGGTAGACGTTACATTTAGGCATGGGTTTTCTAAACCCAAAAATATGGTCCTATGTGTTTGGATCTTACAGAGAAGCGTTATGCATGGCTAAGAATGAAACAGAGTTTCCTCTATCTTCTCTTATTTCTTTATGCTTTAGGGTAAGAAAAGAAATCTGGCAGCTAGACAGGAAGAAGTATTTAGAGAAAGATTTATTAGTGTGATTTAGCCTGGAGGTTTGTGCCAGTCAGTTTAAAGGGGATTTGCTATTCCTGCTGTTCAGCAACATTTTCCTTTGATTGAGACAAAATTGAGACAGCAACAAAGACTAAAATTGTTGCAACGTGTAAAATGCAGGCCTACAACATTTATGCATGCAATCGCACTGGATCAGCCTGATTAGTGGTGGTTGCCAACTTGCTACTGATGCTAGACTAGCATTACCACTAGTGTTGCTCCTACTTAAGCTTAAGGATTTATAAAAAGTGCTTTTTTACACTTTGGTGTGTACTATACTATTGGACATGAATGATATCTCAAGTCATGTTGAGGGTTGAGAAAAGATAAGCAATCAGACTTTTCACCTGGCAGATGGTAAAACAGACTAAACAATCTTATAGACTTCCATAGAAGGAGGGACCCAAAATATATCTAGAATAATGTACTACCAACAAAGCAGCAATTTAAAAAAACATCTTATTGAGCATCCCAAGAAAGTTAGCTAAGCCTAAGCAAGAACTCAGAAAATCCAACCACTAGCAGTTATAGTGGCCATCTATAACACTTTAGCAAATGTCTAGCAATTACACAAACACCCTAGTAACAACCTAGGGTCCGTTCTTCGTACCTTGCTTACTACATCCAAGATCAAATGACACATCCAAGATCAAATCATCGCGCTAACTATGAGCTCGCTATTCCAGTTCTCCGAACGCACCTGTTGTTGATGATCAGTATAGCTGGATGAAGTCATTTGAGATCACTGGGTGGTTTAAAAGGGGGTACGTATCGATAGTAGAAACATTGATCGGCAACTCTTTGATTGGTCGGCGAACATGCCGAAGGAACGCGCTAAGTATTTTTCTGCAGCAGAGCAAGAACTCTTGATTGAGGGATTTCAGGAGTTTCAGAGTTTAATTAAAACGCAAGCGAACACTGCAAAGGCTGCAAAAGCAAGGAGAGAGGGCTGGCAAAAAGTAGTGAACAAATTAAATGCGCTAATGCTGCCCATGTTACATGTTTTTTCCTTGATATGTTATTTTATTTATATTTTTATTTGTATATAGGCTACACTACCGTTCAAAAGTTTGGGGTCAGTAAGACTTGTAATAGTCTTTAAAGAAGTCTCTTATACTCATCGGCTGCATTTATTTGATTAAAAATACAGAAAAAAAAAACAGTAATATTGCAAAATGTTTTTACAATATACATTTTTTTTTTAACATACTTTAAAATAGAATTTTTTCCTGCGATGAAAAGCTGAATTTTTATCAGCTGTTACTCCAGTCTTAAGTGTCACATGATCCTTCAGAAATCATTCTAATATGCTGATTTATTATTAGAATGATCAATGTTGGATAATATCAACAGTTGTGCTGCCAAATATTTTTTGGAACCTGTGATTTTTTCCTAGGATTCTTTCATGAATAACAAGTTTAAAAAGTACAGTGTTTATTCAAAATATATATTTTTTTATAACAATGTAAATTATTTATTATTAACTTTTAATATTTTTTTTAATTATTAACTTAATACATCCTTGGTGAATAAAAGTATTTATTTCTTTAAAAAAAATAAAAAATAAAATTTACTGACCCCAAACTTTTGAACGGTAGTGACCATTTCAAGCGCTATTCGGCGGCTTAAGGAAGTGACGTCGTTGGTCCCAGGACGTTTCCGGTTAGTGATCCAGCGCATTCAAAACAATGGCGAGAAGCGCTTTATGAACAGTGGGATTGCGGTCATATATATACAAACATCCTGCTTAAATGTCTAAATTAAAATTAGATCCTTGTCGTTCGGTGGTTGTGTGCTCCCTCTGGGGCGGTACTAACGTTCTGAGACGTGTTTAACGGTAGATTTCCGCGAAACGTACCCGTGTTGCGGCAGTGAAGGAGAAGGCTGGATAACAACAAGCAACTCTAGGATATACAGCGCACATTTAGATTCAGGCAAGTAAATATCGTTTTAAATTAATCGGTTTATTTGTATATCTTTACGTTAACTCTTCAAGTATGATGCTGCATAATTTAAAGTAGCATTTTGTCATTGTTTACATATGCATCTAGCTTTCGTGTGTAACGTTAATGAAAAAAGGCAAGTTTTTTATTTCTGTTTTATTTCTGTTTTATTGCTAAGTGTTATGTGGGTTAAATTCATATTAGTAGTCTAGTTATTTTGTCAGTTAACAAATGCAGTGAGTAACATGAAAGTACGTGAATGTCGTATTGTGTAACAGTTAACGGCAGTAGTTTACAAAACGTAATGTTTATGGTAAATATTATTTTCCATCACATAAGCTTTGGTAATGTTAATTCCAAGATGTACTGACCTATTAAGCAATAATAGCATTATTTTTTTTATATTGTGCATTCTATTAAATAATTGTTTTTCTACTTACATAATGTATCCTTATATAATGTAAACAAAATTTATACAGGTGATTTCTAATATCATTTGTTTCTTAGTCTAGGAAGCATTTTGATGTAAGCAGTTGTAAATATGCAGCAGGGTCACTAAATCTGACAATACAGTGTAATACTGAAATTTGTTAGCTCCCTGTAATTCCCATAGAATTGGTTAAATGTTATATACATTTTCATAATGATGGCTAATATCCTTTGTTTTGTTTTCTAGAAAGCATTCTAAACTGATGTAAACAGTTGCAGAAATACAGAAGGGTCACCAAATCTGAGAAGGCAGTGTAAGGAGAACCATCATCTGTAGACACCCAAGGACAGCTGATCATCCTGCAGTGACAAACCACATCTGACCATATCAACACCCAGATGTGATTGAGAACTT
>NC_133374.1:33281674-33332156 GCF_049309525.1 Garra rufa
AGCGTTCCAACGCGCTTGTTATTGTTTACATCCTTGAAGATACTTTTCTTTTCCCACATGAGTCAGTCCGAGTCAGTCGTGCTCTTTAACCAATCAGATCTGACCTCGCCATTTCAACCAATCATAAACCGCCAGGAGCGCAGCCTAAATCCTGTTGCTCCCGAGCAGGTTTAAATTTATGGACCTGTTGCTATGACACCAAATCCGAGATATGAAACAATCCAAGATCAGGACAAATCCACAGCAATCAAATCCAGCTAACTGAGTTAGCGACGTACAAAGAACGGACCCCTAGAAGGCTTACAACACCCAGAAACTTTATCAATAACATAATGTCCATAACAAAACCACTTAGCAATTAGCAACGATTGATCAACTTTCTTTCAATGATGTGTTTTCGTTGTGTGTACCAATATGCTGAATGTAACATTTGTCAGAATACAAGACCATGGGTAATGTTAATGTGAGCTGTTCAAAACAAGTGGAAAAAAACTGTGAATGTCATGCTGTAAGACACATTACAGTTTCAGCAAACCACAAAACACAAACACCGCAGGTCAAGAGAAGGTGAAGTGTGAAGACTGTCACTATAATTGTCACTTATCAGTCGAAACGCATTTGATATCAGAATAGATTGTGGTGTTAAACAGCTCACCTGTTGATGTTTATGTGATTTTCTTTTCTCTCAGGGGAAATATCTGAAGAGCAGCATCAAGTTTCTGTCATGTTTATATGATAAACATCTCCATGTGAGGCAGACAGAGACAAATACTTGTGTGGAATGAAAACTTGTAGATGTCTTTTTGTCAGTAGTTTTTTTTTTGTTAAAACTTCTTCCACTGTACAACTCTCAAATTAAAACATTCATACTTCAATCCGAATGAATTTAATACGATTTCAGATTCTGAGAGTACTGTTTGAATGTAAACTTCGAAATTCGATTAAAATATTCGTATACACGTGCATCGCTCTGAACAATATTCTAAATCAAATTTAAGCGCATGCGCGTTGAGTTACTAATCAATCATAGCATAAGGGGGAAAAAAGAGTAACCGCAAGTAGCCTAAAATGGGCGTTTTCTTCTAAAGACGTGAAATAGATTCTTTAGGTCAAATACGCCTTATTTAAGAAGCAAGATTGGATGTCAAGAAATACTTGAACGCATTTGATTAGAAAACATCATGCACCCATGATGCATCTTATTATACGAAGGACAAAGAACAACAGGTGGGCCTCTGCGAATAAAACAAATGCTTTTAAATTGACATTACCTATAAATAATAAAACAATCACACGTGTTATTTGTGTAACTAGGCTATGAGATAATCACTAGGTAGCAGTCCGTTCTTATAACAATCAGAATCAGGAATTGCATTATTACCTTCATATTCTTTGAATTTAGTCATATAGGCTATCGTTAATCCCATACATTATTCATTTCCTCTTACATTAAATAAAGATATGAAACATCAGTGGGATGAAACAAACGGCAAAGAAATATCTTATTTTAATTATACTGTAGATACCAATAGTAGGCTACGTCCTCCTGCTGTAGAGGAAGGATTTGCTCAAAGCAGCAATACTGCCATCTTGTGTAAATGAAAAAAACAACGACTAAGTCTGCAACATAGTCGTCATGTGATGATTGTGTGAGGTGTGTATGATGTTGTAAAGCAGGTATATATTAAAGCATGCTAATATCTTAAACCTGAGATGAGAGATATAGAGTAATAAAACATAACAAACATTACTGTTTAATAAACCTAATGGGTGAAATATTTATTGCATTTTAATTAGTTCTTAAAATACCACATGGACTGGAATATGCTAAGATTGCTTTGCAAGATCCATTAAGGATTTTAGCAAATAAGGTTGCACAATAAAAATAAAACACGTGCCTATAGAAAATCTAATTAAAGTCTAAATTGAAATTTTCATTAATTGCAGAACTGTTTTAACCTGACATTTTATAAAGCAGTAGGTTATATTTATTTCTTTACTATCCTTTAGCTCTGTGTGTGTGTGTGTGTGTGTGTGTGTGTGTGTGTGTGTGTGTGTGTGTGTGTGTGTGTGTGTGTGTGTGTGTGTGTGTGTGTGTGTGTGTGTGTGTGTGTGTGTGTGTGTGTGTGTGTGCCTGGTATTCATCACGTTGTGGGGACCAAATGTCCCCAAAAGGATAGGAATACCAGTAGATTTTGACCTTGTGGGGACATTTCTCAGGTCCCCATGAGGAAACAGGCTTATAAATCATGCACAATGAGTTTTTTTGATGAAGTAAAAGTGTGCACAATCTCCTGTGAGGGCTAGGTTTAGGTGTAGGGTAGGTGTAGGGCGATAGAAAGTACGGTTTGTACAGTATGAAAACCATTACGCCTATGGAATGTCCCCATAAAACATGTAAACCCAACATTGCATTGTATTAGTACCAGTTACCAGTGCCAAAAGAACAGATTCTACATTGTGCTTTGCTGACCATAATTTTTAATAGATGTAAACATTAAGTAAATTATCAAATGATAGTTTGAGCATGATGGGAATTACATTTGAATTAAAAAAAAAAAAGCCATACACTTCCAACAAGCAAATGTGTACTTAATAAATAGTTGTAGTTCATTTGAACTCATCAAATAAGGACGAAGACCTCTTTTGGCCAACAGAGGGTGCCATAACTTGGGAAGTGTTATACTCTTTTGTTTGCTGGTTGAAATCCTTACAAATTCGAATGAAATGTCAAACCTGCGCTTGATGATAAACTTCTTTTTATTGTTTTGAATTTAATCAGCACACGTTTATGTTTGCTTTGATAAAAAATAAACATGCAAAGAGATCTCTTTTTTAAGACATAAAGACCAGCTTTATTTTGTCACATTACTTTATGACCCAAGAAAACTTTCATCCAGTGCCCCTGTAAGTTCATAGATTCAGGTGTGCGATTCATTACTAGTAAACAGACAATAAGTACCAGTTCTTGAACATGTAAATGTAAGACAAACCAAGTGTTTTTGATTCTGTATAGCAAACAATGTGAAGAGTAAGCACTAGTTTTAGCATATAATTTACGAAAATGATTTTTTACTCTTGGCTTATGCTTCCCACATAAAATATTTAAAACTACAACTAAATTAAAAAATAATTCGTTAGCTTCATGTATTTTATCTATCTGTTGATTTCCAGTGCAATTGGAAATGTCTGATTTCTAATTTAATTCTAATTCTAAACCAATGTAAGGCCAATAGAGTTAAAAAGCAATGTTGCAAAGTTCTTGCTTTCATTTTGTGCCCTATGTTGATGAACATGGTTTGTGTATTGCAAAAATAACACCACAAATTATTACCAATTCATATTATAGCTCATTTTGTACAATTTTACCACCTCCTACTCCTCTTTACTCCCTTAGCTGTTATCCACACAAAAAAGTGTTATATTTCTTTCAGCATACCAAGAAACTCCCAAATCCAGAACTTTTCCTGTGATGTATATTCATTCAGACATTTACCTTAAGGCAACTGTAAGTCATTGTTTTGGATGTGCAAACCTAATATTCAATGTTAAGCAGTCAACAAACAATAAGCTATGGATTAACAGTAATTAAAAAAAATGTAGACAGATTGTCTTGATTGCCACTATTGCAGGATGTTATATATATGTTTGTTTTTTTGTCTTGACCCTAAAAGGTTTGTTTGCGCTTAAAAGACACCTAAATGTCAAGGTATTAAATATAAAATATCAGTCCAAGTGGCATTTATTTTTAAGGAAGATAGCACACGCACAAAACATTTGACAAAAAAATAAATTTGGTTTGGTTTTAAATTATAAAACAAGCAATATACTGTTTAAAATGAAGACTTTAAACATGGTTGTTCAATCGTAGTGTATCATGTTCATAGACTAACTACACCTACTCTGTGAACTTGATCGACTTCATACAGCTACTGCAACACCATTTGATTAAAAGTAAGCTAAGTAAAGTAAGTTAGCTCTGAGAAAAAAAAAATAAGCATCACTTGTTTCTAGATGCCACTTGATTTGATATTTTTGTTATCTCATGGAAATAAACTCATACATTTTAAGTGTGGCTTAAGCATTCAAATTCTTTATAGGGTCACTGTATATTTGTGAATTTTTAGTCTGTAATGTATTAAACAAATTAGCAGAACCCCCTGAGATCAGCTCTGTAACAAATTGTTGCTTCAAATTGGTAATATTATAGATCAAACAATGCATGTTAAAGGATAAAATGCCCAAAGTGTTTTTGTTGTTTTATTTACAGGGTACAATAAAATAAACTTCTGAGGAATAGTTTTGTTAATTTATAATTAGAAATGTGTAAAATGCATTTTGTTTTTATTAAATATTGGAGAAGAGTTCATGCTTTAATCTAAAGGCCATCCTACAATTTTAAACTTTTTACATGTTGCTAATGTATACATGTTATCCCATCAAGTAATGTTTTAAAAGGGAACCTTAGCTGGTTTTGAGTTAAATGTTGTAGGATTAAAAGGGCAATCACATGTAGGTAGCATCATTTGTCAAATGCATTTTCAGTGTTTTTTTTTTCAATGTAATGTCTGAGAAACAGAAAATCTCTGGCTTAAAGTGAAGAAAAGCTCCCTCTGTTGTATCCGTTCGCCAGATCGTAGGACACCGGAGGTGCGGAGCAGTCTGTAAAGAAGTTTGAAAAGGTAAGTGCACATGGCGAGCTCTGTTCCACAGGCAAGCTGCCAGAAAGGTCTGTGTGAGTATAAAGATTTGGCTGAACTGGTACTGTCCGCATGTCTCCCAACTTTTTGGGGGTGCCGCTACAAGTGCCCCAAGGCTCAGTGTACAAGAATCCACCACTTACAAAATGGTGGGAGTCATATGGCTCGGGGCCCACGGTCACCTCCTGTTGAATCCTGATAGGTGCGGTGTGGAATAGATCCTGCTCTGAGACCATGTTGCTGTAGTCGGGTCCAAGAAACTCCAAGAAGTCTGCTGCTTCCGGAGTACCTCGCTCCAGGTCTTTGAGCGACATGCCAGAAGTAGATGTAACTCTGGAGCTGTTGGCCGGCTCTGTGAAAAAGGATGGAGGAAGGTTTCGATGCCGCAGCGGGGGCTTCTTGGCCCTCTCTCCTCGTACATCCTTCGCCGAGTTGAAGAGGGCAGCCAGACTCTTGCTTTGCAGGTTGGCCTGTATCCCATCCTTCTTGGGAGGCGTTTTGCTGGAGAGGTTGCTTGTTGGGGTTTGGGGCGAGCCTTGCCTCTTACATGGCTCCTGAACCGGTGTGGTCCCTGGAGAGATGATTCCCGTGCACCTCTTAATCTGCTTCTGCAGGTACTTTCGGTGGTTGACTTTCCTCTTGGACTTGACAGGTTTGTCCAGTGCAAGTTTGATGTTGCTAGAAGCCGAGTCGATGAAGCTAAGCAGGTCTCTAGTGGTCTCCTTAAAGTCACCCTCACAGTCCACCTCACCCAGAAGACCCCCTTCCAAACCCTTTTCCATCTCATAATCCATGACCGAGCCAGGAAAACAGAAGTTTAAGAACTGCGAGTTCATGATGGCAGCCTGAACAGCCATCTCTCTCTGCCACCAGCGCAACACCTTCGTAGTGAATATATGCAGTTGTCTTCAAGAGACCCTAAAGCATATTTCTTATCTGCATTTCCAGGGTGGTTTGCTAACCCTTAGTCCTGTGCAGGACACCCTTACAGTTCCTCTGCACTCTGCCGAAAGCTGAAATTTGGGGGAAGGGAGGATTATTTTAGGGGGCAGGGCCAATGATGTCAGGACATCAAAGGGGAGGGGCAGAGAGACCCGAGGACTTAACTCTTTGCTCACGCCTGACCACCTGCAACTAAGAGGGATTTGTCTGAGGCATCCCACGGAGTAAAAAGACAATAGCCTTGGGTTCATCTGTCCTGGTCAAGTTTTCTTGTATGTGTGTATATACACATTTTTTGATGTGAAGTCTCTGAGAATGTCTGCATTGGACTGTGCTTTTATCTTGTTAAGTTAAAGATAAAGTTGTACTTGTTATATTTGTTTTAATCTTTTGAAATAGAGTTTAATAGTTTGTCAATTAAACATCTGACTCAAAATGTTAAAAACATTAATGATCAAATAAATGTTTCCAGGGACAGGGAGTTTATACATTGTTCAAGTTAGCTTCAAAGGTGTAAAGTACAAACACCGGATGTAATATAAACTCTGAACCACATGTGGAGGTCTTTAAATGATTGTTAAAATAATTTTCTGATGTACACGTAAAACTTGATGGGAGATTTTAAAGATGGACTGAATAATAATAATTATATAGTTGTCCACATGTCTCACAAAATCCACCTCTTGAATTCGTATGCATATATTGTACAAATTTGACAATGTGCATTGGGTCCTGAATAGGTGAATGGAGACACATGCTTTGGGACAGGTTTCTTCTACGTGTTCCTCTAACTTCCTACAACTATCTCAATCTGTTCACAGTGGAAGTTGATGTCTCGTGCATTCCCGCACCAGTGGGAATTTTAGCCTCTGCCTGACAACTATTATAGGCTGCCTTTGACATACAGCCCTACATGGTCTAAATAGCTTCTATTCTTCCTTGGGCAGTGAAAGGGATCTTTGTGCCAGAGATTCATTAAACTGCACCTCACAGCCCCTTCGTAAAATGAGGCTCAATAATGAACAGTCGATTTAACTAGAAAAGCTGCCGGAGCTGTTAAATTAAAGGGGAATAAAGTGCAGTTCAAGCTCAGTGTGCCAGAAGAAATGTTGACCTTAAGAAAATCCTGGGTATGAACGAAATAGCCGCTGTAAACAATTCAGCATTTGCAGGAAGTTTCTTGGCCAGCAGTGAATACTGAGGAGGGATCCAAGACTGGGATTTTCATAGGGGTCCGATCGGATCCTGATTTCAGTGAATGCACTTAAAAAATGTGGTTCTGGTTTGGAGCATGGTGGGCTTAAAAAGAAAACACTTGAGGATGGTGGGAGTCTTTGAATGTGGAGAGATTTCCATCAATTCAGGTTGACAAGGATAATGCTTGATTTTGTGTTTATCTCAATAAAATAGTTCAGAAACAAAGATTTTTTTTGCTCATTTATACAGGATATTTTTGGCCCAAAGCTTTGAAATGTAAGGAAATGATGACTATATAAAACTATTTAAGCTCACTAAACATACTATGTTAAGTCAGTTAAGATGTCCTTAATCTGATCTGATTCCAATTCAGTCCACTAAACTGTACTTTCCCAGACATTAAACATGTTTATAGCAGCCCTAGCGACATTTCTTCTTTTTTTATCACATTCATTGCACTTTGCATGTTGTGAAATCACGTGCCAATGGACCATTTCTGCCATACCCTCTTTCTCTCTCACGTTGAGAGGTTTTCCCAGGGATTTTTTTTTATTCCCACCCCATAAGTGCATTTTAAGGTGAGGCAGTGAATCATTTGGATGTTGGAAAGGGGAAAAAAGAGAAAGTCTGAGCGCTTTTGAGAGAGGGGGACCATCGAGAGTGTTATTATCATGTAAATTGTGATGAAGAAAAGAGACAGTGAAACTGATAGCAGTGATCTAATTATCTGTAGCCCGGCTCAAGCCCTGGTCCTGAATGGGGGTCCCAGAGAAGCTGCCATGGCCCCACAATAAACTGTTGTACCACAATAGAAAAATAGCAACAGTGTAAAAACAGGCTTCTTTTTTTTTTTTTTTACAGAATTCAGGTCCATGTTTCCAAAGTTAAGGCTATTTTCAAACCACACTGATGTCCATTCAGTATGTCCTCACACAGAATCAAAGTGACCACTATGGTATTTTTAATTAGAAGGGCAGTGGGCACAAAAGTCAGAGACCACATGTCGATGACCTGCTGTCATTGTCAATAAATGTTTTTTGTTATTGAAATGCTGAAAATATATTTTGTTAAGGAAAAATATACAAGTTAGAAAAGTGCTAAATAGTTTTGCATTTGATTTTAACAAATGTATATCTCCTAGACATGAAATAATAATTTCATAATGAGTCTGTATTATCATTATTATCATTAATTGTTTGTAGGCTTAAATTTTTAGCTAAAAAACGAGTCCAGCTAGGTAATCAGGTACCTGGAATAATGAATTATAAAGTTGTTCCTATTTTATTTTATTTTTCCACCAGCAGACTCACTTTGAGTAGTCGGAATCAAGTATTCCATAGAGTTGTGTAATAAATGGATTTATTTCCACTTTCATGAGTTAATACAAAGTCAGTCTGTACATTGTACAAAAAAAAGCAATATCTTTAAGACATAACATTAAACATCAAGCCCCTGGGGTATATACTCGGCCCTTTAATTTTCTTTTTCAACAAGCTCCCCCTCCCCTCTTTCTTCTGGAGCCTAATTTTGGCACAGTTACATCACCAGACTAATGGCTGATATTTTCTTCTCTTCCCGCACAGAGCTTTTGTACATGCTAGTCATTCACGTTTAAGGGCTTGACGCACTAATTCCGGAAACAAGTTTCTATGGCCACATAATGGCTGAGGGGATCAAAGAGGGTGAGGAGTAGAATACTGACACCAAAAAAAAGAAGAAAGAATTGCGTGACATTAAAGAAAAGAGGCCAAGGGGATTCCTAAACACTTGCAAAAGTGCAAGCTTTACTGACCAGTCCAACGTATGTGGTTGAAAGTATATTAAAAAGTTTTTAAATTCACTGAGCACTTTATATTTGCAACTGAAAAAAAATAAAAGATCTCTGTGTGTAATCCTGGATATGTAAATATATATGTGACCCTGGACCAGAAAACCAATCATAAGGGTCAATTTAAAATTAATTTTGATATTAATACATCATCTGAAAGATGAATAAATAAGCTTTCCATTGATGTATGGTTTGTTAAATATTGATATAACAATATTTGGCCGAGAAACAACTATTTAAAATCTGGAATCTGAGGGTTTCTAGATTAAACAATCTAAATATTTAGAAAATCACCTTTAAAGTTGTCTTAATGAAGTTATTAGCAATGCATATTAGTAATCAGAAATTAAGTTTTGATATATTTACGGTAGGTAATTTACAAAATATCTTCACGGAACATGATCTTTACTTAATATCCTAATGATTTTTGGCATAAAAGAAAAATCGATCATTTTGACCCATACTTTGTATTGTTGGCTATTGCTACAAATATACCCATGCTACTTACTGGTTTTGTGGTCCAGGGTCACATATATACTAATATATAATACTTATATAGTACATATAACTTGTACTAGTACTAATTTACTTTGTTCATTAAGCTATCATACAGTTTAAAAAAAAAAAAACATACCAGTTCAGGGGACAACAGCAGTCCTTTTTTTTTTTTTAGATTTAAAGCCCATGATCACTGTTATTGAATGACGCAAGGATGAGAAATAATGACAGAATTTTATATTTTCTGACAAACAATTAATTTAGGATTTGTAAATATATGTAGTCAAGATATAAGGACAATTTAATAAAAAAAATTTCTAGATGGTTACACCAACATTTTTAACATCAATAAATGAAAGGTTTTGCTGAAATGATATCAACATTTTTTCAACATCTAACTTAAATTAGATTTTTATAAATAGTTTTTCTTTTCATCATCTTGGACATTTTGTCATTGTCCCTAAAAACAAATTTTCCTACAGTGACCAAGATGATTTGGTCCTTGCATGAGTAGAAATTGAAATTTTCAGAAGAAAAAACACTTGTGGAAAACAAATTATAAAGAAGAAAAAGCAATCAACAAGGTCATACTAAGTTGAACAAACTCAGCAGGGGGAAGAACAAATGAGACGGCACAGGGAACAACATTCATCTTTCCGCTTTCGATTCACGTCCATGGAAAGCTGCTTAAGCAAACGGACCATTGAAAGTGAGTATTGTTTGGTTATCGTTACACACAGCGCACCCCTCCCTCCACCCAGGGAATTTACAAACTCAGCACCCACGCTTTTTTAAACCCCGTTTTCCCTGGACCCCCAGCCCCCCAGACACCCATCTCATGCTCTCTAAAACAGCAATGGGTTACACACACACACACACATCTTTTCCCATTGGTGTGTGGTCCCAGTGTAACCATCAACACATGCAGCACTAAAGACTCTCAGTCAGCGAAATACTAGTAACATATTTGATTGATGAAACTGTCAGGTGAGAAGAAAGGATGTTAAATTAATGGCAACAACATGGTCCTGAGAAAAGTCTTTGAAACCCCCCACTAATTACCCTTGATGTTTGTCTGCATTTGTATGTTGAAAGTAACCCGAAGTTATTCACAATGGAAACTCTATTCCACACAAGTACATGGCCAGTGCTTTGTAAGCACAGATACTTATGTAGCTTTCCAAACTACTCCAGAGGTGGGATCTAGTTGAAATGCAGCACTTCTTTTCACTTTACACGGGGGAGATAAAGTTTCCTTGTGCATAACTTGATGTGTTATTATTCAGGTAGCTAGCTATAAATATATTTAATCAAGTTAGATAAACACAATTTAACTAACTTGCTCATTGAGATTTTCTTTAAACTGCTGCTCTGGCATCACAGTAGTTAGCCTAAAAGAGAAAACTGACCATAGAAGAAGGACCTTTACTTTATTGTCAGTTAGAACCACTTGTGGCAATGCTGAGAAAGCACTTGTGTAGCATATATTATAATGTAGGGCCATTAAAGCAGGACACATTCTAACATTCCACTGGTTTATGTAAGCCTGTGCTATAGATGGGCATCTTTGACCATTGCAATGAAACCAAACCCTGCGAAATCACAGAACAAACTGGTGTCAACATAATTTCAATGAAAATCTGTCCAAAACTATGATTTTTGGAGTTTGTTTTGATTGTTCAACACAGCCTCCCGGCACAAATTTTGCATTAGTCCATGATGATTGCAAAATAGGAGGGTGTGTTCTGGAGCTCTGCCTACTTTGACATGAGAATCTTGTTCGGATCACTCGTTCCATTAATGTCAGACAACATGAATACTCTAGAGTACTGAGTTGCAGAGCTGGTGCAATTATATATGCACCTCTATAGTCGCTCACCTAGATGCTTTCTACGTCACCATGGAATTGCCAACTCTTCGGTATTTATTATAAATTCATTTATCATAATTCATATACCCTAGTAATTTTCAATCAAAAACATTAAGTCAAGTCACCATTACTTATAAATAGCGCTTTTTACAACACAGACAGTGTCAAAGGAGCTTTAGAGGGAAATAGTGTGTCTAAAATAGTGTTCTGTTCTCCTCTGGCCAGACGAAACTAGCAGTTAAATTCTAGGCTGCAACGTGTGTTTGCAGCGCGTTTGTGTGTCTGCCGCGCATTCATGTGTTTGCAGCGCGTTACTGAGTTTGGTTGTGTTGTGAGAATTTGCAGCGCATTTCCGTATTTGTGTTTGCGTTGCGAGGATTTGCAGCGCCTGTGTTGTCAAACTGATGAAGATGTTTTCTTAATTTGTTGTTGTTTTTTTCTGTTTGCATGTGTTTTCTTAAGTTGCAGCGCGTTGTGCCTGGTATTAGTGTAGATGCTATTTTTCTACCGATGTAGCATGTACATCGGGTGTTATGGGAAGTGTTCCTGGTTCCAGTTGACCTAATTCACACAGCCTAACAATCCTTTAACGGGTTTGAATTATAGGGACATGTTAAAGAGGTTTTTAATCTAGATTTAAATTGACAGAGTGTATGCCTCTTGAACAGTGTAAATTGTTTCAGAGTTTGGGAGTTAAATAGGAAAAGGATCTGCCGTCCGCAGTTGATTTTGATATTCTAAGTATTATCAAATGGCCAGAGTTTTGAGAATGCAGCGGATGTGAAGGACTATAATGCAATAAGAGCTCGCTCAAATACTGAGGTGCTAAACCATTCAGGGCTTTATAAGTAATTAACAAGAATTTAAAATCTATACAACGTTTAATATGGAGCCAGTGCAGTGTTGATAGAAATTACATTTCTTAAAGTCATCCAGTTTTTTATATCAACTATGCATTCCATTAGTTTTGCAAATTGGTATGTTTCATCTCATATAGAGCTGAGCATCATCAGCATAACAGTGAAAGCCATTAAACACCATGTTTCCTAATGATATCTCCCAAGGCTAAAATGTAAAGTGTGAAAAGTAATAGTCCTAGTACTGAGCCTTGAGGTTCTCCATACTGCACTTGTGATCGATATGATACCTCTTCATTCACTGCCATGAACTGATTGCGCTCAGAGAAGAATGATTTGAACCAGGCCAATGCACTTCCTGTAATGCCAAGCAAATTTTCTAGTTTATTTAAAAGAATGTTGTGGTCAATAGTCTCAAACACAGCACTAAGATCCAGTAGAAATAATAGAGATATACAACCAAGATCGGTTGATAAGAGCAGGTCATTTGGAACTCTAATAAGGGCAGTGTCAGTACTATGATACAGTCTAAATCTTGACTGGAAATCCTCACAGATGCCATTTTTCTCTAAGAAGGAACACGGTACTATAGGGTAGGGTGACTATATTTTGGTTTTTAAAAAAAGAGGATGTAGGACGTACATATTTTACAGTCACCGTTATGCGGATTGATCATAAACACAGCTAAAAAGCTTCCTACCACAGTGGCCATCCTTCACACAACTAATATCTACAGTTTTATCACAGGAAGAATGCAAAATGTTTAAATACAAGCATTTCAGTCCAATCGAAATGTATGCAATATTTCAAAATTTTAACCCACGGGAGAAAATCAACCCACAGCAACAGTTTAAAATCAGGCCATTTCTGTGGGAAAAAAATGCGGATTTGGCAACCCCACATCCAACGCCAGCTGCATCCAAAGCGATTTAAATACTCTGCATATTGATAGTGACTGCGTAATGCACAAAAATTATATTCAATATTAGACAGTTTGCAGGCGTGGGATTAAGAAAACAGTCCCGCGCAAGGCTTTAATACAAAAACGCACACAATGAATGGCGACTGTGAGGTAGACTAGTGTGGATGCTGGTGGAGATTGAGCAGACATAAGTCGTCCGGTCAGAGACGAAGTAAACTTTAATGGTTTGAAGCTTGTAGAGGGTTTACAGTCCTTCAATTTGGTTGAGTGAATGATGTGAGTACAGGTAGTAGAGTATTTAGAATCATACAGAGTAGTTTGAACTGTAGCGTAGTATGAGTGGTTCTAAAACAAACAGAAAATAGTAATACTCAATTAGTAATGATCTGAAATAACAAATATGAGTTCACACTGTCACTTTTACATAATATATACTTATACGTAACAGCAATATACAGTATAATAACAAAATGGCGATCGATTCAGGCATACAAGGATTAGATTAGCGCTCATGAAAATGCCATCACGTTCTCTGACACGTGAGCTCGGGAGATTCGATATATGTGGCTTAAATATCGCAACAATGTCAATTATACAGAAAATAAGAATATAAACGAACTCAAAGTGACTAACAGTCTACAATAAAGCGCACCAACAACGCTATTTCTCTGTCTCATATGCATTCACTAGCACCGTTCATGGATGATGCAATACACAATGCGTGTGGCGCACATACCTGAATATAACTAGCGACTAACGATAACACAACTTATGCATTTGAATAACGGCTGTTTAAAGATACTAAATAACATAAACACCATCACTCACTTGTATATGAACGCACTCTGTAGAAACAACAACAACAGCGTCACTCTAAGATTCTCCGTGCTCTGAACTGCGTACAGTATATACGCTTAAAGGGATTCTTAAAAGGAAGTGCTGAGTAGTCAGCGTGATACCTCTTAAAGACACAAGGGGGCACTAATGTCTCTATATACATAGCAAGCCTTTTCTACAGCCGCCCCCACATTTGCTGTGTAAATGTGTAATTTAGAAAAGGCACTAAGGTTAAGTACGGGATAGTACTAAGGGGCACTCAATCTGGTAACGCTGGGAGACTGATGAGCCGGGTGATTGGACGAAGATAGGTTTTCTTTTTGACTTCCACTTCTGCAGTCCGGACTCTCCCGTCTTCTCCTGGAAAGACTTTCGTTACTTGTCCAACTGGCCATAGGGCTCGGGGTAACTGATGATCAACAATCATGACAATTGTGCCTGGCTGCAGGTTCGCTACCTCTTTGTGCCACTTCTGGCGGACTTGCAGTTCTGGGAGATAGTTACGAAGGAAACGTCTCCAAAATTGGTCGGCTAGAAGCTGACTGTGTCTCCATCTCCGTTTGCTCAGCATTTCTGATTCGGGGTATATTACTTGCGGCAAGGATGAATCTGGCCGCCCCATGAGCAGCATGTTAGGAGTGACCGGGTCAGGGTCTGCTACGTCTGAGGATGTGTATCCGAGTGGCTTCGCATTGAGAATGCCTTCAATCTCAACAAGTACAGTACGCAGTACTTCCTCGGTCACAATTTGATCCCCTAGAATAGAACACAGAGCTGATTTTAGGGATCTTATCTCTCTTTCCCAACAGCCTCCGAAGTGTGAAGCACCTGGGGGGTTGAACTTAAAACTAATCTGGTGGCTGGCTAATTGCTCCTGGAGGGAAGGATAGAGCGCAGCAAAGTCTTCTTGTAGTGCTCTCTCGCCACCTCTGAAGTTTGTACCATGGTCGGAGATGATCTCGAATGGCTTGCCTCTGCGGGAGATGAATCTTCGGAGGGCCATTAAGAATGAATCTGTGTCCATTTGATGGAGTAAGTCCAGGTATACAGCCCTTGTTGTCAGACACTTAAATATGATACCCCATCGTTTCTCATGCCTGCGCCCAATCTTGATGAGGTAAGGGCCGAAACAATCCACTCCCGTGGAGTAGAAGGCTGGTTGAAGAAAGCGCAATCTTGAAGGAGGTAGGTCGGCCATCCTAGGAATGCTAGGCTGGCCTCTCCACTGTTTACAGCCTAAGCATGTTCTCTGGTGCTGCCGAATAGCCTCTCGGCCTCTCAATATCCAGTATTTACGACGTACTTCGGCAAACACTCTCTCTGCTCCTGGATGGAGTAGACTTTCAGCGAAGTCCTGGATAATGAGTCTGCTGAGGGGATGCTTAAGGTCCAGCACTACAGGGTGAATGGCGGATTCATCCAGCTGCTCTGTCCGTCTGAGACGACCACCAACTCTGATGAGGTGGGTAGTGCTGTCATACTCTGGAGCAAGACACAGGAGACGACTACTCATTGGTAGAGGTTTACTGGACTTAAGATGAGCCATCTCTACTGGAAAACTTTGGCTTTGTGCTTGATGAAGGAGGGCTAGTTCGGCTTCTCGATAATCCTCAGCTGTTAGCACTTCCGTAGGGGTAGCCGCACCATGTAAGATTCTAGCTGTAGCTGTTAGTAGTTCCTTATAAGACCCAAACTGGTTGCAATCAGGCAAGGTTGGGTTGGTAACCGGAACTGTTAATCCACAAAATGTTACTTGTTTCAGCTCTGCCTCCTCAATAGGTAGCGATTGGAGAGGACTCTGAGGCCACTGATCGGGGGGCAGGAGGAGGAATGATGGGCCTTGACTCCATCGACTTGGCTTGGCTAAATCAGCTAATGCTTTTCCCCTCGTAATGTCATCGGCAGGATTAGACTTGGAATCAACATAACGCCAGTCCTTGGGATCTGTCAACTCCTGTATCTCGGCTACTCTCGTTCCGACGAAGACTTTAAATCGGCACGAGTCAGCTTGAATCCATGCCAACACAGTGGTGGAATCTGACCAAAGTGTGACCTGTCGTATGGGAACACTGAGCTCTGACTTCAATAATTTGGCCAGTTGTGCTCCTGTCAGAGCAGCGCACAATTCGAGACGGGGTACGGACTGTTGTTTCTTTGGAGAAACTCTGGAACGGGCAGTCAAGAAAGCTATCTCTTGGTCTCCTTGAGGACTGAGTGTCTGGATATAAGCGACTGAGCCGTAGGCTTGCTCTGAGGCGTCGCAGAAGATGTGTATGCCTCTGATAGTCTGAGGGTTATCTAAATCTAAAGTGACATAACATCTGGGGATGGAGATGCGCTGAATGTCTGGTAACTCTTGCTCCCATGTTCGCCAGGCTTGAAGCAGCTCATCGGGAAGTTGAGGGTCATCCCATTCTCTCTTCTTGTCCCACAGACGCTGGACGAGGACTTTAGCTCTCGTGGTGTAGGGAACGATGTACCCCAGGGGGTCATACTGACTGGCTAGAACCCTGTAGATATGACGCATGGTAGGGGCAGAGCATTCAATAGGACGATACTTGTATGACAGTGTGTCAGAGGTACAGTGCCAGAGTAGTCCAAGTGCGGACTCTTGCGCATCAGGTTGCTCTTGGGTCAGCCACAATACCAGGCTACTAGACTTGGCTTCGGGTGGGATGTGGTCCAGTACTTTAGGGAGGTTGCTGGCCCACTGTCTTAGATCAAACCCTCCTGTGGCTAGGAGGTCTCGCAACTTGGCAGCATGTGCACTGGCTTCTTCCTCTGAACTGAAACTCTGAAGGAAGTTGTCCACATAGAAGTTCCTCTCGATACTTTCTCTGACATCTTCACCTGGGTGACTATGGTCGATGACATGCTTTTGGAGGGCGAAAGTTGCGCAGCATGGGCTGCATGTTGTCCCAAATGGGAGAACTTGCCACTCGTAAACTTGGGGGGACTGATCTCGGTTGAGGTCCCTCCAGAGGAATCTTAGCAGTGGGCGGTCCATTGGTAGCAGTCGCACTTGATGGAACATGCCTCTAATATCACTACTCAAGGCAATAGTGTGTTCACGGAACCTCAGGAGTACAGACGTCAGGGAGGGGCCCAGTGTGGGACCAGGGAGGAGCAGCTGGTTAAGATTTTTCCCTCCATATTGGTATGAACAGTTGAAGACAACTCTGTTCTTGCCATTATGTTGTGTCATATGATGGGGGATGTACCACGACTCCTGAGCTTGATCCACTTGGTCGGGAGGTATCACTTGTGCATATCCTGCCTCCTTTAACTTGTTCATCTCCCCCCGGTAGGCTGATGCTTGGACTGGATCTCTGGTTAATCGCCTCTCTATTCCTCGGAGACAAGGCAGCGTGGCATTTGGGGAGGCTCGCAGGAGAGGCATATCTTTCACTCGTAATAAGGGCGTGGCATATCTGGCTACTCCATCCACGACAACTCTGGTAGTTTTGGACTCGAGCAGCATGAGGGCCTCTTGATCTTGCTTTGAGCGAGTGATGAGTTTCTCACTGCGGTATGGGAGCACGTCTAGTTGCCACAATTTCTCAACTTGCCTGTATAGGTCAGTGTACGAGCCTGAGGTAGCTGTGAAGAGGCACTGCTGGCTGGGAAGACTATGCTTGATCTCCTGAGTAGGACCCTGCAGGGTCCAGCCAAGTCTGGTCTTGATAGCGGCAGGACCGTTGGGCGGGCCTAGACGAACTGGCTCTACTGGAGTAATGAGGTGAGGGTAATCCGACCCTATAAGGAGGAGTGGTTGGACAGATTCTACGTGTGGCAACTGTAGACCTTGCAGATGGCTGTACCTACGTTGTAACTCATCTACTGGATAGGTATGCTCAGCTAATCCCAATGTCTCTGCTGTAAAGGCTTGACGAATCTTGAATGAAGTCTTGGGTTGGGATGCTGGTGACACTGTAAAGGTTACTGAAGCACCATGTAGGATGTGAAGGTCTTGGCGGACTGTACGCAGAACAAGTTCTTCAGGTCGACCTGTCAATCCGAGCTGCTTGGCCGCTGAATGAAGGAGGATGGTGCGTTCTGACCCGTCATCCAAGAGGGCGTAGGTCTCTAAGCACTGACTGCCATTTCTGATGTCCTTTCCTGTGTATGGGGACTGACTTACTTGCTGGAGGATAGAACCTAGTACTGTCTTCTTGAACTTGCAGCTCAAACTCTAGCCACGCTGAGAGATCGAGCAAGGTAGGGATGGGAACTTGTTGGGGATGGACGGACCGTCTAAACTAGTCTGCATATCGTATGGAAGCTTACACAACAACCTTGATACATGGGAACCGCACTCTAACTCCATGTAGCCTTTATTCCCCAGTTGTTGAAGCATACTCACTAAAGAGCGAACTTTCAGTGCAAACATTCGGAAGGCTCTCACATCCCCTTGGCCAACATTCGGACTATCCATAAGCTCAGCTATTCGCTGAAGGGCCAACTGGTGAGGCTGTCCATACTGTTGGTTAAGCGCTTGCATAGTGTTTGAGAAAGGGTATAATGAGTTGCAGTAGGAGTCTGCAATTAACAGAGCTTCCTCGAACTTCAGGTGATCGACGAGAATCTGATACTTAAATCTCTCTGTAGCGTCCACTGGAAGAATGTTCTCCAGAGCAATCCGCAGACGGGAAAACTCTCTCGGATCTGGCCTCACGAAGTTCGGGATGGTGGGAGCTGGTCCCCTATATGTGCTCTCTTGACTGGGAGGAGCATGTAACTGTGTCGGCCTGTAGCTACCTCTGCCATCATCGACTCTGTCATAAGATCTCTGGGGGAAGGACTGGTGCAAGGAGGGGCGAGCATGAGTTGGCGGTGATATCATCTCAAGCTGCCTAAGTCTCTGTTCGAGGTCATGCAGGCGATCTTGTCTGAATGACTCTGCTGCACTATCACTCGGTCTCTGAGGTAGCTTGGATCTAGGCAGAGGGATTGGCCTGGCATCTGTAGTGGCCGGCGGAGTATGGAAGCGGGATTGCGGAACAGGGGAAAATGTGCTCTGTGGATGATGACTTGATCGATCACTCACTGCGAGTAGGCTCAACTGTGTTTCCAAGGCCTCATTCCTCTCCGTCAGTTTCCTTATCTGCTCATAAGAATGACGTCGCAGTTCCTCAGTCTCCCTCCGCAACTGCTGGAACTCTGCTAAAACTACTGATGACTGTTCAGGTAGGGTTGAAGTATGTGCTCGCTGTTGTTCAAACTCTCTACTGGGACTCCACTCTGACAGAGGCTGCCTTTGCCCCATACTTGTTCCATACTCGGAGAAGGTGTCAGCATGTATGGGTGCAGCCGCTCCTCTCAATTCTAAATTGTCACTCATCTCTGAAGTATCTACTCTCTGTATTGACTGCAACCTCTGTTGATGATCAGTGAGCTCGAAATCTGACAGATAACTAGGGAGCCGCACCACTCGTCTGGGTCTGACTGTGGGCTCAGGAAAGTCAGGTCTGGGATCTGGATCACTCTCATGCATTGTTCTTATGACAGCTCTTCACTCCGGCTCGAAGGACCATTTGTGAGGTAGACTAGTGTGGATGCTGGTGGAGATTGAGCAGACATAAGTCGTCCGGTCAGAGACGAAGTAAACTTTAATGGTTTGAAGCTTGTAGAGGGTTTACAGTCCTTCAATTTGGTTGAGTGAATGATGTGAGTACAGGTAGTAGAGTATTTAGAATCATACAGAGTAGTTTGAACTGTAGCGTAGTATGAGTGGTTCTAAAACAAACAGAAAATAGTAATACTCAATTAGTAATGATCTGAAATAACAAATATGAGTTCACACTGTCACTTTTACATAATATATACTTATACGTAACAGCAATATACAGTATAATAACAAAATGGCGATCGATTCAGGCATACAAGGATTAGATTAGCGCTCATGAAAATGCCATCACGTTCTCTGACACGTGAGCTCGGGAGATTCGATATATGTGGCTTAAATATCGCAACAATGTCAATTATACAGAAAATAAGAATATAAACGAACTCAAAGTGACTAACAGTCTACAATAAAGCGCACCAACAACGCTATTTCTCTGTCTCATATGCATTCACTAGCACCGTTCATGGATGATGCAATACACAATGCGTGTGGCGCACATACCTGAATATAACTAGCGACTAACGATAACACAACTTATGCATTTGAATAACGGCTGTTTAAAGATACTAAATAACATAAACACCATCACTCACTTGTATATGAACGCACTCTGTAGAAACAACAACAACAGCGTCACTCTAAGATTCTCCGTGCTCTGAACTGCGTACAGTATATACGCTTAAAGGGATTCTTAAAAGGAAGTGCTGAGTAGTCAGCGTGATACCTCTTAAAGACACAAGGGGGCACTAATGTCTCTATATACATAGCAAGCCTTTTCTACAGCGACTGTAGAAAGCAAAAGCAGAATCCCGGACATTTTGGGTGATTTAGGAATCTCAGCTGGACGCATTTTTTTAAGTCCAAAAGGAGGCCATGTCCAGGGAAAAGAGGACGTATGGTCACCCTAAATAGGGTCTAACATACATGTTGTTGGTTTAGATGATTTAACAAGTTTATACAATTCTTCCCTTTCCTATAGAAGAAAATAAGTGGAATTGTCCCTCAGGGAATCTATAGTGCACATCTGATGCAATACTGTAGCTGACGGGTGCATGTTTACAATTTCATCTCTAATAATATCGTCACTTTATGGAATAAATTCTTGGGGTAGTGTTTTTTTTTTTTCTTCTTCTAAAAGATCTGATCCAGCTGTTTTTTTTTAGGCTTTTCTGTAAGAGAAAGTACTTTCCCACCATGCAACACAAAATATCTCTAGTTTTGTTTTCCTCCAGAAATGGAACCACGTCTCTTGATGATGTGTGCACCGATGCGAGGACTGGACAATAGTGGTTAGTTCCATTTGTAATCGAAAGTTGGAAATTTTAACTGGAACGCCCTCCCAAGTCAAAGTCGGAATCTTCAGAATCCAATATGGCTGCTTAGTGCATGAACAGAAGAGAAACTGTTGTAACTTTTGTTTGTGTCTCACTAATCTCAGTGGCGCACACACTACTATCGAACCTCTATTTGTGGACATAATGCTATGGTGTTATCTGTGCAAATTACAGCTTTTTATGTGTTTTTAATTGACTGGTATTGCTAACAATGGACACAAATTATAATAACTTGATGTTGGACAAAATCAAGTCCCGTCCCAATTGTTTTCTTGTTTGAAAAGTAGTGGAATTGTTCCTCAGGTAGTGCACTTGGAAATGCTTCGGAATAGAGAAAAAAGTTGGTTGCAATTTCTGGATTTTCTGTTATTGAGATGATCAGATCTTATCTAAACATGGGGTGGGCGATATTGGAATGCTCAAAAAACAGTATAATGTTCTTTTAATCCATGAGAGAAGAACTAATAACAACTCTTGTAAATATCTGAGGGCCGTAATTTCAGTATTAAAATGCTTTTTCCTAATTCAGCATAACAAAAACACAAGTAAGCAGTTGAATCCCCAAAAAAAGTATACTGTGGCTTTGTAGCAGTGTCAAACATTTTCTTTGTTAAACCTCCTGACTTGACTGACATAGCAACAGTGGTTCAGCCAATGATGAATTTTGTATCTATTTATGGCAGATAGGAGAAGTGTTCAAAAAATATGTTTGAAAACAAATACTCTTTTTGCTAATTCAGTTTAATAACACTAGCGGCACAGAAATAACACAGTTTACCTTTTAAAGATACTTTCAAACTATGTGGAAAATAACCAGAAAACAGGAAATGAACACAAAACACTGAACTGTTCATATTTCATGGAACAACAAAGTGAAAATCATCATCCATCACCTCACACTCATCTATTCCTCCTCATGACCTTCCCCAACCCCACAAAACAACCTGCTCTGCACTCTGGCTGTGATATTAATAATAATATTAGCAGGAGGCAGCTCAGCACAGAGCAGATGATGTCTACGTACCGCAATTTTGAGAAGCAGGAGCTGCCAGTAAGTGAATGCAGGTCTGGTGGAGTCCTGCAGGTCCCCGCATGGGGCACAATCTCTGTGTTTTACACCGCATGCCTCCCGCTAGCTACTTTATTGCTCGTTGTCTGTCTTTAGATTTTCATTAAATCACACTGGAGCAGCAATTGAGGAGTAAGAGGAAATGGGACATGTACAGTTACTTCCATTCATGTGCATTTATTGTTATTCATGTTCATGCATCATTATTTCCATTAAAAAATAGTGCAAAATTAAGAAAATAACACTACTACAACCAGGAGTGCTCACAGTTCATTCAGAGAACTTCGTTCAGAAGACTTGTGGTGATCATGTATGGACAATGAAAGTAACACTAATCACTGATATTAGATCCAGCTAATTTCAGTGACTATTTCAAACTGTTTGAGTTCCAAATAGTAGAAATTATTCCTACAATATGTTGCAATTGAATAAAAAGAATAGTTTATGTCCAAAAATTTTTAATTGTCATCAACTCGCATTCTCAATGTTTTTCCATGGAACACCAAAAGGAGTGAAAAATGCAACGTGGCATGTAGTAACCTCCAAAAAGAACAAAAAAGAAACATAAAACCAGCATAAACATTGTGTACATCACTATATTCCAAATATTCTGAAGATTTTATGAGAAAAACAGTAATTATCTCCGTTTTCAAATTGTACGTTAGATTCTTTCATATCTAGTAACCAATCACAACATTTGAAAAATGCGGAAGTGTATGCAAATATGGAACAAAAGTCTTTTTTTTTTTATTCTAAAAAATGTTCCTTTTGAGATCCATGGAAGTTGCATTTTAATTTCTGATGAACTATCCCTTAAATATGTAGCATACTTTAGTTAAAAACCATTGCTGACTGTGAATATTTAAAATTATTATTGCTACAATTCAACTTCAAGACTCAAAGGACAAAGCAAAGGACACTTCCCCTGAGTGGTTTTGCATTTGGCTAACACTTTCAGTTTCTCAATTTTCTTCAGAAACCTACTGAACATTCTTGGTTTGTACACACACACAGCAAAAAAAAAAAAAAAAAAACAGAACATTATGATTAACCTTAACCCCCCCCCCCCCCCAAAAAAAAATTCCCCCCACTTGAGTACCAAGGAAGAGACCACTAACTTTGGCACATAGCAAACAGAATTGTTTCATGTTTCTTAAAGTCGTTATTTCATTTTCAATGATCTTGATTCCATATCATTGTGTAGTTGCTGCCTGTTTGAGCCACTGCTTGAAGTAGCGTACTTCTAGCGCCCGTGTTTTGAGAACTGACTCTGGGTCAAACTCATTGTTGTAGCGCAGATCGAGGTGGTGAGCACCTCCATCGATCATAATGGCAACCAAAGATTCTGAAAGACTCTTGGTCACTCCACCGCTCATCCATGGATCCAGATTTCCATTACTGAAAAAGACAGCACACCTTTAGGTCTCATAGTATCACCAAATGAAAAGCTCTGTTCCAAAACCTGGTGAAAATCCTTCTAAGCTGGCATATACAGACCACCAACTATTTTCTAAAATACCTTGTAATGACCAGGTGTTAAAGCAGCATTTCATTTAAATTATGCTTTGTTGAGAAGGCCCTTCCAGAATGCATTGCTATAAGATCACTGAAAAAAATAGAAAAGAAGCTCACTTCCAGAACAAAACTTTACAAATAATTTACTCACCCGCTTGTCATCCAAGATGTTCATGTCTTTCTTTCTTCAGTCGTAAAGAAATTGTTTTTGAGGAAAACATTTTAGTATTTCTCTCCATATAGTGGACTTCTATAGTGCCCGCGAGTTTGAACTTCCAAAATGCAGGTTAAATGCATCTTCAAAGGGCTTTTAAACGATCCCAACCAAGGAAGAAGGGTCCTATCTAGTGAAAAGATTGGTTATTTTCAAAAACATTTTGTGTACTCTGTGTCAAAAAACTTCCATCTCATTTTCTCCTCCAACTTCAAAATCATCCTACATTGCTGCAGAAGTACCGAACCAGCGTTTACAAAGTGAACGTGCAAAGAAGATCAAACTCCCTTTACAAAAAAAAGGTACAACAGCGATGTAGGGTGATTTCGAAGTTGGAGGAGAAAATGAGATGGGAGTTTTTCAACGTACCCTAACTGTCTTGAACCAGAATACACAGAGTACATACAGAGCTAGATAAGACAAGCATTTGAGGTTAAAAAGTACAATTTATATATATTATATATTATATATTATATATTATATTATATATTATATATTATATATTATATTATATATATATATTTTTTTTTTTTTTTTTTTTTTTTTTTGAAAATAACCAATTTAGAGCCCTTTGAAGCTGCATTTAAACTGCATTTTGGAAGTTCAAACTCGGGGGCACCATAGAAGTCCATTATATGGAGAGAAATCCTGAAATGTTTTCCTCAAAAAACATAATTTCTTTATGACTGAAGAAAGAAAGACATGAACATCTTGGATGACAAAGGGATAAGTAAATTATCTGTAAATTTTTGTTCTGGAAGTTAACTTCTCCTTTAAGAATCAATAAAAATGTGTCTGTGTTGTGAATTTTTATGTGGACTATTACACCATTAATTAAGAAACATGCCAACATTAAACCTTAACCCTAACCCAACATTATTAGAATCAGTGTGTTCCAAAATCAGTTATTTTTGAGATTCATAAAGTTGCCTATATAGGCACTAGACAGCAAGGCTTTTGGAACAGAACTAATATCTAAACCCAACCTAAACCAAAATAAATATCTCATCACACAAATTTCTTTTAATTAATGGTTTGGAGTGAAAAAGTAGGGCAGTGCTTAATAGTATACAAATACAAGAGGTCCTACCTGAAGATGATGTTGCTGTGATCACTTATGTTTCTTCCACCATACACAATTTCGGCCCAGTCTGGCCTTGGCCGTACTCCAAACTGGTTGTAGCACTCATCTGAGAAAGCCTGGAAGTTCCATGGCTGTGGCTCAAACATGTCAGCAACGCCGTCTGTACACATTGGCATTACCATCTCTGTACAGCTCTGCAAATATTACACCACATCAAAGGATGTTCAACAACAAGATCCAGAAATTAGCTTTTTAGTTTTAAAACAACTGAAAATACACAGAAAATGACACAAAAGCATCACAAATGTATAATAAAGTCATCCTACAATAGCTTTGTGAGAAAAACAGACCAAGGGACAGTTTTACTAACAGCTTGCACCAGCGCAAACCGTCTTGTGGCATTAAAATTGTACTGTCGGGTTTTACTAAAGACGCGAGTGAAGAATTAGCACTGAAATGGCGTGGACACAGTTATTTTTGCGCCTGCCCTTGCTGAATATGCATTTGTAGGAGTTTCCCTTTCAGACGCAAAATTTATAGGAGAGAAGTATTCAAATAAATCACTCAACGTGTTTCACTAATGTTTGCATTTGTGAAATTACTGGCATTCGCGCCATTATTTAATGCCCCAAAAAAGCATTTCTTCAACTATTTTGCGCTTGAAATGGCTGCAATTATTGTTGCTAGGAGGAGGTACCAGAAGAACACATTATTCAAACATATTGTTTGCCAAGCCATGTTATTTTTAATTTGCTTCAGGAAATAAAAGATGACTTGGAAAACCCTCAACTAGGAGTCATGCAATGCCAGGTCTATCAAAACTTCTAGCAAAGCTTCATTTTTTGGCCTCCGCTTCTTTTTAACGACTGTGGCTTCTTTATTCCTTTATTCTTTAATTGCGACTACGCTAATTTGTGCTGCGCTTGGTATTTTGCGTTGGTTGATATGTAAATGAGATGTTGCGTCTGTGTTCCTTAATTTGCACATTGTTAGTCAAATCACCCTCAGAAATTTTGTGTTTTGGAATTGCGCTCTTGCGCTAATTTGCCCTGATTAAAACTGGCCCCAAGTGTGACCTAACATCCCAAAGACTTCTAAGCATTTTTTCTGTGAATAACAACTTAAATTTTGGTCTGAAAAACCAAAAAACTTTTATCTTAACAGCTTTCGTTTACATTACAATTAATGTATTCTATGTATGGAAAGAACAGCATTTTAATTTTTCAACAACATGTGAATCAAAATAAAACAGAATGCAATGACCTATATTAATAAATGTGACCATATAGAGTCAAATTTCCAAACATTTTAATATTTTACCTGATAGAACCAACCAAGTAAGCCTAGATTCCCAGTAGCAGTTTGTGAAGTGTTGAGACAGACTGCATCTCCCGTGTAATTGTAGTACACTCTTACAGCTTTAGAGATACCATTCAACAGCTGTTTGTCTGATACATCTGTATTCAAACGAAGATTTTTACAGACCACCTGAGAATCAGAAAAACACATGTAAATCACAGAGCAAACAGCTGTCTTTATGTTCAGAGAGATTACAACGGTTCTGCTTTATTGCATAACAAAGGCGCAAATTACAGTTTTGATCTGCAAACAAGCAAAGCTTTATCTGCATGAAGATGTTCCATATGTTCCAGTCCTTTTAAAACAATTTTGCTGTGAAAATCCCCCATGCAGCTTTTTTGTGGAATCAACTGATTTGCATGTGAAATTGAGTGGAATGGAATTCTGCTGGAGTGGAATTTATCACAGTCAAGCTGGAACAAAGAAAGAACGTTTCAAAGACAAAGAAACCTTGACAAACATATCAAGCTATGCAGTTATCTATGGAAAATGGCTTCACATAAATAAGATTGGACCTCAGTCATGAAATAATGCAAATACTTGAAGCATTGCCAATATTTGCAAGCACATTACAAAAAAATCTTCTGATTTAAACCCCATTCATCCACGATCGACTAAAATGTTTGAGTGCAAAGCCAACACTTCAAAATCCAATCAAACAACAATGGATAGAAGTCCCTGGCCTATATTTTGTCTTCTTTTTCAATACTACTTCACACTCAGGTATTCATCCCAATATGGAAGAAAATATCACTACTTCAAATTCTTTGGGACTTCAACAACTGTCTCCTACAAGTCTGTTTTTTTCTCTTACATCTCAATTACTGTGATGGCATCTTAGTGAGATTTCTTGGTAAAGTTTTTGTCACAAAGATGACGTTTGAAATTTTGCACTTACCATTTGGCATACCAATAAGTGACTTGAGGTCATATAAAAAATTTTTTTTTAAATTTCGCTGTGCAACATATGTGACCACTTATAGTTATCTCTACACACTTAATTGGGACAGTAGATTTATTTTACCATTGCAACATATTACACACATTAACACACATCACTCTTAAAGGCATGATATCTGTCATGTCTGATTTTGAGTGGGTTTGAGAAGGTTGTTGCTGACCTTTTCTTCCGAGATGGTGGTCTGTGCGCGAGATAAGCTACACGCATGTCCGAGCAGAGATTTATACTATGACAAAACCAGCAGAGGCTGTCCAAAGCACCTTCTCTCTACTTTTCAGATGGGATTAGGCTTACACATTCATCTCCAGCAACAGATTTCCCACTCCTAAGCCTTCAATACCCCCTTCTCTCAGTCACTCACATAATCACATTAGCTTTGTCATTAAAAAGCCTCCTCTTTGCACCCGCTGCCTAAACTGCTTTAACCACCCATAGGGGTTGCATACATTATCAGTTTTGAGGGGGGAAAAGTAAACTACTCAAGAGTAAACCATCTGAGCTTTTGCAAAGTCTACAAAGTCTACATATTCATATGTGCTAGAAATAAGCTGCAGTTACCCATAAAAAAGCAAAGACGATAATGTGCCTAAAATGTCCTAATTAAAATAAGAGAATGATTAAACTTTTTCCTTAAAAATAAAAGCTTTTGTGATTCAAATTCACACTGCCAAGTCTATCTCTGTTCCCAAACCTACTGAGTTGCCTTGATGTCTACTGTCTACCCTGTCTGCCAGCCAGCCACAATCTAACAGAATGTCTATACCAGACATGCCAAGTGTAGACAGCTTTGTTGATCACAATGGAAGTGGTCTAGTTTTGTTTTTGTGACAAGCCACTTGTGTGTGGTGTATAAGTACGATATAAGTACGAAACAAATAAAATTCATAGCTAAAAAACTATTTTATTTCAGCAAGATATCCAAATGGCACAAAAGCATACAAGAGATGCAACTTGAAAAAAAGGGGGGTACTCACTTTTGTTGCCAGCTATTTTGATAATAATGGCTGTATGTTGAGTAATTTTCAGGGGACAATAAATCTATACTGCTATACAAGCTGCACATTGACTACTCTAAAATATATCCAAGTTTCATTTCCATAGTATTGACACTTGAGAAGATATACTAAAATGGTTGCTGAAATGTAAGGGATATTGTATAAGATCTGTAAAGTTGCAAAGATTAAAGTCTCAAACCCAAAGAGACACAAAGGCTGTTTCTATAAAGTGATGCAATTCCAACTTTACAAAGACAGTCTGGCACTTCTGACTCACAGCATGTAGGTACATTTTCATATTTTAAAAAATTGCTACTGACTATTCAAACATGAGTTTTGAGCATTGTAAAGCAGTGCTTGTTGTTTGTCGTTTCTACGATCACAAATGCAGACATGAAAAAGACAGTATGAGGTATTATAATCAGTAATTAGGTCCTCATTTATAATGGGTTTTATTGGGGCATAACATTTCAGTCACACGCTTGAGGTATTCGGCCAATCACAACGCACTGGATGAGCTTTGTAAAAATCGACACGTTAATACACCAAATACACAAAATAATGTTCTTTTTAGCAACGTCATATGACCCTATATGTTGTCAAACTAAAGATGCAATAGTCTTATAAACAGAAAAATACACAGCACACAAAATATTATGTATTAAATGTATCAGTTTTAACAGTTTAGAACTATTTGTACAAAATACTGTTCAACAGTGAAATAAAAAAATAAATAAATAATAGCTATTTAGGCATTGCTTTAGCAAACTAGTCTTCAGTCTGGCTTCGTCTTATATGTAATGCCAACTTTTCACAATTCAAGTATTTTTTTCTGACTTACTATCAACTTTCACTCTGAAATATGTCAAATATGAAAGTAAAATTTATTGTACAGCAATTCAGATTCATTTTAAAATATTCTCTAGGTCAGCAACTCAGCTTTAGGAGTAGAACTTATATTGCTTTCTTGTCATGCACACTAAGGCTCTTCATATTCATTTTCCTTTGCTTTGTCAGATAGATTCAATGAATGAAAATACGGATGCCTCAGGAGTCCTGACAATAAACATGTTTTCTGTTCACGCCACCCTCTAACCAAAACCTGAACAAAAGCACAATTCTGAGGGTGAACGAAAACAGAAGTTTTATGAATATGAATGAAGCTATTTGCATACTGGTGTAAATGGGTAAAACAACTGACTTATTATTAGAGGTGAGTCGGCATTAACAAGGAAACCATAGAGTGAGAATGATTCATACCGACTAGCTGTGAAATCCAACTCCTATAGTACAATTTAATGTTAATGACTTTTGTTGTGTTTTAATCATTCATTATTCTTGTAACATGTGTCATACTATATTATAGACAATGTAAGATTTTTTTTTCATCATACAGTATTTACCACTCCACAGTCACAATATACTAAGGAAATGCAATTTATGTAAAAATTATATGAAATGTGGGCAGGGCCTAGCAAATAGTAAGTTCTGAAAATATTTAAAGAACTAATAATAAATAAATAAATAAATAAATAAATATGGGTCAAAGACAAAAAGGGGTTTAAGCATAAAAACAATAAATGTAATACTGCTTTAAATTATTGTTTTTCAAAAAAAAAAATACAGTTTTCTGTCAAACTTTGACATTTTATTCTCCAAAATATTATTTAAAACCTTAAAAGTAGACACTTTACTTACATTTAATGTGCTTTCTATGAACATAAAATCACTTTCATATATTTTTTTTGATGTAGACATCTTAACGTCACTGACATATATATAAATATGTTACATTTTTACACCTGGCAGACGCTTTCATCCCACGACAGTGCTTTTAAAGTATAAACTTGTAGTCTGTGTGCCACAGTATGTTCTGTAAGGAAAACCTTGGAAGTGAACTTATCGTACCTCAACAGGCCAGGCTGGAAGTGGTTGAAGGAAGTTGGCTTCATATGGATAATCCACCATGGCTAAGTTCACCCAGGTTTCCTGCAGCCAAGCCTTGAAGCCGTACACTTCGTCTGGAGTCTTCAAAGGACTACACAGTCCAAATTCCTGAGACAGCCACTGCATACCCTCGCCTATAAAAGGAAAAGCTGATCAAATGAGTCCAGGACAACCTATACGCTTTAAAAAGAGAGTTAGTACAAAACCATGAAGAATCACAAATGAACATGGGTATACAACAACTAGAACAAAATCTTGTAATCAGTACCACATCTTCCAAAAACTGTCAACAATATTAATCTACACAAGCATAACATGATCATGAAATATTATTTTTAACAAGGGGCAAAGTAGAATAGCAATCACGTCCACCAACCTGTTGCTGAGACCCTGTCAACGGCCGCCCATGACCTCCTGATGTTACTGCTACAGTTGGTGCCACTGATGGTGAAGTCATGGGTGACCACTTTGTAAAACTCTCCACACGGCACAATGAACTGCCAGATGGGAGCGGATGCGGCAAGAGCACTGAAAACATCAAAGGGTCACAATCGCTGATCATTTCATTTCACAGTAGAATAAAACAACCAATAATCACAAACTTCTCTGCAGAATGGCATCACCTTCCTTAATTAAACACATGGTTACACACTGCATTTAAGCATTTTGCTATTCCAGAATCCCATGACACTCTAAATGTAAGATATTATTAATTTTCTAGGCAATACTCCATTAAGTATGCATATGTATGCTGTACTTATGAATTTTTAATAGACTAATACTTCACATTTAGATATAAACTACACTAGCTGTGACCCTTAAACACTTATTAAACGTTTTAACGTTAAATGTCAACTTCATATATCTTTTATATATAGTATCTTTCAAAATAGAAATATTTTGTTACATATTAGTCTTCACTACTTGTAAATGGTAGTGCATATATGTACGCACACGGCATACACTTACCCTACAACTGCACTGGGATACTTCATCCTCAGCCAGGCTGCCAGCATCCCGCCGTAGGAGCCCCCAATGGCGATGACTGAACTCTTCTGAGCTCTAGGCAGGGTTTTTTTCAGAGCTTTGATGAGCACTGCAAAGTCAGCTAAAGCTTGTTCCGAGGTCAGGTAGTTCAGATTCTTTGCATTCTGGAGGAAAGGAAAGACAAGCCCAGAAGGTCAAGGACAGTGTTAGCTAAATGACCCTTGTTGCTTGACATGAGCAGCAGTATTGACTCACGCTGTAAGACTCCTCGCCGAACGGCATGGACTCTCCATAGTAGCGATGTTCAGCAAAAACCAGCAAGGCTCCCAGCTCTTCTGCTACATCCCACATGAAACCCTTGGGTAAAAGTAGAGGTTGAGATATTGAGCTTTTATTTGGACTAAGAGTTAGCATGCTAACTCTATACTCAATTTTATACTTTTACAAGATATTTTTCCTCTGAATGGCAATTTTTGAATTTGTTTTAGTATTTTGTATTCATCCATATCTAAGGATGTCTTTATTATCATCAAATATTAAAAATGAAGCTGGATATTTTTGTGGCACCAAACAGAATAGAGTGCAACAGTGGCCTTAGCTCCATAAGTACTTTTCCCTATGTTTTGGCACGATTTGCTTGTCGCAATTCTCTGATTTCTCTCTATGGAGAAAATGTATGCAATTTTTACTTCCGGAAGTGGTAGTTTTGTCAGTTCCAAAATCTCTATACCTCTATAGAAGGTTTTTTTTTTCTGCCAGAAGATATTAAGAAAATTCATATTTACAGTGTTGTTACAGAACCATGTGATGTCTCCTTCATTGCCCGTGTAAAACAGGATTGGGCCTCCTTCCTTGTGCCAGTGCTGGTCATTAAGAAGGTACCTCTGTTTGAATGTGCCATTCTCCAAAAAGCCAAAATGGTCAATCTGTAATAAAAGAAGTCAGATTAAGACAAAAAAAAAAAAAAACCAGCTTTTAGTTTAAAAACAAAAATACACAAAGGAAAATAAGAATGTGAAATATTTCTAAGCACACATATGTGTCATTATTATTATTATTATTATTATTTTATTTTTTTTTTGCATTAAAGTGAATTTTAATTTAAAGGATTAGTTTACTTCCAGAACAAAAGTTCACAGATAATGTACTCACCCCCTTGTCATCCAAGATGTTCATG
Organism: Garra rufa; assembly: GCF_049309525.1. NCBI lineage: Eukaryota > Metazoa > Chordata > Actinopteri > Cypriniformes > Cyprinidae > Garra > Garra rufa. Next base: position 33,313,594 of record NC_133374.1, read on the forward strand.
ACTTACTTTAAGTAATAAAGAAATTATGTTTTTTAAGGGAAACATTTCAGGAATTTTCTCCATATGGTGGACTTAAATGGTGCCCAAGAGTTTGAACTTCCGAAATGCAGTTTATATGCAGCTTCAAAGGGCTCTAAATGATCCCAGTCGAAGAACAAGGGTCTTATCTAGTGAAACAATCAGTAATTTTCTTAAATAAATTAACATTTATACACTTTTTAACCAAATGCTCATCTTGTCTAGCTCTGCGATGCGCTCCAGTTCAAGACAGTTAGGGTATGTCAAAAACTCCCATCTCATGTTCTCCTCCAACTTTAAAATCTTCTTTGCACATTCACTTTGTAAACACTTGGTCTGTATTTTTTTTTTTTTTTTTGCAGCAATGTAGAGCTATTTTGAAGTTGGAGGAGAAAATGAGATGGGAGTTTTTTTTTGACATACCCTAACTGTCTTGAACTGGAGCGCATCGCAGAGCTAGACAAGACGAGCATTTGGTTAAAAAGTGTATAGACCCTTATTCTTCGACTGGGATCATTTAGAGCCCTTTGAAGCTGCATATAAACTGCATTTCGGAAGTTCAAACTCCTGGGCACCATTTAAGTCCACCATATGGAGAAAATTCCTGAAATGTTTTCCTCAAAAAACATAATTTCTTAAGAAATTACTTAAGAAAGTAAGTCATGAACATGTGGGATGACAAGGGGGTGAGTAAATTATCTGTGAACTTGCACAGAGTACGCATGCGCATCGCAGAGGTGACAAGACAAGCATTAGTGGTTAAAACGTGTATAAGAATTAATTTATTTAAGAAAATGACTGATCATTTCGCTAGATAAGACCCTTATTTCTTGGCTGGGATCATTTAGAGCCCTTTGAAGCTGCATTTAAAATGCATTTTGGAAGTTTAAACTTGTGGGCACCATTGAAATCCACTATATGGAGAAAATTCCTGAAATGTTTTCCTCCAAAAACATAACTTCTTTATGACTGAAGAAAGAAAGACATGAACATCTTGGATGACAAGGGGATGTCATCACTTGTGGAATACTGATTACTGATATTTTTAATCAACTGTTTGGACTTTGACTCTGACGCCACATATTTACTGCAGAGTTTACTTGCATTCACCATTGGTGAGCAAGTGATGTAATGCTAAACAAACTCATTTATACATATTCGTTTACCTGAAAGTAAATTTTCAGCAAATTAAAATTTTTGAGTAAACTAGGGATACAACGAATGTTTGGCAACCGAAATTATTCGGCTGAAAATAGCAAAGAAAAGCTCTTTCGGCGTTCCGCCAAATATGTGAAAAGGCTGAATAAATTATACCGCGCAATGACGTGACACGATTAAATAGTGGTGCACACTAACGCAGCAAACATGTCGGCTGCTGTCAGCAAAAAGTATACTGAGGTCTTCTTGCGGGTTTCCACCAAAATAAAGGTCAACATTCATAAATGTTAGTATTGTAATTTTACTGTTGTTCTGTAAAATAAAATTAAAAACTAAGACACAAATAATGATAACAGTCAAGCTCTATTAATACATTTATTATAACATTCTCCTTTGCTCAGCAAGGCTGCATTTATTTGTACATTAAAAAACACATGCCTGATTCAAGAAGGGGGTCTTAAAAATGGCCAAAGACTATTATTTTTCTAACTTATTAATTTATGTTAAATTGTGCTTTGCTGGTAGGCTACAATGTCTACTAGAATGTTAAAAATGTTTAGTGTTAAGTAAATATTTTTAAATTGTTTTGTAATTGATTTTTTTCTTTGAAAAGCAAGACAAAACTGTAAAAGCAGATTTTGGCTTTTTAATTTATGCAATGGTGAAAAAAAAATACTGCAAAATACATGAGGAGAAAACATGAAAAACCGTGTTTAGTAATCGGACGAATTTTCATTTTGGTGCATCCCTAGAGTAAACTATTTCTTTAATAATGTTGTTCTGCTGCTATTTTAACTATAAGCAGTTTTAATGTTGTTACACCCCTGTCTGGACTTAATGTACAGTAACGATACTACACAGTCTTTATTCCTGGGTGTTCTCCTCAATCTTCTGGCCTTCAGCCATTTGGTATTGTTGAGCGTAAAACCTCCGAGCAGGATGGAGGGATAATTAGCCTCAATTTGTATTAAAATCTAGTGCCAGCGTCAGGGATGCCACATTAGTTCCGGTTTCAGCAGAATTGTAATATCCATTCAACCGGTCCAGGGGCCGTTCACTGTCTTCTACATTTCCATAAATTCTCCAAGTTTGAGGGAAGAAGTAAAAAGAATGTTAAAATTTGTTCCCAGAGCTGCAATGCTGCAGTCCCTAACAGCTCACACTCTTCTGAATCCCACCCAACACTTAATAAAGAATGTTCTATCTAGTGTTTTGTTTTTTTTGTAAATACCCTCTTTCTCCTCCCGTTGGCAACAAAAGAGGCAGAAATTTTATGAGCCAGTAACAGCAAAAGGACTCTGAGCGCTCACAGTTACATTCATTCAACAGCAGTTAGAGCCTGGCTGCAGGTCAAATGAGTGTCAGCTATATTCACATGCTTTAGTGAGTTATTTTCTGTGTAAGCTGTTACATCTCAAGCTCTAGAAAATGGCCTTTTTACATAATTTATAAGTCTATTCATTCCATTTTCACTTAAAAAACATATTTTACAAATTGTATCATGAAAGTGCATGCATGTTACTGTTAAAATACTAATATACACAAATTATTCATACTTTTGGATTCACACTGCTTAAAAATACTTTACATCACATGTACATGTATGTTTAAATATCAGAGTAACAGGATTATAAATATTAGCATTTTCACAAATTTCACATTTAATTTTAAAATAAAATGCAAAGCTGAGTTTTCAGCATCATTACCCCACTCAGTGTTGCATGAACCTTCAGAAATCATTATAATTTGATTTGGAGCTCAAGAAACATTTCTTATTTTTATTGAGGTTAAAAACAATTGTGCTGCTTAATATTTTTGTTGAAACCATGAAACAATTTTTCAGGATTTTCTGATAAATACCAAGATCTAAAGAACAACATCACTGCAAAAAATGCTTTTCTTGCTTCGATTTTTTGCCTTGTTTTCAGCCAAAATATCTAAAAATTCTTAAATTAGGAAGGATTTTCTAGACGAGTAAAAATTATTTTTAGAAAAAAAAAAAAATCAAAATTAAGTGCGTTTTTGCTTGAAACAATCAAAATAATCTGCCAATGGGGTAAGAAAAATAATCTTATTTTCTGTTTTAAATAAAAAAAAATTTTGCTTACCTCATTGTTAGATTATTTCGCTTGCTCTAAGCAAAAACTTAATTTTGACTTGTTTTTTTTTTCTTCTGAAAACAAGAAAATAATTTTTACTTACCTAGAAAATTCTTCTTGATTTAAGAATTTTTAGATATTTTGGCTGGAAACAAGACAAAAAATCTAAGTAAGACAGTAATTTTTGCAGTGATCTATTTGAATTAAAAAATCTTTGGAACATAACAACTATCTGTCACTATTGAACATTTAATGCAGCCTTGCTCAATAAAAGTACTAATTTCTTTAAAAAAATAAAAAATAAATAAATAAAATCTTAATGACCAAACTTCTATTATACAACATTCTTACTCTGTTGTGAAGTTACATATTTGAACCTGGACCACAAAACCTGTTATAAGGGTCCCTTTTTTTATTTCAATTTAAATTTGGCTGAGATACAACTATTTGAAAATTTGGAATCTGAGGGTGCAAAAAAAAAAAAAAAAAATCAAAATATTGAGAAAATTGTCTTTAAAGTTGTCCAAATGAAGTTCTTAGCAATTCATATTACTAATCCATAATTAAGTTATATAAGTTTTATATATATTTATTTATTTATTTACAGTAGGAAATATACAAAATATCTTGGAACATGGAACACGATCTTTACTTACTATCCTAATGATTTTTGGGATAAAAGAAAAATCAATAATTTTGACCCATACAATGTATGTTTGGCTATTGCTTCAAATATACATGTGCTACTTGTGGTCCAAGGTCACATATAAAATAAAATCCTCTTTATCATCATCTTAAAAATGACTATGGCAAATTTGAGAAAGCTTCTAATTTTGTCTGCAGAGGTTAGGTGGGTCACTTTATAGCAGGGATCCTCAAATCTGGCCTATGAGATCCATTTTCCTGCAGTGTTTAGCTCTAACCCTTATCAAACACACGTGAGCATGCTAATCAAGGTCTTCAGGATCATTACAGAATCACAGGTAGGTGAGTTTGATCAGGGTTAGAGCTAAACTCTGCAGTGCACTGGCCCTCCAGGGTAAGATTTGAGGAACCCTGCTTTATAGACACTGGTTCAGAAATGCAGCGCCCTCTCCTGGTTGTTAGAAACTTTCAAAGCAAATAATGAGGAATGAAGAGAATAAGAGTCATCAATCTACTTCCTGTTTCCATGTGAAAATGTGGAAGTATGCCTAGCATACATAGCTTTTTTGTAACTTACTTTATCATGTCTAAAAACGTCTTTTTATAGTCTCTTTTAAGAAGAACCTGATCTGCAGGAATTCATAGCTGTAAAAACAACGTTTAAAACCCATGCATGAAAATGTATCCACAGGGTTGAAGAAACCTGGACAAATTTTCATGTTTGACTTTTCCTGCAGACAACACTCCTGGGTCATTTTCAACTCCAGGGAACATTCACACTGCCCTTTTCAATTACAATGAAAGTGGATGGTGACCAGGGGCTGTGTCAGGCTTAAAAACAAAATTGTAGAGCCACCAGAAAAGTATTTATGTGAATCCTGCACTATGTATCAGGTTTATGTAATTTACATTCTCTGTAGGAAAAAGAGCAGCATGGAAATCCTTCCTAACATCTACTTTTGTGTTCCACAGAAAATATAAGTCATATGGGTTTCAAAAGAAATTACATGGAAAAAATTACAATAGAAATGTCAGATTTCAGTGAACTATTTATGAATTATTTTTCTTTAGATGGTTTTACACAGTACATTTATATAGTGCTGTACAACATACATAATATTTGCTGAACGTTGAACATCTTTTTTCCAGATAACTTTGTTCTAAGGTGCAAAAACTCTCCAAGGTCAAATTTAATTAAGTTTACATTACAGATATTATACTATAAGCAGATATATCTTTAAAAAAAAAGACTATAGGTAAATTTATGACTGCAAAAGACTGTAAGTAACGGCTGCTGAAAATTCAGCTTTGCCATTACATTTTAAAACATATAAAAATAGTAGTGGTGGGCCATTATCGGCGTTAACGTGCTGCGTTAACGTGAGACTCTTATCGGGCGATAAAAAAAATATCGCCGTTAATCTATTCTCAAAATTGGATTGGGAGCTGAGTCTAAACTACGCAAGATATGATGACTTTCACCTTGATATTTGAGCGCGGATGACGTATACCTAGTCGAATTGCACTGTAGGGGGCGAGAACGAGTCTTCAACTTCTGTGAAATTACCACATCAAATGAGACGTGCAAACATGGATGCAGTTATGAAGCCGCTTCAGGGCAGATGCGTTGCTAGACCCTTTTTACTGGGGCACGTGAGTTATAATTTACTTTGATAATCCCGCAATAAAGACATTAAACTATATGTAACAACTGAATTGACGCTTCTAAAAGCAACGCAGTTTAATGGAAGACTATGCACGCAGAAATCCATGCCCGTGCGCGTCTGTGTATTTAACGGCAACGCGCATGTCCTGCAGCCTTTTGCGCAGAAGTACTTGGTTACACAAGTTTGTATAGGTAATTATGTTGTAACTGCAATTGTCAAGCAGTTTGTGATGCATTTTGGAAACAGGAGATGAGCGCCTGGTCTAATGCGCCACCTGGCCCGTTCTCGAAGACTTACTTTTAGTCATTATTTGGGTAGCACACATATTCTAAATGCCTTCAGCAGAATTCAAATTAGCCATTTTAATCTAGATTAATTCCAAGATTTAATCTAGATTAATGTAGATTAAAAAAATTAATCTATGCCCACCCCTAAAAAATAGAAAACTATAAATTATACTAATATTTCACAATATTAATATTTTACTATATTTTGATCAAATAAATGCATTCTGTGTGAGACTTCTTTCAAAAACATAAAAAAAATTTATATTAATTGTACTATTAACCGGTAGTGTATCAGTACTGACAAAGGCCCAAAAAATACTGAGATTTAATTTTTTGTCAACATCACACCCTACTTTATACACATTAGTGCTTTTTGTACTGTCTAATGAATTTAAAAACGGCTTTGCTCTTGGTTGCTTGTCAAACACTGCTTTCCATTTCTCCATCCACAGCTAGCAACAGATGCTGAAAAGATATCCCCTCGACAACTGTTCAACCGTTCAACAAAGAGAATTAAAAAACGACAGACTACAGCTCAACTCAAACGGGAATGTGAAATAAAGCGCAGAGGGAATGTAAAATCCTAGACCCATGTTACATTTCCTACACACTTTCTTCTTATATTCTTTGTAGATCCTCATTTTAACAGCCTCGTCTGTGCTTCTACGACTGAAGGCTACCGTTTAAGGCTTACTAAGTGCTGACAAGGACAAAACCGAGACAATGAGGAGCAAGAAAGCCAGGAAATAGCCCTAATCTTCCTGACGGCTCAGAGGATGAGTTGAACAGACACCGAGAAACAATTGCCTTCACTCTGGCGTGTCCAGGTCAAGACGTAATTAGGCTCGGAGTACAGCCTAACAGGATTGTTTTTGTCTAAAACTAGACGCAGGGCTTTTCCTGTGTCAGCTTTTCCCACAGACAGCATGTAAAAGATTAATTGCTAAGCCACTCTTTAGCCTGAGAATAAGATTAAATGTCTCTGAGACGTAAATTATTAAACAACTGGCAGGATCATATCACACTTTTAATAATTATTTATTAAAATAACCAAAATGTCACTGTGTGTTTTAGTCAATCCAAGCTAAACCATCAGAAACTGACACACACAAAATATAAAATGAAGGGACTTTCAAGATTTCACTTTCAGTTCAATAAAGTGAAAAATGGGCAGGCTGCCAGCATCAAACGATATGCCTCTGCACACGGGACCAAGCCCAGAAGGGCGAAAGGATCTGCTATTATTCTGTGGGGGCCAAAAGGAAAAGGAAATTTCCTGCAGACACAATACAGAGCAGAACAGCACAGATTATGAACACATTAAATAAAGGAAATCCGCAAAGGAAGCCCAGTTGTAAGTTAATGAGCAGCCACAACCAGATAAAACTGTTGTGGGTAGCAAAATAAGGCCTTGCAATGTGATCTATCACAAGACTTTCTGATTAACACAGTGATTCGCAACTGTGATGAATGACAATAGTTAACCAATAGCTGTTAATAACAAATTATTGCTGTGAAATGAGATTCTGTTAATAAGATCAAGGCTAGAGAATCAGCCTAATCAACAGATATTTACTCTTTTGTACTTTTTTTGGTTATTGAGTGCACTGATAAATTGCACTATTCAGTGCATCTTATTTACTTAAGTATTACCTGAATACTTACTTTTTACAGTCACACATTTTCAATTGAGAAACATGTAGCATTTTAAGTGGAACGGTTTTAAGCCACACCACAAAAGCATACTGTATAAAAATTAATTTGTAGTCATTTAGATCACAAGCAACTTAGCATAAATAAAATTGTATAAACGATAATAATGCTAACAATAACCAAACAAATTATTGTTATAATTATTATTGTTGTTTATACCATCTTATGCTCATTCACCCATTTAATGTAAGTTGCTAAATAAGCAAAAGCCATGTTTGTATTTGTAATTGTTGCAGTCTAAATTACATTACTTTAGTCTGTTTGTTTGTTTGTTTGTTTTAATATTTTAATTAGTTTATTGTGTTAAAGCTGAAATGAACAAAATGCATAGTGGTTATCAGAAAATTACATAATAAATATTATGCATATTCTGTGAAAAACAGTATCAGTGATCTCTAATCAGTATAAACAAATTGATAGCTTGACATGCATTTAAATGTAGATTTCTTATGGCCAAGAATAAACAGTCAGAGGAGAAATTAAATAAGTAGGACACGTACCTGTTGATCAAAATAGAAAGTTCTATATGAGACAGACGAGTGCTGAGAGTAGGTTTGGACTATGTGTCTGCCTAAGAGCTGTGGTTTAAGCGCCAGTGCATTACAGCTGAGGATGATGAGGAGGAAGAGCAGAGCAGTGTTGGTCAGTCTCATGGCTGAATGAGTGAATCCAGTCACATTGCATGTGAAACTATGAAGCGATGGATCATTAGCATACGAGGAACGAGGAAGGATGTCAAATGACTCGTAGTTGCTCCATGACGCAGAAAAACTTTTAAAACTACACTAAAAACTAAAGAGATACAATGTAACGCCTTAAAATATATAAGTTATAAAACCGTAGCTTTTAAGTTTTTATTTCTTAAATATTAGATGATTTTGAGAAATGATCATGCAGAGAGCTAGCTACATTTGTTAGTCATGTGCGCATAGTTATTAAAAGTGTCTTTCTGTCTCATGTACTCACTCAAAGCGGATTATATCAATAGTTTCTGTCGATAAACGGATTGTTTTGTTAACTTCATATAACGAAACAACGTGCTTCCGTATTGTAAAAACGTGACCACCGTGATGCCTCATGGGTTTTGTAGTTTCTTGTTATTCCTCTTCGCTTACGAAATTGGTACCCATATTGTCGTTTATTTTTAGTAAAATCATAATTGGTATAATTTATCTATTAACAAATATAAATAGGCTTAGGCTATATATTAGTTATGATAATAAACATGCTACACATGAAACAAAAACAAATGTAGTCTACTAGAATCTGAGAGTCTATTAAAGCAATGGTAGGCTATTGTTTCCTCAACAGATTATTTATTTTTTTTAACTAATAAGCTGTATTTGTGTGTGTGGAAGTTTAAATCAGAATATAAATGGTTTTACATATTTCCTACAATATAGTTAGTGTCATAACCATGTTTATTTGAAGAAAGGTATTAACTTGCAGTCTATATGCTGAGAATTAAAACATAAGTTACACAAACAATTGCTCAAAGAAAACGGCTTATTCGCAATACTGAATTGCTGCAGTCATGGGTTTCGTCTCTTTGTGATAAATGTATTACACATAATGCATCACAACTTATATATTGAAAGCACACACTAAAACAATAAATGTACAGTTATCTACTTTGGATACAGATCTTGTGGGTTCAAAAAATGGCGTTTCATCTACACTAGACAAAAGACTGTTACTCCTTGATGAATATTGTACTTCACAATGAAATGGCCATAATAACATTGCTCATACAGAAAAAAATAAGCGATTATTAATACATATACTATACTGAAAATTAGGGCATTGAAACAAAAAAAATCCTAGAGTCCCATTGGTACACAATGCAACACATTACAATATGGCATATATCTGTAAAAGAATGCTAGACAAAAATACCTGACAGAGAAAATACTGTGCATGGCACGTCATGTAACGTAGAAAGAAAACAGTTTATACAAAACTAGAAAAGGTTATCACTTTAAAATAAAATGTTAATAGAAAAGCTTAATATCATATAAGCAGCTGTGTGTAAATATGAGTAAAATGCATTATATACTGCAAAGTAATAGGCATGGACAACCAGAAAAGCTGAAACAATTGGTCCTCAAGTTAAGCATTATTTAGTGTTTTAGTGAATACATTTTGTGTACAAAAAAAAAAAAAAAAAAAAAAAAAAAAACTAAAGGGGAAAACATTCTACTAAACAAAATATCTGAATCATGATAATCACAACTATTATCAAGCACACTGCATCTAAAACCTCAGTTGTAATTCCATCAATTTTGTTAAAAACAAGAAAAAAAAGGAAAAAGCTCTGTAGCAGCAAGTAAAATACTGAAAGTCTATAAAAGAGAAGATTCACAGTTCCATTGTAATGACACAGGTGCAAACAACCTTACAGCACAGCCAAGGTTGGAGGTACAAGTTCCAACTGTTTAAAAGTCATTAAAATGCACAACACAGTTCCAGAACAGACAAAGGCCAGCTGAAATCAGAATCACACTGTATCACACCGTTAAACAACTCTATCATCTTTTCCTCAAAACGATGCATTGGAACACAAAGACCATTTGTGCAAGAACTCACTGAAACATCTATGAAATACATCTCACTCACACATAAACTACACACACACTGTTCTCTCGGCCCCTCAAGTGCCAAAAGCTTGAAACATCGCTACAGTTATTACAATACCAAAGCTAGACTAAATTAACTACAAAGCATCCTGGTATATTTCAGTTCTGATAACACATAAAAATGTGTAAAAGGACAGAAAATCTCCAAATGGGAAATGGAGTAATCCTTGGAAAAAGAAACTATCAATATGGAATGAAATAAGCGTTTTAGACAGTGCATTATAATATTGAGCCCATTCACTTTTAAGCGTAAAATGTGCAAAGACATTAAAGGATGATGTCTAGAACCTGGCTACAAAAAACCTTTGTGATCTGAAAAATCTATGACCTTATGAAACCTGTCAAGAACACAACAAACTATCATTCACACATTTGGGGTCAGTAAGTTTTTTTAAATGTTTTTGAAAGAAGTGTCTTATGCTTACCTAGACTGCAATTATTTAATTAAAATACAAAACAGTAATATTGTGAAATACTGTTACTATTAAACTATTTTTTTTCTACTTAACTATTTAACATTGTTTTCTATCCTAATATATTTAAAATTGTAATTTACTCCTGTGATGCAAAACTAGATTTGATTTTTTTTCCCAAATTATTTTCAATGCTGAAAACTGAAAAGTTAATATTTTTTTTAGGATTCTTTGATAAATAAAAAATGTATAAAAACAGCATTTATTTGACATAGAAATTGATTCATTTAATGCATCCGTGCTGAACAAAAGTATTATTTCTTTAAAGAAAATCTTACTGACCCCAAACTTTTGAACGGTAGTGCATTTCACCTAAAAATCTTGGGGAAAAAAAGAAAAGAAAGAAAGAAATTACTTCTTTGCAAAGAAAAGCGTCTTTTATGAACAACACAATTTTTTTGCTGTTATTTACTTAAGGACATTTTCCTTCTGTTTTGTAATGAAAACACAAAACTCATTACTACGCATAATGCAAAAAACAATCTGTAAAGTATGTATACATTATGGGAGTATATGTTTGAGTATGAGTATACAAACTAATTGTGTCTGGACAGTATTATTCCCATTACTCCATTACTGTATTACAGTAGTGAGAATCATCCTTGAAATAAACAAAAGTAAAACTTCCAAACGAATATATCAACCCGGTTTGAGTGATATTTTTGGTTGAAATATGACCCAAACCTGTGCTCCATGAGATTCCCCAGTGCTATGTAATGTATGACGTCAGGATGCAAATGGCAGAGGCACGTTGGGTTTTTGCTATGACTTCTCAAAATGACATGGCCTTTATTGAGTATTAACAGCCAAACTTCCATGCAAGCAGTAAGGGGAGTTTATATTCTTATAAACTGACTACCTGATAAATGAGGATTTAAAATGGCGGCTTTACTTCACATCTTTCGGTCACAGATTATTTAGAGAGGCTGGCTGTCTGTTTGCATTATTGACTTCTTCATTTAAAAAATGCATGCATAAGCAACCTCAAACAATCTCGCAAGCAATCATCAAGAAGTGCATTTTGTGCGAATAATAAATGTGCACACCAACACACCAATTTTGTGGCAATGAGTCTTAAAGGAGCAGTTTACCCTAAAATAAAAACTCTGTCATCATTTACTCACCCTTACGTCATTCCAAACCTGTAAGCATCATATGGCTTTAGAAGACTTGGAATATGGAATAATACACAAGTCATATGGACTGCTTTGGTCAATGTATACTTTCAGCTTTGTGACAAAGACACAGACAAAGTCAGTCATATGGGTTTGGAACAACATGATGGTAAGTAAACAATGACAGAAGGCTTATTTTTGGATGACCTAGTCCTTCAAGTGGGTGAGACTGCTGATAAAGACCTGCATTCTCATTTTTTTAAATCTCTATTATTACAAATAAATTGGCGCTCAAGTCAACAGGGAAATCCCAACCGTTGCATTGTACAGAAGTGTAGAAATGTCACTGTCTGACCTATCAGCAAGCATTATTGTGTAACAAGACCCTTCCTGGCCAAAAGCATCTAGGAGCATTGGACCCACCTTTAAAAGCAGCATCATCTAGATATCATGTTTTCCCAAATGTTTTAAAATACCCAGGGATTTAAAAAGGGTAAAAGAACTAGACTTCAACAACAGTGGCAAACAGTAACCACTGCAACTACATAGTGGTTACCAACAATACAACCACTTTGTATGCAATCCATGTTGCCCCTCCTCAGCCAGACAGAGTGGCCAAGTCTACTAGTTAATGCTGCAGCAACTCAAGTAATTGATGTTTTTCCCTTCTCCAGGCATGGGAGTGGAGTCGTTGTTGTCCAACGTGTTTTGCTTGGCCTCACGGATCAGTTCGCAGGCCAGATCCAGAAAGAGCTTCTCCACGTTGTCCGATTCTTTGGCAGAGGTCTCCAGATAAAGCATGCTCTGTGCCTCCGCAAACTCCTCTGCACGCTGCCGATGGACTTCTCGCTTATCGGCCAGGTCTATCTTATTCCCTGCAAACAACAACAGCAATGAACAGGGCTCAAATTATTTGATTTCAAGGACATTAAATATCTGGTGACAGATAGATAGTCTAACGTAAACCAGTCAGTTTGTTCAGTGACAAACAGCTTCAAAAACACATTAAACTAATGTTGAAAGACAATTTCCTGCATTGGTTTACAGAGCTCATTGTGACCGACCAACTGACAGATAGATTTACATCCCCCTTTCAGAATCTGCAAAATGTCAATTATTTTAATCAAAATAAAAGGGATTATACAAAATGCTTTATTAAATGTTTATTAAGTACTGACCTGAAAAAGATATTTCATATGAAAGATGTTTACATATAGTCTACAAAAGAAAATAATAGTTGACTTTATATAAATGGCCTGATTCAAAAGTTTACATCCCCTTGATTCTTAATACTGTGTTGTTACCTGAATGATCCACAACTGTTTTTTTGTTTTTTTTTTGTCCTGAAAGTTAAACTGCCCGCTGTTCTTCAGAAAAATCCTTCAGGTCCCACAAATTATTTGGTTTTCCAGCATTCCAGTGTATTTGAACGCTTTCCAACAATGACTGTATGATTTTGAGATCCATCATTTCAGACTCAGGCCAACTAAGGGACTTGTATGCAACTATTACAGAAGGTTCAAACACTAACTGATGCTCTAGAAGAAAAAAATATGCATTAAGAGCCAGGGGTGAAAACTTCTGAACAGAATGGAGATGTGTGCATTTTTCTTATTTTGCCGAAATATCATATTTTTTTCATTTAGGACTGCCCTTCAGAGGCTACAGAAGATAATTACAAAATAAGTTAAATTGACCCTGATCTTCAAATTCAAAGCACTTAAAAGCATTCTGTTTCCTTCATTAGTGAGCGTTTGAACCTATAATAGTTGCATCCCAGCAAGCAACAGTCGTCATTTCACCGTCTGGGTTAACTATAAACCCAATATAGTCCGGCTATGTGTAACCTACTTCCAGCCCAAATAACCTTGAATTTGGTTGCATGCCATTTTTTTGGCAAAATAACTAGTTAGATGTATGAGGATTCCATCCTGTAAGCAAACTCAGCAACGTTTACAAGGTTTTATGGTTTAATTTTTTTTTTTTTTTTTATTGATGACTAGTCTAATATTGGGATATGTTTAGACGTCTATTAAATTTTCACTGACACCCCAAATACAAACTTGTTTTAGCCTAGACGTCTGGGCTGTGTTTTCACGGCTAATAGACGTCTTTTAGACCAAAAATTGCTTGCTGGGATGAGTCCCTCAGTTGTCCTCAATGTGAAAAGATGAATCTCAAAATCATATCAAAATTATCCAAATTGTTGGAAAGGGTTCAAATACACAGAAATGCTGGAAAACTAAAAGAATTTGGGTGATCTGACATATTTTTCTCAAGAACAGCAGGCAGTTTAACTGTTCAGGACAAACAAGGGACTCATGAACTATCACTAAACAAAAAAATATAACTGTGGATTATTCAGGTAAGAACACAATATTAAGAATCAAGTGTATGTAAACTTTTGAACTGGGTCATTTATATAAAACCAATTATTATTTTCTCTTGTGGACTATATGTAAACATCTTTTATGTGAAATATCTTATTTAGGTCAGTACTAAATAAACAACAATAAACATTTTATATGATCCCTCTTATTTTGGTAAAACAGTGTACATTTTGCAGATTCTGAAAGGGGGATGTAAACTTTTGACCTCAACTGTAGACAGACAGACAGACAGACAGACAGATATATCATGTGCTCCAGTACGGAACAACTGTTACTACAATTTGCCTGTGGTCTATTGTGTAGTGCAGTTAATCTGACAATCTTAAGGAAACATAAACTTTACTGATAGAGGACAATGTGTCATTGATTTCACTCTACATACTGTAGCTAAAAGACAAATACATTGTTTTATAATTAGAAAAATTAACCTATTTAAACTTGATTACTCACCTACTAAGATTGTCACTACTTGGTTGTTGGCATACTGCTCGATCTCCCTCAGCCACTCAGGAAGGCACCGGAAGGAATCTTCACAGGTGATGTCGTAGGTGAGAATGAGAGCATTGGCACTGCGGTAGTAACTCTGGGTAATTGAGCGGAACCGCTCCTGCCCAGCCGTGTCCCAGATCTGGAGCTGTGGGAATGAGCGGATCAAATAATCAGTGAAGTCACTTAGCACTTCTAGCAGAACCCAACAAAAACGACAGCTTTCAGTCTATTTCATTAGCAGGAAGTGCACTTAAATGCGGAAAAATGCCCAGAGGGGCACAGACTAAATACTAAATCCATCAGTGTTTTAGTGGCCTAAACTGATGCTTACTACATTTAAAGGCCAAGATTAGTCATATTTCTTCCTTTCTTCCTTAATCGGGCTGTTTTTAGGCCGATTTCTCCCCTTTCGACAATCCTAGGTAACGTCCAATGATCTTGGTTTTAAAGATTATTTTATCAGATTTTCCTGTGGTGTGAGGTGTGTTAAGAGTGACTGAATCTGCTCCGAAGAAGAACGTAGAAGGCACCCCCATCGTGAATCGTAAATATTCAACATGTTAAATATATTGAATGCATTTACAAACTTTCACCATTTTAATTGTTTTTTGTTTAATAAAAAAATCATATAGTATCAATATAATGCTTCATTTCCTTCTTAAAAGAAAAAAAACTTAACTTTGTTTGTATTTAAATATTGATTAGGTATTATCCAAACCTTTTTCCAAACAATATTGCCTGTCAAAAGATTCCAATATGAATAAAGATAAGGCAAAGACACAATGACTTAATAAATAAAGCTTAACTTAAATAAAGTTTTAAAAACTGTTGTGTGGTGTTTATTCTCAAGTCTCAAAAGATTTCCAGAAGGGGAAGTGAGGGGGACTAAAACATGTTTACAGTGTTTATAATGTTTGTAAATGTTTTGTTTTATACTAAGATTTTACATTATTTCTGAATTTAATATTATAATGTGACTTACATGACACACACGCAATTTTGACCCAGTGCAGCGCAACTTAAACGTATCCATATTTAATTCCTATTTTTAATTTTATTTTTTTATTACTTCGTTTTATTTGGCTATGTTAAGAATCCTCCTTGTGTCACTTTAAAAATGTACCCAAAGTCCTGTCAATGTATGAATATTTGAATAAATACAGTAGTACAGTACAGTAGTAAATAGTACAGTCTTATTGGGTTGCGGCTATGTACAAACAGACATACCAACTACAACTAATTTTTTATTTTTTATTTATTTACTTACTTACTTACAATAAGCCCCTTCCGCAAACCCAAGGACATATCACAATGTATGACAAAATGTAATCAAGAACATATCCAAAAGATTGAATACAAAAAAGAAAAGAAATTTTTAAAAAAAGATGACAGAGATCATTTTAAAACTGTAAAATTAAAAATATAACAAAATAATAAAAATAAAATAATTAAAATACTTCTCAAGTCACTATTTATTTATTTATTCATGCTGCAGCAATAACCCCTATATTTTAATAATTCTATTTCTCACACAGTTACCTCAAAATTAAACAAAAACTAAAGAGGCTTACCCACCTTCACTTTCACTCCTTTTATTTCCACAGTTTTGATCATGAAATCAACTCCAATGGTGGCACCTTGTCCAGGAGGGAACAGCCCCTAGAAAATCCAAGAGGATGATTATGAAATTATAATTATCAGAGATTGCAAATTCTATACATTCTATAGAAACTCACTGACTAGTGTTTCTGTATGCACCAAAGGTCTGAGAGTAAATTTCAATTCTCTGTATGCATCTGCTGTACATGTGGCAGAATAGACAATAAAGCACCTTTTGACTTTGACTATTCCACACACCTGAGTGAAGCGTCGAACGAGGCAAGTTTTGCCCACTCCTGCATTTCCTATCAGTACAATTTTGAATAAGTAGTCATAATCCTCCATGCTCACGCTCAGCTGAGGAAACATGAATGAAGAGAGAGAGTGAGAGAGAGAGACAGGCAGACAGAAAGACAGGAGGATAATATGTGGGTGTTAAGAACTGCAATGCAAACTACACATGGCTGAGCAACATCCCTCTGATAAAACCCTGTTTGAAGTAAAAGAGCTGCAGCAGCCCTTACAGAACAAACATTTCAGTGACACCAGTGATGTATTACTGAGAACAAACGAGGGAATAAACTACGCCTGATGTCTCTAGGGACCATTTTTTTGCTGTCCATTCTTTAATTTATTGGATCAACAGTGCCTCTGTATTTTACTACACACATTAGCAGTGTTTGTTTCTAAAGTGTTGCTATAGGAGAAGCTGCTATGCATGTGCTCAAACGCTGCTGTTGCCAAGGCCTATGGCAGGATGCTGAGAGGACCGCAATAAAGACACAAGAATAAAGAACAACTCCCAGACGCCTGTCAACACACATGCATACACGCAAACACACTTTCAACAGCTAATTAAGAATGCCGGTGGACGCAAGCATATGAAATTTAAAAGCAATACAACTGAAAATTGTAAGTTGAGCATAAACAGGCCCCCTATGAAAATACATTTTTGATTCAATATAAAGTTAACTTAATAAGCTGCATGATTAAAAACACTTTACCCAACCACGTCATCTCCACTGCAAAAGGTTCACATTCATTTTGTATAATTGTTTTCAAATGAGAAATGATATAACAAATACTACTACTAATAATAATAATATATAAATTATTTATAATTATTACTATTCACCACTGCAAACATATTTTATCTCACATTCATTTTTATAGCCATTTACTTGCATTGTTTAGTAAACTTTTTATGCTGGTTAACCTTCACATTACCACATATTGCAAAAGCATGAGCACAACTTATTACTCTCATCAACAACAAACCATCTAAACAATATTTCATTTTCATCCAGAAATCAACATGTTGAAAATGGTTTAATGTTCCTTAAATATTTAACATTATGACTGTAATTTGTGCTGTATGGGGAAAAATAGCAATATTAAATAACAGAACAGAAAAGATACTTTATTGATCTCTGCTGGGTATGGATGAAAATATCTGATATGCAATATCTCCAAGCAGAAAACTGAAAACTGATATGCAATACCTCTGAGCCCAGCAAAAGACATAGATGTGGCCTATTAACTTCTTTCATCTTTAGACCCTTTATAGATAGTGAAAACTGCACATTTTATTTTATGATGAAATAAAACCAGCAGGCACAATGTTCTCCATTAGCTAGCAGGATGCTCTATACATTAAAGGTCACATTAAATCATCTTTACACTTACCAAACACAGGGGATTCACCCCACTGTTTCTATTATTCCGAATGCATTCAGTCTTTTCTTCAGGCGTTTAATTTAAACGTTAATAGCAATCGTGCAGCGCCAACAGCAACCTCGGCAGATTTTCGGCTCCAGTGTTGCACAATGATCGCAGAGTTTCCTCGGTTTTTTGACAATGACGTCATGCTGCTTCTTCCCCAGTGGAAGCCGAATCCGGAAAACATCGCCGCTGCATTCTGGGATTTGTAGTTCAACTTTAACCAGTGATATCAGATATCAGAGTTAGATCTTATTTAGATCTCTTTGTTTTAGATCCATTCTATATTGCCGTATGGGATTTTAATCAAAACAGGCGATTGTTTATGGAATAAAATCCCATACGGCAATATACAAATAAGTAAATAAATATAACTATTAACTACTTGAAAATGAACTTTTTTGCTAAAATACTTATGCTAGTATTTTAAGTAGTTATTTGCTATAGTATAGTTATAAATACATATAATTGAATATATATTTTAAAAATAAAAATATATGTTTTTAAAAATATGCATTTAAAAATATAGTTTGCCCTCCATATGTTTCAGTCTTT
>NC_133374.1:33332656-33409037 GCF_049309525.1 Garra rufa
ATGTGTTTCTCACCGGACCGGTTTTCATTTCCGCCTAAACATTGCCCTTGATTTCCTCTAGGAGGTGATATGGAAAGTTAAGTGTCAAAGGGGTTTTCACTTTAGAAGAGCCTGTTATTTGGCAAAATGGGGCTTTTGCCTGACGAAGCGAAGGTTTTGCCTCCTCCGGGGATCGTCAACAGAAATTCATTGTGGTTAGGGCTGTTAGGCTGGGCGACCGCGACGATGCACAACAGTTTAAACCGCAGGCCTGCGTTCAAAGCCGGTGAGAACACATCTACACCAATGCAAAACAAAAATGTTATAGCTGTAATATCAGCACATAGTATTTTTAATTGCACAATAGTAACAAATTAATGCGTTCCTGGTTAAGTTTAATTGCAACCCATACATAAATCAACTAACTTATGTGGGATGGCAATAGTACAGTAATGGTGATAATTTGACATATAACGTTATATATGGTGCCGAATGAATCCCACATGCATATACCGTGATATTTACATGGTTACTAGCGTTTTTATTACCCAGGTCAATGGAATTGCTATTGCACTCCTTCTTATCGCTTAAGTCAATAATATTGCTAGTGACTGCATATCACTTGCATGTTAGTACTATATTTGTAACTGACCAGTTCAAATGTCAAAATTTCATGAAAATAGTGCAGCAGTCACACCAGTTTGAATACATATCTTTAAATTCTGTTGTTTGTTTTTTTGTTTTTATAGGTGTACACCGCCAAGCGCTGTTCATAACTGTTGGATGGTTCATTGGTTATCATCTCACAAAGCATGAGAATTATAAATATGCCAAATTGGACAGGGACATGAATGAGTACATCCGACTGCATCCTAATGAATTTCCAGAGAAAGGTAACAGCACATGGAAATCCAGCTGCATTAGTGTGCTCATTTCTGATTTTTTTTTTTTTTTTTTAGATATTTAAACTTGTGTATGTTGCCACAATACTTTCAATCCTTAAACTATTTTATTTTACTTTCTCAAACCAGACCAGAAGACATTTGCTGAAATCGTGGAGCCATTTCATCCAATCCGTTAAAAGGATTTAGTTGTCACAAGGAATGTGAAGACTATAATTGCAAATCTGGTTGAACAGACTTTAACTATTAAAAATACTCTTGTGATTGATTTATTACGTTGTGTTCTCAATGTTATTAAACTGTTTGGGGGAAAAAAAGACTTTTTAAAGTATTATTTCCAGTGCACAATTAGTTTTTACATTACCAGATAATTTTAATTTTATGGATAGTCAACAAAATAAGATCTTTATTTACTCACCCTCAAAATGCAAGAAACTTAAAATGTCTCATTAGTATTTTGTGGAAAATATACAGTTTAGAATGACAGTAGACTTGTTCAACCCCTGGCAAAAATTATAGAATCACTACACTTTTCATAATGTTTTGAAACATTTTTTTAAACAAATAAACCAATCACAGATAGGACACAAAACATTTTTTGTTTCACTATTCAACACACTGGTTATGTGAAACATACCTCAAACAAATAAAAATTAAATAGTTGAATTAATGGAAAATTATTTTCATATCAACTAGTGGAAGAAATTGTGGAATCATTCAGTGTTGAGGAAAAAAATATGGAATCAGCTTGTAATTTGTATTACTGAAGCAAATATCTAAACATATCTAAAAAAAAAAGTTCTTACAGACCTTAACAAGCTGTTGAACTTGGCTAATTGTAAGGAAACGTCCCCAACAAGAAAGCTGTTAGTTGAAATGATAGAAGGGATTATAAAACTCCTTTAAGATGGAAATCCATCATGGAGTGTGGCAAAAGAGCCTGGATCTAAGTTGGAAGTTGTTTCTAAAATTTGGTGCAAGTATAAACAAAATGGAAAGACTAAAAAACAAAAACATACAGGCAGATCAAGGAAGACATCAAAGCATAAAGATAGAAAACTCAAAGCAATTTGCTTTGAAAATAGAAAATGCACAACAGAACAAATGGGCGGAAGCAGGAGTCGATGTGTATGACATAACTGTAAGAAACCGGCTGAATGAAATGAGATTTACATATAGAAAGGCCAAATGAAAACCGGCGTTAACACATAAACAAAAGAAAACAAAATTAGAGTGGGCTAAAGAGAAGTCATGTCCTTGAAGAAGGACAAGGAGATGGTGCTGGATCTTTTGTCTAGTGCCGTTCTAATGAAAATGTATAAAGATGACTGCCTGAAGAAAAAAATTTAATTTCCCCAACTCATTTATAATATGGGGTTGCATGTCAGGTAAAAGACCAGGGGAAATGGCAATCCTTACTTCAACAGTCAATTCACAAGTTTACACTGAAACTTTTCTCATTCCATCAACAGAAAAGAAGTTTGGTGATGATGTTAGTATGATAATGCAACTTGCCACAGAGCAAAGAGTGTTAAAACTTTTCTTCAGGAAAGGCAAATCAACTCAATGACCTGGCCAGCACACAGTCCAGATCTCAATCCGATTGAAAATGTGTGTCCAATGTCCATGACAAGGCTCCATCTTGCAAGGCTGATGTGTCAACCACTATTCAAATAAGTTGGAACCAGCTTGATGCAGAATATTGTTTTTCATTAGTGAAGTCCATGCCCTAAAGAATTCAGGCCGTCATAAATGCCAAAGGAGGAGCGACAAAGTACTAATTGTGTTTTTTAGTTGATGATTCCATAAGTTTTTCCTCAAACATTGAATGATTCCATCATTTTTTCCTGTACTTGATATGGAAAATAATTTTCCATTCATTAAAAGAGCTTAATATCATTTATTTGAGGTATGTTTGTCGAATTAATAAACAAAAATTGTTTTGTGTCATTTGTATATTTGCTATGAAGTAAAAGAAAGAAATAAATTGGGTGAACAACATCTAAGTGTGGTGATTCCATCATTTTTGCCAGGGGTTGTACATGTGTATATGTAGGGTACTGATTATGCATTTGATGTCCTTTAAAAGTGTTTTGCATAATGTCAGAAAGCATGTTGCAAGGACATGCATTAACAAGGCCATCAGAATCTCTGAAATGACTGTACAAGTTATTGTGACAGCACTGAACAGCATGACATTTGAGTCTGTGCTTTCATGTCACAAACGATTTCAGCAAGACTTTGGCATGGATATTGTACCGATAGCCTGTCTCATGCAATAATGATCAATCCCAGAAGTTTTGCAACAGATTCAGTTGCTCTTGGTTTACTTTGGACAGTTTTATCCATTTATCATTTGGCATAAATTCACAACTAAAAACTGAGCAATACAATTAATATTATTACAGGATATTATGTAAAGGTATTGTGTGAGTGTGTGTTTGTACGTCAGGGTTATTAACGATAACTAAAAGTATTAAAAACTTTGTTGAATGAAATAAAGCTGAAATAAAATAATTAAAAAAATGCTATATTACGACTAGAAAAATGACTGGCAACTAACTGAAATAATTATAAGATGAAGCACTAAAATCACTAACTGGAAATAAGTAAGTAGTAATATTAAAAATAACAGAATTTCTAAAAATGAAAACTGAACATATTAGAATAAAAGCTAATTCAAATTATTAGTAAAAACTAATATGATATAAATAATATTAAAATAACACTGGTATACATATAGTAGTTTGGCCATATTACATCAATGTTTTATTGGCTTAAATGTGTTGCATCTCAATGATTTCACATGTTCTGGTTATTTTGAATGACATTTTGATATATGAATTCATTTTACAATGTGTGACATATGCAGTATATGTACAACTGCATCAAGTGGAGGTCTTTACAGTGTTTCATGTATATGTCATTTGCAAAATTGTGTTCATTAAAAGCAAATCACATAGCATACTGCAACCTCTAATATTTGAGGGTAGCAGTTTGTCTATTTGTTTGTCTATAAAATCTAGATATGCATTTTACAATTGTTCATTAACAATCTTTACATAGAATGTAAAGTAATATCACAAGGCAAATGCAATAGACGTAAACCATTAAATTATTTAAATATTAAAGAAGAAATTCTTTTAAATAAAATTCTAAAACAAAATTATTTGGAATATTTTTTATTGCATGTCACATAGATAGTGACAAGGATGTAAACAGCTTTCCAGGTAATTGTGACCATCCAAGATGGATATGTACTGAGTCCTAATAGCTGATCCCGATGATGTCCAAGTATTTTTCAGTCAAGTTCTGGGACTTCTTCGTGAGCGTTGCCATGACTGTAAACAGGCCTCGCAGATGGAAATGGAAAAGCGCCTCGGGTTCGGCCTCCAGCAAGGGCTCCAGGCCTTTGTGCAGGGTGGCGTGACTCTTGGCCTTGCCGTCGTCATGTGGGACGAGGCCGCTCTCCACCGTGTTCTTGATGGCTTTCAGCAGAAGGTAGTTCTCATACAGGTCCATGCTGTTGTCGGCGGCCTCACAGTCCGAACCGTCGTCGTACGGCACATCTCTGAGAAGGCTGGGAAGCAGGACGGTCTGCTCCATATTGTGAGCTGCTGTGCTGTAGCGCCTCAGGGCCAGCAGCAGGGAGCTTCGGCTGAGCTTGGCATCGGCAGACTGCATGGTTGCTCGAGGTGGGTTTCAGGCTGAGGGCGTCTCTTGATTAGATGGTGTAGCAGCCGGGGCCTGGATGCAGTGCAAAATCTGAAGAAAGAGGCTCTTTTTATAGCGTGTCTGACAGGGGCCGCATGGAACAGTTATGCAACATAGTGGCCTGATCTGCTAGTGGTTGAGTTCAGTTAAAGCACCCCCTTGAGCTAAAACACCCTTATTTCTTCACAGCGTGACATTGTGGCTGCCATGCTGAGACCAAGCAGTTTACTGAAGGACACTGACCTCTCAATGGTGGTTTACATCACACCATCCAATTGTGAAATAGAAATGTGCTTAATTGTATTATTAAATGTGCACTCGTACTGTACTTTATGTCTGAAAAGTATATTTAAAAAAACTGTACTTGCAGATAATATTAGCTTAAAACTGAAATTAAAATAAATCAAAGAAACATGATATAAACATATTAATGAAATAAAAAGCCCTAAAGAGAGTACACTTTCATAACTGTTCTTAAAACACATAAGTAAAAAGTGCATTCTTTCAAACAATTTGTAATAATATCTAATTAAAGGTTTTACTTTATGTGTTATTTGATATTACATTTAAAGTTCATATATTTTGAATGTATTAAATGGCAACCTCATCATTACAAATGTGTAATTATAAATACATTTAAAATACAGCATACCAGTTTCAGTAGAAATGGCATTGAAGTATATTTAATACTTGTCAGTACATTGGGCAGTACATTTTCACTATATAATAAAAATAAATATGAAATTACTAAAGTACTTAAGTATTACTTCAGTGGGTCTTTGTAGGGAATTGTAAATTAATCTTAGTTTAATTATGAATAACACACAGTTAAGTGTCCAAAATATTTCATTCTGTTTACACTTAAGAATTATTTTTATTTATTTATTCATTCATTTATAATAGGTACTCATTTTAAAAGTACACTAACAATTAATGGTAACATCTGAATTAAATGGTTTAATTCAAGTAAAAAATATTATTTAACATCACTGAATCTAAATACATTAAAAAGAAAGAAAACAAATATGGGTTAATTAATTATGGGTCAGATAGAAATATAGCTAAAAATTGTAGGTTACTCCTTTTGTCCAGTGTATTCTACCAAATTCTATCAAATCAGACAAGATATCTTAAAGTGACTGTATAAACTCTGTATTATAAGAAGGTATCAGCTGATAACTAGAGGTTGTATGCACCAATGTTGCATTAAATGTGCGTGCTTTGTTTGTCTAGGTTTCTACAGCATTGAAAACTATACATGGAAACATAAATATAAATCTACAAGTATATCTCTAATCAATTAGAGTGCAATGACATCCAAGGCCAGATTTGTTTGGATTGGCTCTGAACTGTGATTGCACATGTGCAGATGCAATCAGACTGTATGAAATCACTCATATTTGGAAATAACAGTTAGACTGTTTGCACAATGTCTGTAATAAAATAAACATTCAGATTTCATCATTTCTAAGAACATAAAATGGGATTATGATATCTCTTTAATCAGACTATTGACTTTGCAAGAGTAAAGTTTATTTTCTAAGAGTTAAGTTTATCCAAATGTTTAGCATGACTCCAAATAAAATCTATAATATTTAATGTAAAATTTATAATACTTTAACAATGCATTGCTGCATACAACAGAAGCATAGAATGAGGGGCTATGAAGTGAAAATATTTAATATAAATTAAAAAAAAAATAATAATAATTTTGGAAGGTTAGCATATTTGCTTACCAAAAAGACAACAGTGCGCTGAAGAGCTTTAGGTGAAATATGACACATGTGATGTGTAAAGAAAATGAAGAAGTATGAAGGAGCAGGATATTTTTATGTAGCATTTCCGAGCTGCAAATGATGCAAATATGTGAAAATATTATATTTTGTGTATTTACAATATATAAAATGTCAGATGTAAAATTAGCAAGACATTTTTATTCCACAAATGTTAAAATTTTCAGTCTTCATCATTTCCATCACAGAATGGTGTTATACATAATACATGGTCTGAGATGTGGTGGAGATGAATA
This sequence comes from Garra rufa, assembly GCF_049309525.1. Taxonomy (NCBI): domain Eukaryota; kingdom Metazoa; phylum Chordata; class Actinopteri; order Cypriniformes; family Cyprinidae; genus Garra; species Garra rufa. Next base: position 33,339,281 of record NC_133374.1, read on the forward strand.
GCTTTCATGAAAAAAAATGTAGCCTATATGCTGTTTGAGAGTGAAATTATGAAACAAGTTTAAGAGTGTTAAAAAAGGCAATTATGACAAAGTTCGTTTTGGGCGAATTAATCCTTTAAAACTTCCCTTTGAGGCACAGTAATAATCATACTTGCCTCAAGATGGCAGTCTGTCATTGATGCAATGTTGGATCTGTCTCAAACATAGTGTTCTCAACATAGTGTTTGAGACCAGGTCACCGGTGTTTTCATATTTCTTTTTCCTTTTATGTTCCCATACACAGATGATATCCCCCAGTAGGGCTGATGAAAAATTATCCAATATAATCTCTGATCACCAACACAATGCTTTTCAAGGCAGGACCCCATCTAAACATATGGGGGTCCCAAGTGCCAATTGCCCTGTTTCCAAAACCTGTCAACCAACTTCCAAGCTCTTTTGCATTTACTCAACTCCTCTCTTCCCTCTCTTTTTCTTTTACAGGGTATCACAGATACAGATAGTGTTTGTTGCACACAAGCAATCTTGCACAACCTTGGCATCATTTAATTTTTAGATTGTCTGTCTAACAACCATCTAAGACTGGGTTTCTCAACTCTGGCCCTCAAGGTCCACTTTCCTGCAGAGTTTAGCTTCAACCCTAATCAAACACAGCTGAACAAGCTAATCAAGGCCTTCAGGATCACTAGAAAGTTACAGGCAGGTGAGTTTGATCAAGGTTGGAGCTAAACTCTGCAGGAAAGTGGACCTCGATCTAAGAGCTATATCTATCATGATAACCTCTGATCTAAGTGCTATATCTATCATGACAATGAGGCAGGAGAAACCTCGCTCCTCCTTCATGCAGGGAGCACCTGTACCCAACAGGTACAGGTGCTCAGGGATGGGCAGTATTTTAGATAAATGTATTTAAAATACGTATTTTAAATACAAAATACTATTTTGTATTTTGTATTTTAAAGCCTTTGGGAAAAATCTAATGTAATTTGTATTTAAATACATTTAAGATGAGTATTTTGTATTTTCAAAATACATAAAATACTTTGTGCCAATCAACCTCTTTATCAGGGTGCTGATTTAGTTCAGACACAGCCCTCCCCCAACCTTAAAGGGATAGTTCGCCCAAAAATGAAAATGTGATGTTTATCTGCTTACCCCCAGGGCATCCAATATGTAGGTGACTTTGTTTCCTCAGTAGAACACAAACAAAGATTTTTAGCTAAAACTGGTGCAGTCTGTCAGCCATATAATGGGAGTGGATGGGCACCAGACCTTTAAAAGTAAAAAAAACATGCACAGACAAAACCAAATTACACCCTGTGGCTCGTAATGATACATTGATGTCCTAGGACACGAAACGATCATTTTTTTGTGAGAAAATGAACAGTATTTATATCATTTTTTACCTTTGCTACACAGCAATGTCCATCTGTCCTGAGCACAAGTTTATCATCCGGCTCGTTACATGTGCACGCGCTCTGGCGTAGTATACGCAAACGCCGTAAAACCGGTGAAAAGTCCCGGATGAGTTTGCGCAAGCAAACGTAATCTTTTAGTTTTAAATTGGTTTGAACAATCAGGATAAGCACAAGTAATTAACATTTTGAATAGCCGCTATACCCACAATCTCTGTGCACTGTGTAAACAATGAGTGTCATATACATGCGACAGATCGCTTCCGGCATTTGCGTATACTACGCCAGAGTGCGTACACAGGTAACGAGTCGGATGATGAGCACGAGGAGAGATGGACGTGGTGGTGTATCAGAGGTAAAAATGGTATAAATACGGTTCAGTTTCTCGCAAAAAACGATCGTTTCGTGTCTTAAGACATCAATGTATCGTCATGAGTCGCAGGGTGAAAATTTGGATTTGTCTGTGCATGTTTTTTTTGTTTTTTTTACTTTTAAAGGTCTGTTGCCCATCCACTCCCATTATATGGCTGACAGACTGCACCAGTTTTAGCTAAAAATCTTCGTTTGTGTTCTGCTGAGGAAACAAAGTCACCTACATCTTGGATGCCCTGGGGGTAAGCAGATAAACATCACATTTTAATTTTTGGGTGAACTATCCCTTTAACACTCATGCATGTGAGCTGCCTGCAGCAGTCAGCATTGGATCAGCGACTTTTCTCAGTTTTCTGCATTAAGGCAAGGGTGTCATCATGATCAATTCCTTGTTGATTAAAGTTAAAATGGTGCATCATTAAGATTTTCCTTCAGTAAACATGAAAGAATAAAAAAGCACCGACACGTGTAGGAGAAAAATAGCATTAGCTGCCTGTTAGCCGATCAGTTTTGATAGTTTTTTTTTTAATCTATCATCTTTCTGTTATTGAGTTCTTGTTACTGAGTTGAAGTCATGATGGTGATAAAACGTAATAAAAGATGTTTGGGGGTAGGGGGAAATTAGTTTTGTTTTTCCTACAGGGCAGGGGAAGGGAAGATCATTTCTAATCAGTAGTACACATCTAAATGTTTTTGTTTTGCATTCAGAATATGTCCAGATATTTCAGTCTAATAGGGATGCCTGCACTTCATGGCCAGTTTCACATGTATTTTGTGTATTTTAAAAATACAAAATACTGTATTTGTATTTAAATACATTTTTTTACACAGTATTTTGTATTTGTATTTAAATACATTTTTCCACTCAGTATTTTGTATTTTTATTTTAAATACATTTCTATGTATTTATGCCCATCTCTGCAGGTGCTCCTCCTTCATGCAGGGAGCACCTGTACCCAACAGGATCCCAAAGAGAAGAAAGTGGAGGCAGCAGAAGCCTCAACAAAGCTTTTTGCCCCAGGGAGCCAGGTACCCACAAGGAGCACCAAGGTTTGGTGGGTCTCCACAGGGAGCACTGGTGCAAAGAAGAGTCTCACAGGGAGCTCCAATGCCTGCCAGGAGCCCACATGGAGCACCTTTGTCTGGTGGGTACCCAAAGAGAGTAAAGTGGAGACAACAAATCCCTCAAGCTCAGGGGTTCTCAACTCTGGACCTCGAGGTCCATTTTCCTGCAGAGTTTAGCTCCATCCCTAATCAAATACACCTGAACAAGCTAATCAAGCTCTTCATCATTACTAGAAAGTTACAGGCAGGTGAGTTTGATCAAGGTTGGAGGTAAACTCTGCAGGAAAGTGGACCTCGAGGGCCAGAGTTGAGAACCTCTGCTCAAGCTTCTTTCCTACAGAGTTCCTGCCAGAACCCGACAGGGAGCAGCCATACCTGCAGGTTGCCAACAGGGAGGAAAGTGGAGGCAGCTGAAGCCTAGGCCCCCACAAACACAAAATGGAGGCAGTCGAAGTCTCAAGCCTCTTACCAGGGAACTAGGTTCCCACACGGAGCAACCATCCCTGCTGGTTCCCAACAGAGAAGAAAGTGGACGCAGCAGAAGCCTCAAACTTCTTTTCCACAGGGATCGAGGTTCCCACAAGGAACACCCACGCCTGCTGGTTCCCAACAGAACAGAAAGTGGTAGCAGCAGAACCCTCAAACATATTTTGCACACAAAGCACCCAATCTGTGGAGGAAGCATGCCATCTTGGCACCTGTACAGAGGGGTTCCCCACTGGGAGCACCCATGCCCTTTGGTGCTATTAGATGATAATGTCTGTCCCTTTAACAGGACAATGAAGGTCTAATTCGGCCACCTCCACTAAAAAAATGGCGTGTGGAACTAGAGCCTAGAATCTCAACAGAAGCATTGGTTAGTCCATGTTGTCTCTCTTTTTGCTCTTAGATTATTTCAATATCCACTTTTCAATTTATAGACTGTTCATCATGAAACAATAAAAGTAATATGTTATTAGATTCGCTCTATGAAATATATTTTCCAACAGGAAACACCCATGCCTGCCAGGTCTCCAAAAGGAGTACCCAAGCACACCTTTTGTCAACATGGAGCACAACATGCTGCCTTGTCACCAGAGGTAGCACCCGAGCCTGCAGCTGTGCCTACCTCTTTCCCACAGACAGCAACTTTACCCAGCTCTTTCCACCAAAGAGCACCCATTTCTCAGTACCAAGTTCTCATTACAGTCCGAAAGAGGCCGTGCCCAGGGAGCACAGAAGATGTGGTTAGTCCCTCCTATTTACAATTTTCTTATATTTTCAGATTTATTCAGATGTACCAATTTCTTTCTAAATTTAGATTTAGTCTATGAAGTACTCATTAAACCTGCCTAGCATTAAATGATTATGTCTGTTTCTTCAACAGGACAATGAAGGTGTGTTTCAGCCACCTCCACTGAAAAAACGACGTGTGGAAATAGAGGCCAGAGACTCTTCAAAGGCACAGCTCACTTGGAAGAGGCCGTATCCATGGAACACAGGCGCAGCGGTTAGTCCCTGCTGTATCTCATTTTACTTTCAGATGTATTAATACATCTCATACCCTTTTTAGTAATAGAGCCTTCATGTTGACCCCTCAATCTAAAAGCAATATGCCTTCATATTTTGTCTGCAGAAAACTTATTGAACCTGTCTGTTCCCTCAACAGGACAATGACGAAGCTGATCAGCCACCTCCATGTAAAAAGCGGTGCATGCCAGTCCAATGAGGAGTAACAGTTCACCAACTTATTTATATCGATACATATTTCATTCAAAAGTTGATCTACAGTTTAAAGATAATTATTCTTATTGATATATATGTGTGTACACAAAGTTAATCTATATTTTATTTATTATATATTTATGTTATTATATTCATTTTTATGCAGCTGTCTATATTTCATTCATCTGTTTTTATTTGTGTGCACATTATTTGTATTTTCTTTCTGTGTGTAAATGTATTATGTAATAAAAAAAAAAAATGTAAAACTAGAGAATTTGTTAGCTCAAAGAATTTAAAATGATCAGTACGTGTGCGTACATGTATGAGACTATGTTTCTCTCATCACATGTACACTGTAAATCTCCACCAGGTCTTTTGACCAATGAATAGAATGAAATGAGTTATTTAAAACATACATTTCAGTCAGGGAAAGTAGTTTAACTCACAGGAAATTGTGTATAATAATCGTCATTAAATATACGCATTTTCCAGTTTCTGATTAGTAACAGTAATTATGATATCGACTTGTTTCTTTGTCCAGCAAATTCTTCAGTGATATCGATTACTCTTACGTCAGCTCGTCGTCACGGCAACGTGTTTTACTAATCAGAACGGAGTTAAAACAATTGAACAAAATAGGGCTTAAGGTAGCAATATGAGATCGAAACACATGACTATTGTAATTCAGCATTCAGCACAGAGAATCATTATATGTGAATATATGGTTATTTATTTAACATATTCTACTTACAAACGATCACACATAGACAACGTACATAAAACACAAATAGACAGAACGCAGGAGAGAGAGAGAGAGAGAGAGAGAGAGAGAGAGAGATGCATGGTACAGGAATGAACGGTTCTGAACAACCTGAAATAAAACGCAGCTATCTACGTTTGTAGAAAGAACGGATACTTGCAAGCTCTTGTTGTTGTGCATTGGTTCTGTATGTGTTCAGTTCAGAAAGTCCTTTTCCAGTTCCTTGAGAGTTAGGCCGCATGGCTTCGAAGAAGGGTGAGTACTTTAGGCCTCATCTCCAATGCTAGGTGAGCCGCCCCTCCCCCATGGACATGTGAAGTATTTTACTTTTTAGACCCCTCATGATGAAACAGCAGAAGATATATTATTCACACTCTGTAGGCCGGGACACACCAAGCCGTCAGCCAATATTGGGCTGTCGGCAAGCATCTGCCGGGCTAGTTTGTTTGGTGTGTTCCACACGTCTGCGGCAGTTTGTCCTGTTCAACATGTTGAATCGGCGTCGGGGTCATCGGTGTGAGTGAGAACTCTGATTGAATGCTCCATTTAGGCTGGCCACACACTAGACGATTTTCAAATCTTAACCGATTTTAAAACCATGGGAGACACAGACATTAAAGAATTAGTTCACTTTCAAAACAAAAATTTACAGATAATGTACACACCCCCTTGTCATCTAAGATGTTCATGTCTTTCTTTCTTCAGTCGTAAAGAAATTATGTTTTTGAGAAAAAAAATTCAGGATTTCTCTCCATTTAATGGATATGTATGGTACCCCCAAGTTTGAACTTCCAAAATGCAGTTTTAAAACGCAGCTTCAAAGGGTTCTAAACGATCCCAGCCGAGGAAGAAGGGTCTTATCTAGTGAAACGATCGGTTATTTAAGGAACAAATTGACAATTTATATACTGTTTAACCTCAAATGCTCATGTTGTCTCGTCTCTGTGATGCGCATGCGTAGTCTGTGTGATCCGGTTCAATACAGTTAGGGTATGTCGAAAAACTTCAAAATCACCCTACATTGCTGCAGAAGTACCAACCCAGTGTTTACAAAGTGAACATACAAAGAAGATCAAACGCCCCTTACAAAAAAAAGATAAAACAGCGTTGTAGGACAATTTTGAAGAAAACGTGATGGGAGTTTTTCGACATACCCTACTTTTGTTCTGGAAGTGAACTAATCCTTTAAGACAGTTTCAACTGATTTCTAGTCTTACAATCTTCTGATCGCACACACTAGGCAATTTAACCAGACCGGAGACTACACACTTGTGGATTGTAGGAATGATTTTACAGTGACATGACATGTCTCATGAATACTCGCCAGATCAAACGTCACTAAAGAACAAAAACAACTGGAGAACATTCGACATTGTCAGCCGCCTCTCCTAGCATTTGTTCTGTTATAGTGAAAAACAAAGTATTAAAAAAAATATGGGTGATGTTCTTTCTCAGTACTCTGCTATAGAAGCACGCAACATCTGGTAAGTGAGCTTCCTCTCATTGGCCTGATCAAGAGTTCATGTTTGATATTACAGTTTGACTTCAGGGAAGATCCGTCTCGATCAGGAGCAAGTAAATTTACTTAATTTTAATTTGGCAAGTTTTTGACCATTTTGACCATGCACATTTTTAAGTAAAATTTAAGTATGGAATTAAGTAAAATCTACTTAACTAATTTAAGTAATTATTTTAAGTTTAACTCTGCAGTCCTCAAGTACAATTCACTCAGCTACAGTTTGTAAACTTTACTAAAAAAAATGCTATTAAAGCATGTGGTTCACTTACAAACATGTATGTTATCAAGTAGACTGCTTCTTATTGTTTTTAAGGTTATATGTTGACTCAGTGTAGTTACTAACAAAATGAACATAGAGACCTCAATACTTAGCACATGATACACAATGATGGTAACAATCAGTAAATAGTTTTTGAGTATGAATGGGTCATTCTGAGTAGAAAATTAACTCTAGATGTTACAAAACAGTAAGTTACTTAACCTAAAAACAAAAGCAACCATAAAACTATGTAAATACATCTTAAAAACGGCAAAAAATTTAACCTTATTAATTAATCATGCCCAAGTGTATGATTGGAGCAATGGGATCATGACTTTGATATTTACTTCAATATTTACTAACAATCTTTGTAAAAATAACAAACAATTCCAAGTAAAATATACTTATAAGTTCAATTGAACCAAGAAATGAACCAAGATGGCGCCGAGCATGGCAGCCGTGTTGCGAGCTCCGAGCAAACTTTGCAGTTTTTCGTGTGTTTTTCTTGTTTTTTTTTTTGTTTTTTTTTGTTTTTTTTTTGTTGTCTTATGTTTTGGACGTCGTTAGTATAACTGTTTACGACAGACACACGCTTTTAAATATTGGCTCCTTTGTCGCGCAACGCAAACCGGACTTTGAGTTCTTGAACGCCGCCGTTTTATTTACGGACACCGCATCAGAGCCCTTTGTCTGGGCCGCGCGGCCGCGACTGAGGAAACTGTTAGACTCAGACGCCGTCCCCTCCGACCTCCTCTCCCAACAATTTTGCTGGCTAATGTTCAGTCACTGGACAACAAACTCTGTGAACTGCGGGCACGCATCTCATACCAACGAGAAATAAGGGACTGCTGCATTATTTGCCTCACAGAAACATGGATGTCTGCAGTGATTCCAGACTCGGCCATCGAGCTTACGGGGTTCTCCGTGCATCGCTCGGACAGAACGAAGGAGCTCACAGGGAAAAGCAGAGGTGGGAGTGTTTTGTTTCTTTATCAACAACTCGTGGTGTGATGAAAGGAACCTACACTCTATCAAATCATTCTGCTCTCCTGACCTGGAATTTCACATGCTTCTGTGTCGACCATTCTGGTTGCCGAGGGAGTTTACAGCGATCATAATCACAGCTGTTTACATTCCCCCTCAAGCCAACACAGACCAGGCACTCAAAGAACTGTATGGGCATATAAGCAAGCAGGAAACCGTGTACCCAGATGCGGCGTTTATTGTTACGGGGGACTTTAACAAAGCCAACCTAAGAACAATAGCTCCAAGATTTTTCCAGCACATCACAATCAACACGCGTGGTGATCGTGTACTGGACCACTGCTACTCTCCCTTCCGTGATGCATACAAATCCCTCCCCCGCTCACCTTTCGGCAAATTGGACCATCTTTCCGTTCTGCTTCTGCCTGCTTATAGGCAGAAACTGAAACGGGAAGCACCCGCCCTCAGGGAAATTCAATGCTGGTCGGACCAATCGGACGCTATACTACAGGACTGTTTTGATCACGTGGACTGGGACATGTTCCGGGCTGCGTCTGATGATGACATAGAGGCGTACTCAGATACAGTAACGTGTTTCATCAGGAAATGTGTAGAAGACGTAGTGCCGACAAAAACAATCCGCATCTACCCCAACCAAAAACCGTGGATTAACAGTGATGTTCGAGCAGCCCTGTCAGCGCAAACATCTGCTTTCAAATCCGGAAACCCTAACGATCACAGCAATAGCAACCGTTCCACAGACGATGCTATTGCTTTCACCCTTCAAACTGCTCTCTCCCACCTGGAAAATAAAAACACCTATGTGAGACTGCTGTTTGTGGACTATAGCTCAGCATTTAACACCATAGTGCCTGCCACACTTGTCGCGAAGCTACAGGCTCTAGGTCTAAACAGATCTCTGTTCAGCTGGATCATGGACTTCCTGACAGGCAGAAATCAGGTGGTCAGAATGGGCAGCGACACTTCATCTCTGCTGACCCTCAACACTGGTGCTCCACAGGGCTGCATTCTCAGCCCACTCCTGTACTCCCTGTACACACATGACTGTACAGCCACACACAGCTCCAATGTCATCGTCAAATTTGCTGACGACACAACGGTGATAGGCCTGATCACTGACAATGATGAGACTGCCTACAGAGAGGAGGTGACTCCAGCCATCCTTTTGCACTTCTTGAAAATACAGCTCAACTTGCACTTGTACTGCTAACTGTAAATATGTCTAATCGTACACTGTGTGTACTATGTACGTATGTATGTATGTATGTATGTATGTATGTATGTATATATTGCATATTGTCACTCTGTATAATCCTGTAGGTATGTAACTGTCTATATGTAAATTGTCCCTGCACTGTCTGGAGCTCGCTCCCAAGAATTTCACTCACCTAGGCACAGGTGCTGTGGTGATGTGACAATAAAAGTGATTTTTTTTTTTTTTTTTTGAATTGAGTACTCAAGTTAAATTGAGTACTAATATTGAATTTACTCTTTTATTCTTGCCTGAACTCAATTATTTAATTACATTTTAAGAAATTACATTTGTTTTTCTGTATTATTTACTTCACCACAAAATCATTTTTATCAGTGTAAGTACTGTTCATTTAGTTCACTTTTAAAGGTCATTTTCTTTAAGTTAAAGCAATAGTCATAGTAAGACAGGAAACAGGAGTCTAAATGTGCAGCATAGTGCATTTATTTACGTAAGGCAATGGTTAGAATTATTGAGTTATCTAAATAATTTAACACAAAGTCAAAAGTCAGAATGAAGATCACATACATCAATAGAAAAACTGTACAATTATTTCTAGCATGGCCCCTCCTTACACAGTGTCCCCTAAACAGTATTTGGACACTTAAAGTAAGTCACATTTTAAATTGTCTGAATGCTTATTTTATTAGATATTCTAATTGGAAAAGATCAAACCAAGTGGTAAACGTGGGCTTCAAGCCTTATTCTTCTAACTTCTCTTGACTTATTGTTTTTTCTTGATGCCTAAGTTCATGACATGAACATGATCGACTCACTACTACTTTTTGTCTTTATTTTTAACAGTATATGTTTTATTTTATATAGTTAATTTTAGAACCTTTCTTCCTGTGAAATGCCTTCTGGAAAGTATGTTTTTGCTATCGTTTTGTAAAAATAAAGAAATAAATGTCAGTATTTTTATTAGTGATATTTTGTTCATGTAAATTTGTAAATTTTAATTGAGGCTTAAGTGTCCAAATATGTTTTATATTCACTGTAAACACACAGATCATAGCACATCAATTGCTAAGAATGTGCTTCACACCCCAGCAAACATGACAAATGATCCATTAAACCATGGATCTCCTCCTTTGTCATTTCTGTCTGCAAGAATGACATTTTCTGATCTGTAGAGGGGAAAGAGAGAGGTCTGCTAAACTGGGTATCTGTAGGCACAGAGACAAAGAGAAAGTGTATGAAAGACAATCACAGATGATGATCACTCGTGTCCACCTCTGAGATGCTGCTAGCAGGTTTTACCCTCTATTGAGTCTGTTTTACGCTTTTAAGCCGCAGAGCTGATCATCTTTGATCAGGATGGGATCCTTTTATTGTGCAATGCATCAAACATTTTCAGTCACTCCTTCTTTTTCTGCCCATTGACTATGATCTCCAAGACATGGGTGAGGTCCATCATCTTGGTGAGCATCTCCATGATATCAGGATGTTCTTTAGCACCTGTGATGAACTCTTCCAGTGTCAATTCACCTGCCAAAATATAGGCAATTGATTTTAAGGGTGAATCCTTTTTAAAGTCAGATTTCAACACAAAATTATTTATATTAAAATATGTTTTACATGTTTTTAAAAATGAAATATGATTCCAAACTTTAACTGGTTACATTGGTTATATTATATTTTTATTTATTTAACTGTTATATTGAGTCTTTTTTACCACTGAAATTTGTTATCTATATATAGATGCTGTAATGAATATTAATTTTAGTCCATAACCTTGTTCTTATCCTAGTTCTATAAAGAAATCTAAACCATCACCCTTGTTAATTGCAGTATTGGTGTAAGCCTAATGGATTTAGATTCTGGCTTATTATACTATACAAAGGTTGCAGTTTCAATCCTGAACAGAAGGACTTGTAAAGTGCAACTAAAGCATATTAAACAACATTGTGCCCAACAGGAGGATTTAGGACTTAGTGTTATGTAATTTGTTCCAAATGAAATATTCCAGTTGACAAATTACGCCATAGGTTAATGTAATATAGCAGCGCTCACCTTCATTATTGACATCAATCCTCTCGTAGATCAGAGACACAATATCATCTGGAGGAATATCATAACTCCGGGTAATGTCCTGGATGGCCTGGGCAAAGATGAAAAATATTAATATTTTCTTTTTTTACTAACATGTCTAATTGCCACAGTCTAATTTTCCTCCCTTTAGAACCAATGTCTGTCATGTAGCTTTAAAATATGTTAATGAGATCAGATTTTTCTATCATATAAACATTATTTGTCCAAAAATGTGTCACTGACTTGGAAACTTGAGAATTATTTTACCTACAAAAATTAGGAAAATAAAAATGAAAAACATGAAATGAGAAACTGTTTACAAAATATTAACAAAAACTGTAATAGTATAATAATGATCCTAAAATAACAAATTGGAAAGTATAATTTAACTATTTAAAACATTCCTTTTTGCATGCAATCAATCCATATAAGAGCAATTTTGTTATATTTAAACAATACAGAAGTACAAAACTCTCTTAATAATTCTGTCCCATGGACAGGTGTAATAGGATAGAAACTGCATTTTGAAAATGAAGGAGCTTAGCAAACAGTCATCATGGATTTAGGTTAGGATTAAATGCTAATTTCTTTCCCTAAAGTCTATTTAAAGATACACTCCGTCATTTCATCATTAAAAAGACTTACACATGAAGATGTAATAGTATGTTTGAAAATATTTTTTTAATTATGCAGACTCTTATGAGAAAAGGACTGCAAACATATCAGAAGTTTGATAGCAAATAAATGTTTTTCTCTACATGAAGCAAGCTGCCTCATGAAGGCTTCCATGTTGAAACCACAAGACCAGTTAAATACTACTTGCTTTATCTCCATAATACTAAAAAAAATTTGGCCTGAGGAATAAACAAAACAGGGCTAACTGTGAATAGAGCATTTCTACTATGCCATTGGTAACTGAAAACCATTGCTTTTATGCGATGCCATGACTGAGCACACCTTCAAAACAACTCTAGTCTGAACTAGTTGTCATACAACAGATCACTGAATACACGCAGGAAAAATTAATACATTACTTTGAATATGGTCTCCATTTCATCTCTGTCAATTTTGCCGTTTCCATCCTGATCAAAGAGCTTGAAGTACCACTTCAGCTTCTGGTTTATTTCTCCTTTCAGTAGAAGACTTACAGCTGCAATGTATTCTACAAAATCTATATAGCCATCCTGTGAAAGAAAAAAAGAACAATAGAAATAAAAAAAATATATATATATCACTATATAATATACGACACTGGACCCTGCTCTTAAGTAGCATGGGTATATTTGTAGCAATAGCCAAAAATACACTGTATGGTTCAAAATTATATATTTTTTTAGGACAAAAATCATTAGGATATTTAAAAATGACTGGTCATATAATATAACATTCTTTCAAACAGGATGCATTCTTACACTGAACAGTTAGATAGAGCATGAAACAAAATGCAGGGATTTCCAGTTTATAAATGTTTGTCACCAGCATACTCAATATCCACACACGCCATGTAATTTTATCACATAAAAAATGTCTTTGTACTTGTTTTAACTAGAGTTTTATTAACAGATCTATACACATAACCAAGTATGCATAAAAAAGTATGCCAAATGTAATAAGAATGCAATAAAAAAGTTTTCCAAATGTTGCTTTTCCACACTGACATGTCTAAAACGTTGAAGTACCTCACCGCGTAAGCAAAAATGTAACAAAAGCTCACTGCAATGATACCGAGACACCAGACATTTAATTTATGCACAACTGTTATGTTTTTCCACAAGACAGCAACTTTAAATTTTCGGTCAGTAATGTGATATATGTACAAAATATATGTTTTCAACTTTGTCCAGATTAATGTGGACATAGCCTATAACTGGATTTGGAGTTTGACTGGATTGTAAAATGGATTCCTGTGGACTGTAGGCCAGTAATTGGCTTATGTTAATTGATATATAAAGGCCATTTGATGATTTAATGATTTATTTGTCTGCCACAATAATGTCTTTTATCTATGTTTGGAATATTGATATGTGAATAATAAATCATTTAAAAATAAATGATTCATATAATTAATTTGATTAACCTTATAATACATTACAAATATGTTACCCTGGACCACAAAAACAATTATAAGGGTCAAAAAAAAAAAAAAAAACTTTCCATTGCTAGGATAGGACAATATTTTATATTTGAAAGTCTAGAATCTGAGGGTGCAAAAAAAATCCAAATGGTCCAAATGAAGTTCATAGCAATGCATTTTACCAATCAAAATTAAGTTTTGATATATTTACGGTAGGAAATTTACAAAATATCTTCATGGTCACATGATCTTTACTTAATATCCTAATGATTTTTGGCATAAAAGAAAAATCACTTATTTTGACACATACAGTGTATTGTTGGCTATTGCTACAAATATACCTGTGCGTCTTATGACTAGTTTTGTTGTCCAGGGTCACATATATTCCCTCAAGCAAAAACATGAAGAGGGCATCTTTTAAGATCAACTGAACCTGCGTAATATACCTAAATGATCCATTCACACATTTCACTCACCCCATCCATGTCAAAGGTGAAGAAGACTTGGTCCACATAGCCACTGGCTTCCTCAGACATCCCCTGCATCTGTAGCATGGTCTTGAGTTCAAAAAGCGTGATGAGCCCTGATGGCGATTCCCTCATGAACTTGTTGTACCAGTGGTGCATATCCTCAGCCAAGACTTCATCCATGTTGGATCCGTGGGCACCCATAACTCCTCAAAGAAACTTTTTCTAAATGAAATATAGAATTGGTTTGTCAAATCCAGAAGTCCAACAGTAGCCGCAGTTTATTGAGTATGAGCTGTGAACAGTTTGCCGCTCCAAGCTGGGATTGACTGTTGATGACGGCACAAAGCCTAAAGCCCTATAGACTAGGCAACTAAAATGGGAGATAACCCTTTAATTGGATAACTGTTGAAACCTTCCAAGAACTAAAGGACATCTATGGCCGTCAAAGAGGGAAATTGGAAATAGCCACATGGATTTACCCTTCCCCCTTGGCAGGATAGGTCATGATTTGCTTTAATCCTGAACTTCCTGACCTTGTCTGCAAGGGTTTAGCGTAGAATGATCACTTTCAATGGAGAGGTCAAGATTTGGCCAATAAGCTTAAATGTTCCTGGCCTCTCTGAGTAAACCACGCCCAGTGTGACTTTTATTTGCAGGATTTCTGAGGATGGTGAGTAAATATTCCTGGCCTCTCTGAACAAACTCCTCCCAGTGTGTCTTTTTTTTTTTTGGTGAGTTCTCATCTAGGGAAACCCTAGGCTATATTTGAATCCACCAAAGTTCAGTGTGGTACATAACTAGGGTGGAGGATATTTTAAGAAGTGATTACAACTGTATCAAGAGATTCAAACTGTATCAAGGGACAAAATATAGCAGGGCTCTGCTAAATTTAAAACACTAAAGTAACGGAATTTTCCGTTGAAAGTAAATAAGGCAATGTTTAGGAAGTAATTAAGGCAGGTATCACTATTATTATTGTTTGTATTTAGAATTACAGTTGAAAAACCTTAAATAACTTGCATACACAGGCACCTATAGCCATGATTTTTGCTCCACACATGTGTATTAGTGTTCATTTTAATCCTGGGAAATTTGGAATGTGTGCATCTTTCCATTCCAAATTTTATTTTCCATGGTGAGAAATATTACTTAAAGATGATAATGATAACAATTTCTGATTCTTCCACGATTCTTCCACCTAGCAACCACCCAGAACACTCTAGAAACTCCTTAGGAAACATTTAAAACACCGTAGTTACCACATAACAACATGTTAAAAGTTTGCAAAGGGTATAAATAGCAGAAGGAAGTTGAGGAAGCCTCATCTGAAGCTGGCTCACAAGAAAGCCCGCAAAAAGTTGCCTAAGGCAACCTGTCCAAGAGCATGTCCTGTGGTCTGATGAGACTATAAGATAAACTTGTTTGGCTCAGATGGTGTCCAGCATGTGTGGTGATGTTCTGGTGAGGAGTACCAAGAAAATTGTGTTTTGCCTACAGTCAAGCATGGTGGTGGTAGTATCATGGTCTGGGGCTGCATGAGTGCTGCTGGTACTGGGGAGCTGCAGTTCATTGAGGGAAACATGGATTCCATTATGTATTGTACATTCTGAAGCAGAACATAATGCCTTCCCTCCAGAAACTAGGCCGAACAGCAGTTTTCTAACATGATAATGATCCCAAACACACCAACAAGATGACAATATGACAACATGAAATATGTCTCCAGACCTGAACCCTGTTAAGCATCTGTAACACATCCTCAAATGTAAGGTGGAAAAGCACCATGTGTCTAACGTCCAGCAGCGTCCAGGAGTGGAAGAGGATCCCAACGACAACCTGTGCAGCTCTGGTCAATTCCATGCCGAGGATGATTAAGGCAGTACCAGATAACAATGGTGCTAACACAATATTAGGACAAGTTCACTCAGGGTGTACTCACTTTTGTTGCCATATGTTTTGACAATAATGGCTGTATGTTGAGTTATTTTCAGAGGACAATAAATCTGTACTACTATACAAGCTGCACATTGACTACTCTAAAATATATCTATGTTTCATTTCTATAGTATTGTCCTTTGAGAAGATATACCAAAATGGTTGCTGAAATGTGAAGGGTGTACTTACTTCTGTGGCATACTATATATATATATATATATATATATATATATATAGCATGTTTTTGCTATAAATATGTTGGTTTCATTCTAAACATGGTAATTATCTTTAAGATGGACACCCAATGTAATATATGATATTTACCATCTGAATCTAACAATGTCATGTCAACAAATGGAAAAGCCAGCCTTTTATTTATTATCATGTTAATTATTGTGCCTTTTACATATTCCTTTTTAGTTAAAAACGGTTGCTTTAATTATTTTAAACAAAACTGAAAAATAGTAAGAAAACGTTTATCTCAATATATATTTAAGAATTTTAGCAATTCTCATTTCCACTTAAATCTACATTTTTAAAAACATCAAATATTAAATCAAGTAAGGCAAGGCAAGGCAAGGCAAGTTTATTTATATAGCACATTTCATACACAATGGTAATTCAAAGTGCTGTACATAAGAGGAATAGCATAAAATCATAGTCATACAAATTTAAAATAATAATCACACAAACAGAAGAACATTTTAAATGATTTTAAAATTGATTTAAATTAATTAAAAACAGTAGGAATGGTTAACAATAACAACAATAAAAAACAGAAAAATTGATTTTAAAATTAATTTGCACAGTAAAATGATTATACATAAAATAATGCAATCAGTTCGGACATAGCACAGTGCTCATTCAATAAATGCACAACTAAACAGGTGAGTTTTGAGTCTGCATTTAAATGTGGCTAATGTATTTGCACATCTGATCTCTTCTGGAAGCTGATTCCAACTGCGGGCGGCATAATAGCTAAAAGCGGATTCCCCTTGTTTTGTGTGAACTCTTGATATTACTAACTGACTCGATCCTAGTGATCTGAGTTGTCTGTTAGGTTTGTATAAAGTGAGCATATTTGCAATGTATGTAGGTCCTAGGCCATTGAGTGCTTTATAAACGAGTAGAAGTACTTTAAAATCTATCTTAAACATAACTGGTAGCCAGTGTAAGGACCTGAGGACTGGTGTAATATGCTCAGATTTTTTGGTTCTAGTCAGAATCCTGGCAGCAGCGTTCTGTATGAGCTGCAGCTGTCTAATGGTCTTCTTGGGAAGGCCAGTGAGGAGACCATTACAATAGTCTACCCTGCTGGTGATAAAGGCATGAACAAGTTTCTCCAAATCTTGACGGGAAACAAAACATCTAATTCTTGCAATGTTTTTGAGATGGTAGTATGCTGATTTAGTTACTGCTTTGACATGACTACTGAAACTGAGGTCTGACTCCAGAATCACACCCAGATTCTTGACTTGATTTTTTGTTTTTTGACCCCTAGTGTCAAGATACGCATTTACCTTATGAACTTCATCTTTGTTTCCAAATGCTATGACTTCCGTTTTCTCCCTGTTTAACTGTAAAAAGTTTTGGCACATCCAACTGTTAATTTCATCAATGCATTGGCAGAGAGAGTCAATGGGGCTGTAGTCATTTGGCGATAAGGCTAGGTAAATCTGGGTATCATCTGCATAGCTGTGATATGCTATTTGGTTCTTTCTCATTATTTGACTTAGTGGGTGTCACGGTACTGAGATCGACCGGCTTCTCATGTCTTGTGATTTGTGAGTTTGTCTATGTTGTTCGTCACGCTCTCTGCGCAGCTGCCAATCAGTCCCGCACCAGCTGCAGCTCATCATCTCGGTCTATTTATACTCACCTCATTCTCTCTTCCCCTGTCAGATGATTCACCCCGGACCTCGTTCGTGTTGTGTTTTCCCTGCCTGTCTCTGGAGTCTTCGTCGCTGGATGTTGTCTGTGTCTTCGTGTGATCTTCACTGTTTGTCACGACACCTCCGCGCACCTCTCTGGATTATTCACGCCGTTTCTCCGTCATCGACCATCAGCCCTTGCACCATCCATCCGAGAGACATTCATCATCATTGCACTGAGTTTACCATCTGTTTCACTTCAATAAACATCATTCACCTGCATTTGCTTCCTCCTCTTTGTATATCATCACAGAATCATCTGACCGTCATGGAAGCAGCAGGCTCCTCCCCATCCACACTGGAAGACTTCATGCGAGCCTGCGTCTCTCGGATGGACAGTCAGGATAAATCTATGGCCGAGTCCGGACAGGCCATCCGGGCTCTCGTGGTGCAAGTGTCCGAGCTCACCCAGCGTATGCAGCAAATGCAACCTCCCGCTGCGCCGCCCACGCCGCCGGTAATTCCATCTCCCCCGATACCATCCAACGTGACGCCACCATCGGAGCCCCGCCTTCCCACCCCGGAACTCTACAGCGGTGAGCCGAACTATTGCCGAGCTTTCCTCACTAGATGTTCCATGCATTTCGCTTTACAGCCTCGTACCTTCGCTAGTGAGGAAAGCAAGGTGGCGTTCGTGCTCA
Source organism: Garra rufa (assembly GCF_049309525.1). Taxonomy (NCBI): domain Eukaryota; kingdom Metazoa; phylum Chordata; class Actinopteri; order Cypriniformes; family Cyprinidae; genus Garra; species Garra rufa. Next base: position 33,357,714 of record NC_133374.1, read on the forward strand.
CCCTGCTGTCTGGGAAGGCGGCATTGTGGGGAACGGCGGTGTGGGAGAACCAGGACCCTTGCTGTGCTTCGTTCGCTACACTCTCCGCCGAGATGAAGAGGGTGTTTGACCGCGCGGTCGCAGGAAGAGAGGCCGCGCGGCTATTGACGGATCTCAAACAGGGGGAGAGATCCGTCTCGGACTATTCGATCGAGTTCCGCACCCTGGCGGCAGAGTGTCAGTGGAACGAAGAGGCGCAGTGGGACATGTTCCTGCATGGGCTGGCCGACCGAATCCAGAAGGAAATCTACGCCCTGGATCTACCCGCCACCCTCAACGCCCTGATCGACCTGGCACTGCGGGTAGACTCTCGACTCTCCCGAGCCGAGCGGCGGTGTCTACCCGCTCGGCTCCCCCCTGGGGAGGGAACATCATCTCGAGCCAGCGGCGGAGATTCGGACGGCCCTGCCAACGATCACGAGCCCATGCAGGTGGGGCGAGCTCGGCTTACCCGGGAGGAGAAGGAGAGGCGGAGATCCCAGGGACTTTGCCTGTACTGTGGAACATCTGGACATTACGCCTACAACTGCCCGTTAAAAGGGCCAGCCCGGCAGTAAAACTGAGGCTACTGTCGGGTGGGATCTCCGCTACAAAGACCTCATCCAGCGCCACCTCCACTCTTCTCCCGGTTAGGCTCAGATGGTCCAACCATGATCACCGCTGCACTGCACTTGTGGATTCCGGGGCTGAAGGTAATTTTATGGACTTTAATTTTGCTCATCAGAACCTTGTTCCCCTCATGCCCCTCACAGATTCCATAGCTGTCAGCGCACTCAATGGCCAGAACCTTCCCACCATCACCCACATCACGGAACCCGTCACTCTCACTGTGTCAGGCAATCACAGTGAGAGCATCTCATTTTACATCATGAACTCTTCCCACTCCCCCATCGTTCTCGGACATCCATGGCTCACCAGGCACAACCCCCGGATTGATTGGCAGCTGCAGTCGGTGTCCGAATGGAGCGTTAAATGTCATGAATCTTGTCTGGTGTCTGCTTGTTCGTCTGTTTCTGGCTCTGTGTTTCAGGAGAAGCCGATGGATCTAAGTAACGTGCCCGCGGAGTATCTCGACCTGAAGGAAGTGTTCAGTAAGTCTAGGGCTGCTTCTCTTCCTCCACATCGTCCCTATGACTGTGCAATAGAGTTACTGCCAGGTACGTCTCCGCCTAAGGGCAAATTATATTCACTTTCAGTTCCTGAGAGAGAGGCTATGGAGAAATACATTTCTGATTCTTTAACAGCCGGGTTCATTCGACCCTCCTCTTCTCCAGCGGGGGCGGGGTTCTTTTTCGTGGGGAAGAAGGATGGGTCTCTGCGACCTTGTATTGATTACCGGGGGTTGAACAATATCACGGTAAAAAACACCTATCCTTTGCCGTTGATATCTTCATCCTTCGAGAGGTTGCAGGGAGCATCCGTCTTCACTAAATTGGACTTAAGAAATGCTTATCATTTGGTCCGCATAAGGAGGGGAGATGAATGGAAGACCGCCTTTAATACCCCCAGGGGGCACTTTGAATACTTGGTCATGCCCTTCGGCTTGTCCAACTCCCCAGGGGTCTTTCAGGCACTCGTCAATGACGTGCTGCGAGATATGGTCGATCAATTCATATATGTCTACCTGGATGACATATTGATTTTTTCTTCTTCTCTCCAGGAACATGTGCAGCACGTCAGGCGAGTGCTTCAGAGGCTGTTAGAGAATGGGCTTTTTGTCAAGGCGGAGAAATGCGTTTTTCATGCACAGTCTGTTCCTTTTCTAGGGTACATCTTGTCGCCGGAGGGAGTGCGTGTGGATCCCGAGAAGATCAAGGCTGTGGTGGATTGGCCAACTCCAGATTCCCGTAAGGCCCTGCAGAGGTTTCTGGGGTTTGCCAATTTCTACCGGCATTTCATTCGCAATTTCAGCCAACTAGCCTCGCCTCTGACCGCCTTGACCTCCCCCAGAACGACGTTCAGGTGGTCGGATGCAGCCGAGGCTGCGTTCGCCAAACTGAAAAGCCGCTTTGTTTCGGCTCCCATCCTGATTACCCCTGATCCATCACGTCAGTTCGTGGTGGAGGTCGACGCGTCTGAGGTGGGGGTAGGTGCGGTGTTATCACAGCGCTCTCCCACAGACGACAAAATGCATCCCTGCGCGTTTTTTTCCCATCGTCTATCGCCAGCTGAATCAAATTACGATATTGGTAATCGAGAGTTGTTGGCAGTCAAATTGGCATTGGAAGAATGGCGCCACTGGTTAGAGGGGTCGGGGGTACCTTTCATAGTGTGGACCGATCATAAAAACCTCGAGTATATTAGAACGGCTAAAAGATTGAACTCTAGGCAGGCTCGGTGGGCATTGTTTTTCGGACGTTTCGATTTTACTCTTTCGTACCGCCTGGGTTCCAAAAACGTCAAACCCGATTCTTTATCTCGCATTTTTGACCACTCCGATCGCCCGTCTACTCCCGAGAGTATTTTTCCCGAGACGCTTATCGTTTCAACTCTCATATGGGAGGTCGAATCGAAGGTTAAGACAGCCTTAGAAGGGGTAACGCCTCCGGCCGGATGCCCACCGAATCGTTTATTTGTGCCAGAGGGATTACGGTCCGAGGTTATCCAGTGGGGGCATTGTTCCAATGTAGCTTGCCATCCGGGAGTCAGTCGAACCATTTATTTGGTCAAGCAACGATTTTGGTGGCCTCGTATGGCTCGTGATGTTCGCAGTTTTGTTTTGGCTTGCTCAGTTTGTGCCATTGGCAAGACTTCCAACAGACCCCCTGATGGGCTCCTTCAACCGCTGCCGGTACCTTCGAGACCCTGGTCCCACATCGCTCTAGATTTTGTCACCGCCCTCCCACCCTCCCAGGGTAACACGGTAGTTTTAACCGTGGTGGACCGGTTCTCGAAGGCTGCCCACTTTATTCCCTTGCCCAAATTACCCTCAGCCAAGGAGACAGCGGTGACTGTCGTGGATCACGTCTTTCGGTTACATGGCCTCCCGACGGACGTGGTCTCCGACAGGGGACCCCAATTTGTGTCCAAATTTTGGCAGGAGTTTTGTAGATTACTGGGGGCTACTGTTAGTCTTTCGTCAGGTTTCCATCCTCAGAGCAATGGACAAACTGAGAGAGCCAACCAAGATTTGGAGAGAACGTTGCGATGTGTGGTCGCTAGAAATCCTTCCTCCTGGAGCCAAAAACTCTCAATGGTGGAGTATGCCCACAATTCATTACCAGTATCGTCTACGGGCCTATCCCCATTCGAATGTAGTTTAGGGTACCAGCCACCAGTTTTTCACAGTCTGGAATCCGAAGTCGCGGTTCCCTCCGCTCACGCATTTGTCCAGAGGTGTCATCGCACTTGGACTAGAGCCCGTGAGACTCTACTCCAGGTGGGAGTGCGCACCAAGGCTAAGGCTGATCGCCACCGGTCGAGGCCTCCCGTATACGTCGTCGGTTCCAAAGTGTGGCTTTCTACTAAGAACATTCCGCTCCGTTCCGTATCGAATAAACTTGCTCCCAAATTTATTGGCCCGTTTCCTGTCACCAAAATCATTAGTCCGGTGGCAGTCCGCCTTAAACTTCCTCCAGTATACAGGAGGATTCATCCCGTCTTTCATGTCTCCAAAATTAAGCCCGTGTTTTTTGCACCCATTAATCCGCCAGCCCCGGTTCCCCCACCGCCGCGACTCGTAGACGGGGAACCTACATATTCGGTTAATCGTATTCTGGACTCAAGGCGCAGGGGACGCGGATGCCAGTACTTGGTGGACTGGGAAGGTTACGGTCCGGAGGAGAGAAGTTGGGTACCTGCCAGGGACATCCTGGATCACTCCCTTATTGATGATTACAATCGACAGGTAAAGGAGTCTGGGAACGTCAGGGGACGTTCCTAGGGGAGGGGGTACTGTCACGGTACTGAGATCGACCGGCTTCTCATGTCTTGTGATTTGTGAGTTTGTCTATGTTGTTCGTCACGCTCTCTGCGCAGCTGCCAATCAGTCCCGCACCAGCTGCAGCTCATCATCTCGGTCTATTTATACTCACCTCATTCTCTCTTCCCCTGTCAGATGATTCACCCCGGACCTCGTTCGTGTTGTGTTTTCCCTGCCTGTCTCTGGAGTCTTCGTCGCTGGATGTTGTCTGTGTCTTCGTGTGATCTTCACTGTTTGTCACGACACCTCCGCGCACCTCTCTGGATTATTCACGCCGTTTCTCCGTCATCGACCATCAGCCCTTGCACCATCCATCCGAGAGACATTCATCATCATTGCACTGAGTTTACCATCTGTTTCACTTCAATAAACATCATTCACCTGCATTTGCTTCCTCCTCTTTGTATATCATCACAGTGGGAGCATATACAGGCTGAACAACAGCGGCCCTAGAATTGAGCCTTGTGGGACTCCGCATGTCATGGACGTCCACTTAGACTTATGCTCTCCTATACTCACATAATAGCCTCTCCCTTCTAAGTATGACCTGAACCAATTTAGAACCATCCCAGAAAGCCCGACCCAGTTTTCCAATCTATCTAAAAGAATGTTATGATCGACAGTGTCGAACGCAGCACTGAGATCTAGTAGTACCAGCACTGATATTTTGCCAGAATCTGAATTTAGGCGAATATCATTTATTATCTTTATGAGCGCTGTCTCTGTGCTATGATGTTGTCTGAAGCCAGATTGGAAATGGTCCAGGTATCCATTTGAGTTTATGTAGTGATTCAGCTGATTAAAAACAACCTTTTCAATAATCTTGCTTATGAACGGAAGATTTGAAATTGGTCTATAGTTGCTCAATATGGTGTTATCAAGATTTTTCTTTTTCAGAAGGGGCTTAACAGCTGCAGTTTTCAGGGAGTTTGGAAAAGTCCCAGAAAGAAGTGAGGTGTTCACCACTTCTAAAAGATCTGCTTCTAAACAGCTAAGCACACTTTTGAAAAAAGATGTGGGAAGTGTGTCAAGGGGGCAGGTTGACGATTTGAGGTGCTTTACTGTTTCTTCCAAAATGTTGCTATCGATTTCTTCAAAAGTAGACATAATGACTTCTTTTTGAAATTGCGGTCGAAACTGTCTGATCTCTGCATAACTTGAGGGTGTGCTAATTGTCTTTCTGATATTATTGATCTTCTCAGAAAAGAAGGAAGCAAACTCATCGCACTTTCTGTCGGAGAGCAGTTCACTAGGGATCTGACTAGGGGGGTTTGTTAGTCTCTCAACGGTAGCAAAAAGAGTGCGAGTGTTGTTTAAGTTGCTGTTTATAAGGTTCGAGAAGAATGTTTGTCTAGCTTTACCTAGTTCAACATTGAAAGCATGAAGGCTGTCTTTATAGATGCTATAGTGAATTTCAAGTTTTGTCTTCCGCCACATCCGCTCAGCTTTCCTGCATTGTCTTTTCATACTCTGTACTGCTGTTGACTTTCTCCACGGTGATTTTTTGCCAGTCATCTGTCTGACCTTCACAGGTGCGATGTCATCAATGACATTCTTAACTTTTGAGTTAAAGGACTCCAGGAGAAAATCAACAGAGTCTGCAGAAATGCTTGGCATTGAAGATATAGCCTTCATAAATAGCACACTCGTGTTATCGTTAATGCATCTCTTCCTGACAGAGACTGATCTAGATTCAGTGGTAGCAGAGATCAATATATCAAAGAAAATACAGAAGTGATCAGATAGTGCTACATCCTTGATAACAGTGGATGAAATGTTTAGACCCTTACTGATGAGTAAATCAAGAGTGTGTCCACGATTGTGTGTGGGCCCATGCACATGCTGAATCAGGTCAAACGTGTTCAAAACCGTTATAATTTCTTTTGTAGTTTTGCTTTCTGCATTGTCTATGTGAACATTAAAATCCCCTGCAATAGCAAAACAGTCAAACTCTGAACAAACCATTGATAGCAGTTCTGTGAACTCTTCAACAAAGGCTGGAGAGTATTTTGGGGGCCTGTAAATAATGATAAACAGAATGCGTGGAATACCTTTCAGTAAAATCCCTAGATATTCAAAAGACAAGTACTGACCAAATGACACTTGTTTGCATTCATAGACATCTTTAAATAGAGCAGCAACACCACCACCTCTTTTAACAGCTCTGCAGACATTCATGTAAGTGAAATTAGAAGGAATTGCTTCATTTAGGATTGTTGCACTGGAATTGTCTTCTAACCATGTTTCATTTAAAAACATAAAATCCAGGTTGTTTGTGGTTATAAAATCATTGATCAGAAGTGATTTATTTTTTAGTGAGCGAACATTTAAAAATGCTAGCTTGATCGCATCACTTTTTGTCTCTAGAGCAATCTTAGTTTGATGCCTAATAAGCCTCAGATTAGATGTGTGAACTGTACGATTTGAAAGGGCCTTAGACTTTCTATCACATATTAAAACAGAAATAGGGAAAGCTACAGGCACACTGGGTTCCCGCTTGTTTTGTAAACATTCCTGATTGTTGCTGTTACCGTAGCGGGGACCCGACACATATCACTGAGAGCTGTTATCAGTTGTTTTTGGTTCACTCACAGCTGATGCAGGAGGGTTTGAGCCCTGGCGTTGTGGCAGCGGCCAGAGAGCTCTCACTGGAGGAGGAGGGTGAGCTGGGCCCACAGGCTTTGGTGGTTGTGGCACCTGCCGTTTTTTAGTTGATAACTGGGGACTTGCAGCAAAAGAGTGGGAGAGTCTGGTTCCAGCATATACCAGTTCCTCCATTTTCTGTGAGAAGCTTAGAAGTGGAGATGCTGGAGAGAGGGATAATGTGTCTGGTGAATGGAGCTCTGGCTCTGGAGTTTCCGGTGGCTGGAATATGTTGTTGTCCTGGCTTCCCTGACTGTTTAACAGAAAGTCATCCTTCGGTGTTGAGTCTTGGAGCTGTTGTAGTACGTCACAGTCTGTCTGTGATAAGCTCTGTGAGCAGGGCTCAGCCAGGAAAGTGTCCATAAGCAGTGCTTGTTGTGGCTGCGTGGCGTTGTCAGTGTCCTTGTTGGTTGTGTTGGCCACATGATGACTCTGAAGCTGATAAGATGTCCTGTCGTCACTTTGTCCAAGTGTGTGTGTGCCATTCATGTTGGGTAGACTCACACATTCTACTGAAGGATGCCGTAGTGAAAAGTAGATATTGTCCTTAAGCACTCTCGCACCAAGTTTGTTTGGGTGAAGGCCGTCCAGTTTGAACAGTTGTCTATGGCCCCAGAAAAGATTGAAGTTGTCAATGAAGTTGATTCCTTTTAGACTGCAGGTTCTTTGTAGCCAGGTATTCAGTCCAAGCAACCGTGAAAACATGTTAGTTCCCCTTGCTGGGAGTGGTCCACTGATGAACGACTGAATTTCAAGTCTTCGAAGTGTTTCAATGAGTTCACCAAAATCCTTCTTTAGGAGTTCTGACTGCTCTTTCCGAATATCGTTCTTTCCCACATGGATGATGATTCGATTTGCAGTCTTGTGCTTCATTAGAATGTTCTGAAGTTCCTTGTTCACATCAGAGACGGTTGCTTGAGGACAGCAGCATGTAGTTGTAGTTCTGCTACTGATATTTCTGATAATGGAGTCCCCCACTATCAGAGTCCTGGGCTCGGCTGCGCTCTGAGCTGAGTGCCGCTGTCTGCTCGACCTTGCGCGCCTGTTTATAGCAATGTTAGGAGTTGGCTGACATGATACATGTTCAGTCACATTTGGGGATTCCTCACCCACATTCATTAATGCATCAAATCTGTTTTCGAGCTGTATAGGGGGTGGTAAAACAACAGTTTTTGCAAGCCTTGTCGTAGCCATATCTGGGGTAGAGGCTGATACCGCAGCAATACGAGATACTCTTGACAGTCTGATGTCTCGAGTGCCTTTGGGTCTCGCTCCCTGTTTTTGCCATCGATTTGTGTGTCGATCAGTTTTGGCTTGTTCCTCTACATTTCTAAACTGTCGATATTGACTAGATTCACAGGACTCACCGGCTGTATGCTGAGGGGGTCCGTGATGATGATCTTCTGTGTGTTCCGCCTGTTTTGGAAGTCCAGCAAGTAACTTTGTTTCTAAAACCACAATCCTTTGTAAAAGTCTGTGGCAGTTTGTGCAGCAAGTAGATTCCAGAAGAGGCATTTTTCTTGTCTGTTGAAAGTAGGCAGCTGTGTTTTCCCGTCTCCAGAATGTAAACTGCTGGCAGTGGGAGGCAAAAAGTCTCCTTTTTTCGTGATGTTTGTATCAAAAATGTTGTCTGAGCACTGTGCTGATCTGCTGAAGTTAAATATTAGGAAAATCTGAGAAAAGTTCAAAAGCAGGGAGCAAAGCGCGGAGCAGTAAGCAAAAGCGTCCGAACAGTAGCAAAGCCGGAAGCACTTTCATGAAAGGTGCATGAAAACTGAATCGACTTTGCGCTGCTGCCCTCAATCACGTCAAGGATAAGCCAAAGTTGCACGTGTACAGTCAAGCCTGAAATTATTCATACTCCTGGCAAATTCTGACCTAAAGTTACTTTTATTCAACCAGCAATTTTTTTTTTTTTGACTGGAAATGACACAGGCTTCTCCCAAGAGATAATAAGAGGCATCATTGTGGAAAGAAATATTCCTCAGCTTTTATTTACATTTAAACAAAAAGTGGCAAACTGTCACATTCTATGGGCAAATCCAAAGTTCTATTCCATTTCAAATAGTCCAAGCTGTTCTAAAGCATCCTAATTACCCTGATTCATTGGGAACAGCTGTTTAAATCAACTCAACAGGTGAAAAACAGAAGCTCTCTGCTGTTGGTTTGTGGACAGTCATGGCTAAGACAAAGGAGCTCACTGAGGATCTGCGGTTGCGCATTGTGGCTGCTCACAAGTCAAGAAAGGGCTATAAGACCATATCTAAATGTTTTGAAGTTCCAGTGGCTACAGTGCAAAGTATTAAAAATATTAGCCATATTCAGCCGTTCTCCTGTTCTGGCGATATCAGCAATGATGGTGCCGCGGATGGCAGCCTCTGTGTGTAGCTCTCCAGTTGTTTTAGTGTTTTTGTTCGTTTTTCCTGTTTTTTGTTTTGCAAACACAATCAGTTTTACCCGGGATGAACTGCTGAACATTCGGCAGAACACACCACAAAACTTTCAACCGGTTTTCGATTATTAGGACGTTTTATTTAATGTTGGCAGAGCGGCGGCGCTGATCAAGCGATACAGGACGCGCAGACGGGGAAAACGAGCCGGCGCGCTCGTGAAGCTCAGACAGCGCGGTCTCCGCACATCGTTGCCAAGCATACATCTGGCAAATCTCCGCTCTCTTCCCAACAAAACGGACAAACTCTTCCTGCTCTCCCGGTCTAACAAGGATTTCTCAAACTCTGCCGCTCTGTGTTTCACAGAAACCTGGCTGAATGACGCGATACCAGACAGCGCGATCCAGTTGCCGGGCTACCAGCTGTTTAGAGGCGATCGCAATGCAGAATCAACTGGGAAATCGCGTGGCGGCGGGACATGCTTTTACATCAATGAAAGGTGGTGTACAGATGTAACAGTTTTAAAGAAGATGTGCTGTTCTGATCTAGAAGCGCTCTTCATTAACTGAGAGAGTTTTGCTCGTTCATTCCTGTGAGCGTCTACATTCCTCCGCAAGCGCACGTGAGCCTGGCTTTGCAGAAACTCGCTGATCAGATCACCGCGATGGAACAACAACACCCGGACTCTGTTTTAATCATTCTTGGGGATTTTAACAAAGCAAATCTCTCCCGTGAACTGCCAAAATACAGTCAACATATTACATGTCCAACCAGAGACAGTAATATATTGGACCACTGTTAAACCACAATAAGGAATGCATATCACTCTGTCCCACGGGCAGCTTTGGGACTCTCTGATCACTGCCTGGTTCATCTTATACCAACATACAGGCAAAAACTTAAATCTACTAAACCTGTAGCAAAGTCTGTGAAGAGATGGACCAACGAAACAGAGCGGGTTTTACAAGCCTGTTTCGAATGTACTGATTGGAGTGTTTTCGAAGCTGCTGCTACCGATCTGGACGAGCTCACAGACACTGTTACTTCATATATCAGTTTCTGTGAGGATACGTGCATTCCTACCAGGACTCGTTTAACTTTCAACAATGACAAACCATAGTTCACTGCAAAACTCAGACAGCTTCGTCACGCCAAAGAGGATGCTTACAGGAAAGGGGACAGTGTCTTGTATAAGCAGGCCAAATACACACTGGAAAAGGAGATCAAAGTGGCAAAGAAGAATTATTCCGAAAAGATAAGGAATCAATTCTCTTCCAGTGACTCTTCATCAGTGTGGGACAGCCTGAAAGCCATCACCAACTACAAGACACCATCCCCCTGCATGGTAGAGAATCAGCAACTGGCAGACGATCTGAATGAGTTCTATTGCAGGTTTGAAAAAACTCCATTCACACCTCCAACAACAGCCCTAACAACACCGCTCTCCCCAGGCCCTGATGGTGTGACACCAGCCTGTCTGAAAACCAGCCTGTGCTGACCAGCTGGCCCCCATTTTCTCACTAATTTTCAATTGGTCTCTGGAGATGTGTGAAGTACCGAACTGCCTCAAACGTTGACAATCATTCCCATTCCAAAGAAACCCAAAATAACAGGACTCAACGACTACAGATCTGTGGCGCTAACATCTGTCGTCATGAAGTCATTTGAAAAACTGGTTTTGGCTCATCTGAAGGACATCACCGGACCCTTACTGGACCACCTGCAGTTTGGTTATCGAGCAAACAGGTCCGTAGATGATGCAGTGAACATGGGTTTACACTTCATCCTGCAGCATCTGGATAAATCAGGGACTTATGTGAGGATCCTGTTTGTAGACTTCAGTTCAGCCTTTAACACCATCATCCCAAACCTCCTCCTTCCCAAACTATCTCAGCTCTCCATGCCCACCGCTCTCTGTCAGTGGATCAACAGCTTCCTGACAGACAGACAGCAGCTAGTGAGGCTGGGAAAATTCTCATCCAGCACCCGGACTATCAGCACTGGCGCCCCTCAGGGTTGTGTTCTCTCCCCACTGCTCTTCTCCCTGTATACGAATGACTGTACCTCTAAAGACCCCTCTGTCAAGCTCCTGAAGTTCGCAGACGACACCACACTCATCGGCCTCATTCAAGACGGTGATGAGTCTGCTTACAGACAGGAGGTTAAAGAGCTGGCTGTCTGGTGCAGTCATAACAACCTGGAGCTCAACACGCTCAAGACTGTGGAGATGATTATTGACTTCAGGAGAAACCCCCCTGCTCTCCCCCCACTCACCATCATGAACAGCACTGTTAACACAGTGGAGTCATTCAGGTTCCTTGGCAATACCATCTCCCAGGACCTGAAGTGGGATGTTCACATAGACTCCATTGTGAAAAAGGCCCAGCAGAGACTGTACTTCCTTTGCCAGCTGAGGAAGCTCAACCTGCCACAGGAACTGCTGAAACAGTTTTACTCTGCCATCATTGAATCCGTCCTCTGCACTTCAATTACTGTCTGGTTCAGCTCAGCTACCAATTCTGATCTCAGAAGACTACGTCGCATAGTCCGGACTGCTGAGCGAATCATTGGTACAACCCTTCCTACCCTTCAAGATCTCTACTTATCCAGAGTGCGCAAAAGGGCTGGCAAAATCACTCTGGACCCCTCACATCCAGCACACTCGCTCTTTGAACTGTTACCATCTGGTCGGCGCTACAGAGCACTGAGCACCAAGACGACCTGACACCGGAACAGTTTTTTTCCCCAGGCAATCCATCTCATGAACACTTGTCAGTAAACGTGGAACATGCAGCACTATTATACACTTTATTAATCTATTCAGTATTTATTAATACCGACTTACATCTAAATTTGCACCTAATATACCTGTACCTAGTAATGGTATACTCTGTATATTGTGTTTTTGCTATTTTGCACTTTGCACTTTGTCTTGTGTACTTGTATATTGTTCTTTTTTATAATCTATGTCTTGTTTTGTCACTGTCACTCTATTGCACTGTGGAGCTGCTGTCACTAAAACAAATTCCTAGTATGTGTAAACATACCTGGCAATAAAGCTCATTCTGATTCTGATTCTGATTAAGTATTAAAAAATACAAGACGTTCCGCACTGTGAAAAATCTTAGAGGACTTGGTCGGAAGCCAAAAGTGTCACCTGTGCTGGCCAGGAGGATAGTGAGAGAGGTAAAAAAGAATCACCACCAAGGCCATCCTGATGAATCTGGGCTCTGCTGGTGGCAACATCTCAAGGCAGACAGTCCAACGGACACTGCACAACACTGGGTTCCACGGACGCAGACCAAGGAGGACACCACTTCTCCAGATAAGGCACACAAAAGCCCTATATTATGGTCAGATGAAACTAAAATTGAATTGTTTGGCCACAATGATGTAGCCTTCATTTGGCATAAAAAAGGAGAAGTCTTCAACCCTAAGAACACCATCCTCACTGTCAAACATGGTGGTGGGAAACGTTTGTTTTGGAGGTGTTTTTAAGCCGGTGGACCAGGGAACTTAATCACAGTAAATGGCACCATGAAAAAGGAGCAATACATCAAAATTCTTAACAACAACATCAGGCAGTCTGTAGAGAAACTTGGCCTTTGGCACCATTGGACATTTCAGCACAACAACGACCCAAAACCAGGGCCGTGCAGAGACCTTTAAAGGGGCAGGTGCTCAAAGTATAAAAAGGGCACCTGGAACAAGGCATTAACCCTCTGGGGCCGACGGTCACGCCGGCGTGACCAACCTACTTTTTTTAAGATCAGCGCAAAAGACACTAAAAATGCTCTGTCGGTTTTAGTCATACAAATTAGAGATATACATCATTGGAAACTGTAAAGTGTGTACTTTTATTTGTGCACACTCACAGGAACAGCAGAAAGTTGTGCTTTTTTATTTAGAATAAAGAAAACAAACAGGGTGATTTCTGTTTTCTCTGTCTCCGCGAACTGCTTTTAGAAATGCGTCACTTAAATCATTCAAACTCGGTGAATACTCAGCACACAAACAGAAAAGTGGTATCTACTGAAAGCTTGAGATTTATGCTTTTAAACGAAGTAAGTTTGATCAAAAACAAATAATCTGTGATAAATTAATCTATATGAAACCAAGGAGATGTCTAGTCTATCCAGTTCCAACTAATTATCTCTAATGTGACCGCGCCCACTATCGCGAAATCTTTTGCCATGCAAATTAGCCATGTGCCACAAGCGCGGCAAGGACCGGAGTATCTGTATGCGAGGAAACTCCCACATCACCACAACAAAGCAACATGACTTCAAGTTCATCTTGGTTACAGTTTGTTCCTGAATTAAGATATGCTGTGAGGAATTAGACTTATATTTACCACGATCATAAGAAGGACGTGATGCGACGCAAACCCAGCAGGAGGAGACATTTACATGAGTAAGTATTACTTTCATTTTCCTACTAGCTTTCGCTGTTGTTTCCTTTGGCAAAACATGTACACATTTCACTAGTTAGACTTATTCCAAACTAAAATTCCTGACTTAATCAAATGAAACATTATGAAGTACGTTTGATTGCATCTCACACAATGGCAGGATATTTATAATGTTCTAGAAAAACGATGTGATTATGACTGTGAGATGCATTTATGACGATATCTTTATGACTGTACAATCATACTTATTAATTTATTTATTTTATTGTACAACAGTAGGGTGAAATATAATATATAATATAATATGAGTGCTTACACTGAATGTGTGTTTACATCACGTTTGTTAGTAATATAGTGCTAAACGATAATTATTAGTTTCTCAGATATTACATGTCCTTTTTTACATTAGTATAAATGCTAGAGTATAGACTGTATTCTGACAGATGATCCTGATATGATTTTTGATTTGTTTTGTTTTTGTAGTGATCTCAAACCTGCTCAAAAGTGAATCCTGCCCTCTTTCCCTTGAGTCCCTTCAAACTGTTTTCCTGTGAGAGCACTAGAAACTTGAGATGTTCAACTACACTGATATTCTAGTGTAAAAAAAGTTTTTGACTTTTTTTGTGTATGCAAAATAGCAGGTAAGATTTTTCCTGTTTCATTTGTTGAACAGAATTCAGAAGAAGTTTTCAGAAATGCCACAAAGTCTGTGCACATCTGTGTGGTTAGATGAGGGAGCTCAATAATGTGTCTTTGACGTTCATTATGTATGTTTTGTTTATACAGTGTAGTAAATAAAATAAAAATAATCTAAAACTCCATTCTCTGAATCTTCTCACAGTTTCAAGTCAGTCATTGATGGGGCCATTAGGGAGGGCCCTTTTGTCTTTCAGGTGTGAATTGCTAAATATTCATGGGCCATTGCCACACCTATGAATAATCCCTTTCGATCACAAAACATGTTTTATAAAATTTAAATCAATATATTGTTTTCTCTGAACGAGTGAACGAGATGATTTTCACATCATTTGGTTGAAAAAATTCTAGCCTACGACATCCAATTATCTAAAGTCTTGTAAAGAAATGTCCTGTATGTGCTTCATGGCCTTATTTCAGTGACTTCAAAACTTTAGATTTTCAATAACCATGCATAAACATAGTTTTCTCAAAAACACAAACATGCACATTAATGTTGCTTGCATATTATTGTAGCCCAATATGTGCTGATTACAATGTAATCTGACTTTAACCATTCATATGTTTTTAAGATACTGAAAAAAGCACAAATGTCAGGGCATGTCAAAACTTCTTCAGGGCCCCAAAACACCTCAGACCCCAGAGGGTTAAAGAGGCCCTCGGGTCCATCACCTCATTGTAGGCATCCAGTTACTTACGTAACAAGTAACAATGTCATTAATAAGACAAATAATGCATTATTCGAAGTTTTAATTGCATTTATGTTTAGTTCAGGACTCAAACAATAGAATTAGTAATATTTTTTATCACTATAAAAGGGGCTCCCTAAATAGGGCTGTGCTCAAAACATCAGTACAGCAATACTGTACTGTATATTGTGACACATTCCTTGCTGATATACGTATTATTACAGAGGCTTCTAGCAGCCAGTGCTGTGAAGCATTTTTGAGAAAGAAACAGAACATAAAAGACCATTTTAATGTTTAAAAGATTATTTTTTTTTGGACCTATTCATTTTGATTAGAAATTGTTGTGTATTAAATTATCAAACCTAAAGATTTTCTTCTCTCTGTTAAACACAATAATAAATAACAGCTGTTATATTCAACTCTGTGTGGTCACTATTGAAGATATATGTTGCCCCTGATGTATTGTATTGTAAGATTGTAGACGGTAGGATATTAAGGCATAAAATGGTATGATTTATAATTCAGATACAGGTTCACACAAAAACAAAATATCTTATACACCTTTATACCATTAAAAGGGATAAATCGAGCTTATCATTTATTATATTTATTTAAAACATAAATATTAGCGTCTTAATTGTTTAGATTTTTAGAAGGCAAATGAACTTCTTTCACATTTACAACAATGTGTTTGCTGCATAAAAATGTAGGTCGATAATTGCAATAATTTGACCATAAAGAGCTGAAAAAAATTGGAAGTAAAAATTGATTCTCTGTCACGAGGGGGCGCTTTAGGAGCGCTGAAATACTACGGTTTCCATAGGAATGGCTGTACACAAAGCAGCATTAACGCTGTTTTATCAGACATGAAATGAAAATGCCAACAACACGTTTCTGAGGACAGTCGGGCCCATTCAGATACATTCATATAGGGGGCCAAGATGGCGGCGATGTAGGTGGTTGTGTGTTTGTTCCTCAGGGAAATAAAGGTGAAGTGGTGATATAACCAATTGCTTAGACTGGTGATAACGTGGACATAATACGTAAAAAAGTAATATAACTCCCCTTCGACATCCTTTTGTATGGGAAAAAGAGGAAAAAAGAAAGTTAAACAAGCGTGTTTTGACATGGCATCTAACGCGTCGGATGCTGATCTGTTTGTGGATTCAGCATCGGCCTCTAGTAGCACGGCACCGAAGTTTCAGCAAGAAATGAAGTCACAATGGTTTGATACATGTCCTGAATTTGATAATGAGGTTGTTGTCGCTGCCCTTTCGGACACTCCTCAGAAGCCTGCGGCGAAAAAATCAAAACGCGTGGAATCTAGAGGAAGCAGTAATGAGGATGTCCTGGCCGCAATACGCGAGCTCACCTTAAAGCACGACAAAACTTTTCAAAAGATTTCGGCGATTGAAATTACCACCGAGGCAACCTCCAAACAAATTAAGAGCCTAACAGCGACGGTGCAACAGCTGACTGTGGATGTTGGCGTTCATAAAGAGGCTCTTGATCATCTGGAATCAGAGGTCCATGCTTTGAGAAAGGAAAACAAATCACTGAAAGCAAACATACAGGAATGTAGACGTTACAGTTGGAGATGGTGTCTAAAGTTGCACGGCGTTGCGGAAAAAGAAGGGGAGGATGTCCGAAGTGTGGTTCTTAACATACTACAGAAGATCGCTCCTGGAATCGGAGATGGGATCCAGGACAGTGTTGATGTTGCTCACCGTCTGGGACCGAAACGTGCGGATGGGAAGGCCAGATCGATCATAATCCTCTTTTCATTGCGCCGTATTCGTGACCTTATTAGGGGCGCTGCAAAAGGATGCAAATTTCTAAATGATAACAGACTGCGTCTTTCGGAGCCTCTTTCTCCCGACGATAGAGCAGCGCGGGACAAGCTATGGCCTCTCGTGAAGAAGGCACGGGAGGAGGGCAAGAGAACAAACTTCCGCAGCTCTTTTGCCTTGACTGATGGGAAGCAAGTCTTCTATTCAGATGTTACCTAAGCTAAGCGAGTGACTACACTAGCTATAAGCATCTCTCACGCAATGTTTAAAGACCTGTAAGCGGCTAACAACAGAAACGTAATAACTCATTTTAAGTTGTGTGTTACGTGGAAGGTATTATGTTTAATCTTCCTTGTGGGAAATATTATGTTTGATCCTTGTTGATGGCTATTATTTATTTTTTGTTAATCACCTTGAAACCAATATATTTTATAGGTTATTAACCACCTCTCCCTTTCTACATTTAAGGTAAAGCTAAAGAAAGCAAATTCTTTGTTATTTTTGTATACATTGTTAGGTGTTTTCTCTTATAGAGTTCAAGTTCAAATCTTTATCGGTTGTAACGTTGAATGTTCGAGGTTTGCGGGACAATTTGAAAAGAAAAGCTATTTTTTTATTTTGTAAAAGAAGTGCAGCTGATCTTATCTTTCTTCAAGAAATTCACTCAGGGGAAACGGATGTTAGGTTTTGGAGGAATCAATGGGGAAACTCAGTCTTCTTTAGTCATGGCAGCAATCTCGGCTGGCACTGCTATTATGTTACACTGTTTTAAAGGGACGGTTTTAGAAACTTTGAGTTCTGATGAAGGCAGATGGGTTATTGTAGTAATCAAACAAGATAATGCCACCCTCATAGCTTGCTGTGTATATGGTCACAACTCTTGTGCATCTAACAGAGTAATGTTTTCTCATCTAGTGGATAAATTAAGAAAGATAAATAGAAAATATAGTGAAGCTTATTTTATTTTGGGAGGAGACTTTAACGAATGTATGGATGATTGTCTGGATAGATACCCCCCTAGACTTGACAGTGGAATGAATAGTGATTTAATTTTTTCTCTTTGCGTGGATCTCTCCTTGACTGATGCATGGCGGTTCTTTAACCCTGATAAGAAAGATTTTACATGGTCAAATAAAACCCTGTCCCTTAGATCTAGGATTGACTTTTTTTTAATTTCATCTTCTATGCTAAGCTATGTAAAAGATATCTCTCATACCATTGCCCCCTTATCAGATCACAAATTAGTCTGTATAAAGATGAGTGACAGCCACGATAACCCGAGACTCAGGGGCTATTGGAAACTTAATAATACCTTGTTAAAAGACAAAAAATTGAATGACAGTATCATCAAACTTATCAAAGAATTATTTACTGACTTAAATGGAGATCCTAAAAAAACATGGGAATTCTTCAAATATAAAACTAGACATATAGCAGTTAAAAGAAGTAAAGAAATTAAAGAGATTAAACATCAAACTGATTCAGAACTAGTTAACAAGCTTAATGCATTACTATCTAAACATATATTTACAGAAGAGAAAAATTTAGAAATAAAAAGGTTACATTTGAAGCTTGATGAAGCCTATTTAGATTTGGCAAAAGGTGCATATACAAGATCTCGTGCGAAATGGCTGGAGGAGGGGGAAAGAAATTCCAGCTATTTTTTTGCCTTGGAAAAAAGAAATGGTCAGAGGAAAGCTCTTTCCGCTCTTAATGTTGATGGAGTCATTTCCAAAGACCAAAAAGTAATATCAGATTTTGTTGCTAAATTTTATAGCACTCTTTATACCTCTAATTTCAACTATAATAATTGTGAGAATTTTATTGATTTAATTAAAAAACATATTAAAGTTATCGATTTAGAGTTTAGTCAAATTTGTGATTCTCCTTTAGCAATTGATAAAATCAAGCAAGCTTTACAAAAAAATGAAAAAAGGTAAATCCCCTGGGGTCGATGGGCTTTCGGTTGAGTTTTATCTTCACTTTTGGGAGTTTATTAAATGGCCTTTATTTCGCATGTATGAGGAATGCATCAGTCAGGGAGAAATGACCGCTACTATGAAACAGGGAGTGATTTCTCTTATTCCTAAACCAGACAAGGATCCTTTAGTAATCGATAATTGGAGACCCATTACTTTGTTAACATTAGACTACAAAATATTAGCCTCTGTATATGCTAAAAGATTAAGTTATAGTTTAGACAAAATTATTTCAGAATTTCAGTCTGGTTTTATGAAAGGCCGTCACATATCTAACAACATAAGATTAGTTTTGGACTTGCTGGATTATTCAGATTTAATTCACTCAGAAGGTCTCATTCTCTTTCTTGACTTTCATAAAGCTTTCGACTCCATAGAACACAAATTTATTTTTCGTACACTAGAACTATTTGGATTTGGTAAAGCATTTATAGAAGTTTAACCCAGCCCTATTGCGATTCTCATCTTTCCGTCCCCAAATGAAAGACCTCCTAAATTATAATTAAGTCTCTTCTTATAGACCATTTCAAAGACGTAAACAATAACAAGCGCGTTGGAGCCCTACTGCGCATGTCCGGTCCTGAAGCATTTCCGGTAGCGCTATTTCTCCGATCTCTCAATGCGAGCACATTCTTTTAAAATCTAGCGAAAACGCTACAGTTAAGGTAAAAAACTGCTCATTATCTAATCGATGCTGCGTGCGTGTACATGGGAGATTGCTAAAAGCATATCACATGGATGAGAACGGAAATGTGGCGAACATTTATTCGTACAATGGATGCCATCAGTCTGAAGAAAGACAGTGCAACTTACTTCATGTTTTGTTCCTAAGATATCCGGAGAGGTTATTAATTCACTTGCATTGCGTGGTCAGTCTGTATTTCTGTTTAAATATTTGTTTCAAACCCCCCCCCCCCAAAACCCTGCACGTGCCTGCCCAAAACGCACGATGAGTAATCATTTTTTCCACAATGATGCCTCTTGTACATCGTCTTATTATCTTCTGGGAACTGTCTGTGTCATTTCTAATTAAAAAAAAAAAACACTGGTTGAATAAAAGTAACTTTAAGTCAGAATTTAACAGGGGTATAAATAATTTTGGGCTTGACTGTATCTTGAAAAGTGGATGTTTTGGAAAATAATATCAAAAGATTTTAGCCTGGGGCACCATTAGCCGTGTTGTACCCTATTAGTGTTTATTTTGTAAATCAAATTGATCTGAAAAAAAAAAAAGTTAATCAAATAATGCCACTGTCGAACACTGAAATATGACCTATCTGCACAATAGTGATAATAATAATAAGCAATGAAAAATGTAAGTGCTACAACAAGTCCCAGTTAGTCTAGATTTTAAACAAATATAAAGAATAGAAAACAGAAATAGAATAAAAGGCCTTTTTTATTAAAAGTTTTTTTTTAATAATAAACAAAAGAAAGTAAGTAGGTCTACTTATTTGTCATGCAATGGCTAATTTCCAAGTTGTTTTATATATTGTATATTAGCATTTAATGTTTATATGCAAACACAATAAAAATGCACTTTTTGCAAAGTTACAGCTTCAAATGACAGCTTCATTGTGTTCGCTGTTTTCTTCATTAATATCTCAAGCTCTTTACTGACACTGTTGTATGTTAATAAACAAGTATACAAACTTTTGAACTGGAACTGGACGAACTGGAAATCGGGTGGAAATTCTGGATATTTAAAAAAATATATATTTAAATAGTGGTAAATGGTATTATTTTAATATTAATAGATATTTAAATGGTTATTCAACTGTCAGTAGCTGTAATCAAAACTAGTTACATTTTTTAAAAAGACTATTTAAGTGACATTTAATCCTCTTAAGCCAAAGCTAAAGACTTACTTCTAAACTCAACTCTGCATGTCATGTTTATCCAACACAGCTGACCCGTGTGTGACCCTGATCTCTGATCTTCCACTGGCATGTGCATGATCTATTCAGGAACACAAACTGCAAACACATTGAGATTAAATGCAGAGGATAAATCAATCAGACTATCAAAGATCAGTGTTACCGTTATAGTAAATCTGGCTTCAGACGATTAACAATTTCCAAAACAGATTACATTAATTCTGTTGAGATTCTTGGGACTTCTTAAATTACATACCCTGAAACACAAATGAAAACATAGTAAATGATGGTAATTACAGAACATGCTGTAATATCTATAATTTTAACAATAACTGCATTTAATATTTTAAGTAAAGTGTATCTAGTTTGAGACTTTAATTATATGAAAATTAATTATTTGTGTATAATCTTAATCTTATAATGTAGACCTTACTAAGGAAAACCTGATGTGAAAAATTGAAAAATCAATAGTAAGAGCTTGAGATTTAAAATTGTGACTGATGTACTGGAAACTGTTAATATTTAAACATACTTTGTTTAGAAAACATTTCCCAATAAAACTGCAAGTCATCTGCTCAGGATTTTCTATTAATAAAAACGGTGTGTAAATAAGAGGTAAAGTTGATTAATCAGACAGATGGCGTGGCCAAAGCATGCCACCCCTGCCAATCTGATTTAAGCAGTACTATGCTGATTACTGAATTAAATCTTCTTGTTTTTTAAATTACCTTTTTGTTTTGTTTTGTTCTGTTTCTGTTTTAATTCTCGTAATTCTCAATTTATATTTAATTATTAATATTTAATTTTGTATTTATATATTCTCCACTGATCATTCTGGTGTTCTTTAGGTATGCAGATGTATACAATGAATAGAGACATCCAACATACTGGCACTACCCCACCTAACAACAACAACAACCACAAAAATAATTTACTTAGGTGTTATTATCACAATCTAACCACAAGGAATAATCTTGGTATTTTTATCATTGACACTTGAAATAAGCCATCCTGCTCACAGTTCCAAGTATTCTGTTCCTAAATAAGCCTGCAGTAGGGAGCGGTTGAACAAGAAAAAAATCAATTTACACAAATGATGTTTTGTTGAAAAAACTTATAGATAGATAGTTATAGATAACTATTAGTTAGCAATAGTGCATGTTCACATGCTAAATATACTCATATATAATTATAATTTATGGGACGAGCAAGACCAGAAGAAACTGGTTTTAATATTGTCATTAGTTAGTTATTGTTTTTGAGTTAAGCAACATATTTCTTATAGTCTATCCTATAACTGCTCAAAACCTAATCTGACTTAATCTAAGAACAACAACAACAACAATAATAAACACATATCATAAATGCAGTTATTTAATTATTTGCTTCTAAATAAATATCAACATTGATATTACTTTACTTTACAAAAGTATAAAACATGCTATTTTCTGCAAAGCATTAGCTCTGTATGAAAAAAAAACTAAGCTTTCACAATTTTGTGTGCCCACATTAAAGAAAAGTCACCTCCCAATTTTTTCTTCTTGACAGCAGAGTTTAAATGGAAAGAAAATTGAGTCTTCCACTGAAGTAATCTCACAGTTATCTCACATGTTTCAGAGTAGATTTCAAAATGCCTCACATGTATTAGAGAACCAAAACATTAATACAGGAAAACAATAATTCCATGACAAAATTTTTAAATACTTTACTTAAGACTTTTAATTTATATACACTCTTAAATGAAGGTCCTTTGAAAGGTTCTTCACGACGTTGCCATAGAAGAACCAATTTTGGTTCCACAAAGAACCATTCAGTCAAAGCTTTTTTAAAGAACCATCTCTTTCTTGCCTTTTTATAATCTGAAGAACCTTCTTTTGCCACAAAGAACCTTCACAAAGAATTCTTTATGGAACCATTTAGATAAAAAGGTTCTTCTATGGCATCGTGAAGCACCTTTATATTTAAGATTGTAATGTTCAACATCTACACAGTGATTAAGGTTAAAATACAGTTGTTAAGTAACACATCATTGCTTGGCTGAAATGAATTTTGGCTATAGTCATAGAGACAGCTTTAGTCAAACAGTGTTATCAGTACTGTGTAATCTTGTTAAGAGTTTAGACTATTAGTGACAATGTTAACATATTCAGAAAAAGGTTTTTTAAAAGTTAATCTGGAACACAGCGAATTAGTCATGTAGATGCAGCAGACACTGGGTTTAGTAAATGCTCGCACCAGTCACTAAACCCAAAACTATGGGCTGCAAAAGAGCACTGCCGCCCCCTACAGAACACAAGAAGCAAATTTATGTAGAATGAATAAACGTACTGAAACAAAATCAGATTATAATATCCACCCTATTTTTCAATGTGGAAATAAGCTGTTTTCTGTAAATGTGCAAGACTTCCGATTCATTAGCCCCTGTAGAGATATAACGATAAGAATAACAAAGTGCAGTAAACGGTAAAACTGTCTTGCACTACAAAGTGTGTTTATAATCTTTGTGTCAGTATTTTGGCTGTTGTTGTGTATGGGATCATGTAATCCAAGAGCCATACTGGCTGGCTAAAATGTGATAGATATACAGTACCTCATTTGTCTGTTCAACAAAACCAATGTAGTCCCAGGGTGCTTTTCAAAGAGCCACAGGTTTTTTTTTGTTTTTTTTTTCCAGATCTGGCTTCCACTGGAATGTGGGCCACAACAGAGGGAATGTAACTGGCCCACTGTCTTAGCTTAAACCCACCTGAAGAGAGAAGAGCTTATAGTTTAGTTACCAGTTCAGTGGCTTTGTCTGTAGGAAGGACAACTGAAGGAAATTGTCAACATAGAAATGTCTTTCTACAGACACATGTGCATCTTCATTTGGGTGGGCATGGTGACAGGTATATATACACAATAAAGGTGGCACAGCATGGGCTGCATGTAGTTATAAAGGGCAGCACTTGGCACTCATTCACATTTACTGGGTTCTCACATTGCATGTGTTCTGCTCAGAAATCTGAACAGTGGCTTATCTTCTGGTTGACAAAACTGATGAAACATGCCCTTGATATCACTTGTGATAGCCACTGTATGCTCTCTGAAGCAGAATAGTACACTTACCAATGTGGAAGTGAGAGTGGGCCCTTATTGAGATTGCGGCCCTCAAACTGGAAGGAACAATTGTACACTACTCTGTTTTTAACATTATAGTGTACCATAGGTTGATGTATGTACCAAGATTCTGGGGTTTGGTCTACAACCTTAGCTGTGAGTTTGACTGCATAACCAGATTGCTCCAGGCTTTCAATCCCTTGGTTGTATGCTTTGGCCAACTCTAGATGTTTGCTAAGACATCTTTCCAAACATCTGAGCTGGAGGACTGCCTTCTTTTGGCACAAAAGAGGTGTAGTATCCAACTGTCTTTCAACATGTTGCAGTAGCTCTGATGCAGGGGAGGCAACGGATGTGAAGAGACATTGCTGTGCTGGTAGTCTGTACTGAACTACATTTGCAGGCCCTTGCAGTGTTCAGCCTAACCTAATTTTAACACCAGCTGGACCACCTCGAGGTCCGAAGCACACTGGCTCTATAGGGGTAATCAAGTAGAATTGATCAGAGCCAATGAGTAACAGTAACTGCACCTGAAAGTGGCTATTAAGAGGCAGAACTTTGAAATGCTTGAATTTCTCCTGTAGAGCTGGCACTGGATGTGAATGTTTGACCTAAATGTTCTGCAGTGAATGTAGCGCTTATCTTGAATCTCTCATTGGGCTGGAAGGCAGGGAAAGGAGTGAAGGACACCTTGGCACCTGAAATGACTTGTGTCATGTCTGACTGTTCTCAAGGAGAGATTCTCTGGATGCCCCCTGAGTTTGAGTTGCTGTGCTGCATCGTGAAGTAAGATGGTATGCTCTGAACCATCGTCCAGAATGGCTTAGGTCACCAAAGTACATTTGCCATGCTGAGTTTCAAGAGAACTTCACTGCCACCTACAGGATGATCCAGTTGTATGGTGTTTGATTCTTCTGTTGAACTTTAAAATCCTTTGCTGCCACAAACCTGCTGTTTATATAATGCAGGGCTGTTAGGTGCTTTCCCATGCAACCTGTTCATGTGGCTTTTAATCTGCACTGGGCTGCCTGATGTTTTCTTTCACACTAGCATCTCTTATTCATCTTGATCAGTTTTCAATTGACTAGTTAACTGTGCAAAATTACTACACTGATTAAGAAAGTGTTGTTTATTGTTACAGTAGTGACAGTACAGAGACCTGCCAGGGGTTTCTCTGTTTTTTTTCACAGCTGTAATGGACTAATCTGCACAATGCAACATGGCAGCTGCCTGTAGAGCATGTCTGCATGGCCAGTGAACCTCTGTCTTTGAAGCACCATGTCCCTCATCTCACCTATATTAACTCTATCTGTGGGCTGAACCTGCAGTTCAAACTCAAGCCAGTGTAAAATGTCCAGCAGGCTGGGTATGGGGTTTCGGAAAGGATAAACATATCTTTTGAAATTGGCCCGATGATCATGAGGCAGTTTGGACATAAGTCAGGCTTGTAGAAGGTCACTGGGCAGATTGGAGTCGTCCCAATCACGTTTTTTGTCCCACAATCTTTGTACCAGTATTTTGGATGTTGTCGTGTATGGGATCATGTAACCCAAATGATCATACTGGCTGACTAAAACGTGGTAGATATACACTATATTGCCAAAATATTCGCTCACCTGCCTTGACTCGCATATGAACTTAAGTGACATCCCATTCCTAATCCATAGGGTTCAATATGACGTCAGCCCACCCTTTGCAGCTATTACAGCTTCAACTCTTCTGGGAAGGCTGTCCACAAGGTTTAGGAGTGTGTTTATGGGAATTTTTGACCATTCTTCCAGAAGCGCATTTGTGGGGTCACACACTGATGTTGGACGGGAAGGCCTGGCTCTCAGTCTCCACTGTAATTCATCCCAAAGGTGTTCTATCAGGTTGAGGTCAGGACTCTGTGCAGGCCAGTCAAGTTTATCCACACCAGACTCTGTCATCCATGTCTTTATGGACCTTGCTTTGTGCACTGGTGCACAGTCGTGTTGGAAGAGGAAGGGGCCAGCTCCAAACTGTTCCCACAAAGTTGGGAGCATGGAATTGTCCAAAATGTCTTGGTATGCTGAAGCATTCAGAGTTCCTTTCACTGGAACTAACGGGCCAAGCCCAGCTCATGAAAAACAACCCCACACCATAATCCCCCCTTCACCAAACTTTACACTTGGCACAATGCAGTCAGACAAGTACCGTTCTCCTGGCAACCGCCAAACCCAGACTCGTCCATCAGATAGCCAGATGGAGAAGCACGATTTGTCACTCCAGAGAACGCGTCTCCACTGCTCTAGAGTCCAGTGGCGCTGTGCTTTACACCACTGCATCCAACACTTTGCATTGCACTTGGTGATGTATGGCTTGGATGCAGCTGCTCGGCCATGGAAACCCATTCCATGAAGCTCTCTGCGCACTGTTTTTGCCACATGAAGTTTGGAGGTCTGTAGCGATTGACTCTGCAGAAAGTTGGCGACCTCTTCGCTGACCCCGCTCCGTCAGTTTACATGGCCTACCACTTCGTGGCTGAGTTGCTGTCGTTCCCAAACGCTTCCATGTTCTTATAAAACAGCTGACAGTTGACTGTGGAATATTTAGAAGCAAGGAAATTTCACGACTGGACTTGTTGCACAGGTGGCATCCTATCACTGAATTCACTGAGCTCCTGAGAGCGACCCATTCTTTCACAAATGTCTGCATGCCTAGGTGCTTGATTTTATACACCTGTGGTCATGGAAGTGATTGGAACACCTGATTTTGATTATTTGGATGGGTGAGCGAATACTTTTGGCAATATAGTGTATCTCATTGTGGGCGCTTGTGGGCGTGCTTTGTCGCCAAAAGTGTCTGTTTGACAAAACCAATGTAGTCATGGGGTGAATTCAGGCAGCCCAGTGCAGATTGAAAGCAACATGAAAGGTTTGCATGGGAAAGAACCTAACAGCCCTGCATGATGTAAACAGCATGTCTGTGGCAGCAAAGGATTCTAAAGTTCAACAGGACAATCAAATGCTATACAACTGAAACATCCTGTAGGTGGCAAGGTGCTTGAGTCTGGCTACATGTAAACCACGCTGTAGCTCAATGGTTACTTTGTCACCCAGCTGGTTGAGCATCCCCACCATTGCTAACTCTGGGGGCAAACCTCATGAATGCCTGGATATCTCCATAACGTATTAGGGCCATCCATCAGTTCCACAATTCTCTATAATGCCAGCAGTCCATAGTGCTCTGATAGAGATTGCATGGTACAAGAAAAGGGATAATGAGAGTTACTATAAGAGCCTGCAATTAGAAGGGCCTTCTTATGTGGCAGCAAGTTTTTGAGCGATATCTTCAGTCAAGCAGTTCTCTGGTCTAAAGTCAGGAATGGAGGGTCTTTGGATGGGTATTGAGGCTTTGTGACACAATCTGCCCATTCTCTAAGCCTAGGAACAGGTAAGGGGGAACAATAAGGCAGCCGTGGCATGTGGGGCTTAATTATGGTGGCTTTCAGGGCTGCATGCTGGGTATGCCGGGGTCATATATTGTGATTGAGGATGGCTAAGGGACCTCTGTCAGAGACCTAATACTAATTCTAAGCAGATCAGCTGAGATGGAAGAAACACTAACCTGACTAGCTTGTTCAGGTGTGTTTGATTAGGGTTGGAGCTAAACTCTGCAGGACAGTGGTCCTCCAGGATCAAAGTTGCCCATCCCTGATCTAGAGGCTTAGCAGATTCATAGCCTATCCGTGGGTTATCAGTCTCTTTAGCAGGCTGTCTACTGCAATCTGCAGTGAAGGACTTGTGAGATCATGGAGCTGGTACGGGAGTGAGTTTATCCTGGGTCCCAGAGGCCTTACTTGCTAACTTGGTACAGGGCAGAGGGACAGGACTCTGAGATGAGTCTGTTTCAACCATTTCTACCCTAATTCTCATTTCCATAATGGTTTGGTGAAGTAGCTTATTCTCTTCTCTGAGTTGCTGAACTGTTGTTTGAGCATCTTTACTTGCATATGGCTCTCCAGTCCTTTCCTCCTATTATTCCAACTCCTGCCATCGGGTGAAGTGCGTCATTCTGGCAGCTCCCTCTGACTGATAAAGTACATCTTGCCATTCTGATTCACTGTGGTGGAGCTCAAGTTAACGTCTGGAAACAGGTGGGTATGTGTGCTGAAAGCCTATGTATTCTACCCTCATAATCCACCAAATGATATGGGGGCCTTGGTACCCATCTGCTGTGGATATCCGAATCAAACTCCATAATATCACTGGATCTTCCATGGCAATCACACACATCCAGCTCGAAGGACCACTGTTGATTAGTTTAAGGGACAGTTTGATAACTGTGTCATGAATACAAACTTTCACATCACAATCAACATTTGCATCTCATGACTTTAAACAGACTCAACCTCAAAACACTAAGAACTATGACAACCGAAGACAAATGTGTAAATGTGTAAATACAAACACAAACACAACATATAACAGATGCAGTTTGTGATACAACAGATGCAGGTTTTTATATTATTTCAGCTCTGATATTAAACCCCTCACACTTAAGACAGCTAAATCTGTCTTGGAATGAATTAGGGAATGCTGGAGTGAAGCTGCTCTCTGATGTACTGGAAAATCCTCACTATAAACTTGAGATACTGTTGTAAGATCATCTCTCTAATAGCCTTTCTCCTCATTAGAGGGTTCAAGCGCATAGCACTGAAACTTGTTAGAATGGCCAAGGATCAGCAATCTCCATATAACACCATATAACAGGCAGACCAAACCATAAGTCGTAGGGACTTGAAACTTGGAGGGATTGTAGTACCCACACTGTCTACCATGTCACCCTAATGGGCCTTACAATGGCGGTACAGTGATCAATATTATGTAATCGCTCATCACTCCTAAACATTCATCACAGGCTTAAGTGTCGTATGTCGCTGGAATCATTGGTTTACAGATTTGTCCGGCAAAATTTCTGGGTATTTTGCATTTATGCACTTTTGTGAACTAGTCCTAGATTTTCACCTGATTGGAACCAAACTATTGCAGGAAGATTCTCTGGACAGTGAATATCAATAATTATAAAAACGGTCTTCGTCCAAAGTGTCACAAGTGGCTATAAGGACATTTGCGTATCTCAAAAAACATGCCCGCCAAAGGCCGATGAACTCTGAGCACCTGTTAGACAAGGTTAACAGAGGTTGATTGAAACAAAACTCAGTGGGCCTGTTTGACTCACAGATCTGTGAGAAATTTGAAGGAAATGTGGGGGGGCATAAATGTAAAAAAAAAAAAAAAAAAAATGAAATTTACCTTTTGGAAAGCTATAACGGGTAAACAAAAAACTTATGACAGATGATTCTAAATAAGCATGCAAAGTTTTAGGGAGATAAATAATAAAAAAATATTCTATGAAAAATTACCAGGATTTGCCAAAAATGCTTTTTTTAATCATTGATTTAAGTGGTTACAGCCTTGCTAAATACTATGTAATGTCTTTTTTCATATGTGCTTAAATGTCTTGATAATAGTTAATAGTTTAACTGTTTAACTCACTCTATACTTACCTCTAGTGCTGTTAGGCTGTTATAGATTTAACTTGCAGCCAAAAAAAAAATCTATATTAGTACATACAGAGTCCAGTCAATTCTAGTCTAGTCCATTTTATTAATGTATTAAAATTTGACCAGGCGAACAGAAAACAATGCAATCAATGAAGTAGTGAGACACACTATACTAAAGTCTCTTAGAATAAGAAGTAGCATTATGTAATAATAATTAGTTTTCATCATTAAAGGAGAGATAACCAGAACACTGAACTTATTATATTTTATGAAATGATGCCTTATACTACACCCAAACATAAAAAACACTAGTATTTTAATCTATATAAACTATAACTTCTGTGCAACTGTCAGCACGCTTGTTATATTTTAGTTTTTGTTTTTAAAGCACTTCATGGTCTTGCCCCCACTTACATTTCAGATCTCCTACATTGCTATTCCCCTGTGAGAACGCTTAGATCATCCTCCCAGTTGTTATTGACTGTCCCAAAATCTCGGTTAAAATCTAAAGGGAAGAGGGCTTTTTCGGTTCATGGTCCTATGCTCTGGAATTCTTTGCCCTTATCTATCAGATCATCCCCTACATTATCTTCTTTTAAATCGTCTCTTAAAACCTATTTTTTTTCTCAGGCTTTTGTTTAATTTGAACATATTATGTTGTATCTCTGTTGTCTTGTGATGTTTGTATTTCTTATTTATTTTTCAATGATTTTATATTCTATTTGTCTTAATGCTTTGTTAGTTGATTTTTGGTTGAGCAGCACCTTGGTCAGCACTCGTTGCTTTTAAGGTGCTATATAAATAAACTTGGCCTTGACCTTGTTATATGCTTGTTGTGAAACTTGCACGAGAAATGACAGCCCTTCTTCTGCATCTTCTGTCCAGGTGACTCATTAGCCACATTATAACCCAATTATAATTTCCATAGAAAGGAGGCATGATTGTGCTGAAAAGAATGACACTACAAATGACATTTTTTAAGATTAAATACACCTGACACAGCACTAAACCAGCACACATAGCATCTGGTTAAACGTGTTTGCAGGCGGTTAAAGTGACTGTGCATTACTGAAGTCATTTTTCACACACTGATTATACGGTCTTATTGTGCAAACTGCAAAGTGTGTTATCATCTCCTATACAGGTTGATTTATTATGGCGTCACAGATGAAGGTTGTGCTGCTTTGGCTTCAGCTATGAGATCAAACCCTTCACACCTGAGAGAACTGAATCTCACCGATAATATCCTAGGTAGGAGACTCAGTGAAGCTGCTTTCTGTTCTAAAGGATAATCCACATTATAAACTAGATAGTCATTGTGAGTATATTTCATACAATTAGCTATACTTTAGGACTCTTAGTATTTAGATGTATGTCTAGTTTTTTCAGGATAAGCTGATTGGTGAATAAGGAGCTACTACAGAGACATTACAATAACAATCAAGAGAGAATGAAAACAGTGATCTCTTTGTGGAACTGTTCTTTTAGTTTACATGTCATCAGATTTCGACAATGATCTAATACACTTGCTAAAATAACAGTGAAATGAGAGTGAAAATGTTTATTGAACTTTTAAAACATTTAGGATAATCATTAATTTATCAATCAAATTTATTAACCTTTAAAGAAATTTTGAGTTTCACCTTTGAGAAATTAAAGAGCTTGTCTACTTGGCAACAAGGATGATGTGAATGATTTCACCAAACATTTATGTCTGTAAAACATTTTAGTTTTTATTTACAGTACATCATTTTTGTACTGTATAATAACCAATACAAAATGTACCCAATACTCATTCTCTTACTGGTTTACTTATTCAAATACTCATTCTCTTACTGATTACTTTTTTCTAACAGTTATGAAAACTGTTCACAAATTCAGTGAAACAGAAGTCTAAACAAACTGTGAATCATTTTTCATTGCTTTCAGACAAAATTACCACATTTCTCAAAATCCTTGAACATTTTTTTCATTAATACTCCACAACCTGCAAAACACTATACATTTTCAGTGCAATTTTCAAATGCTAACACACTGCTTTCAAAACTGATAAAAGCACATTCATATCAGAACGATGGTAAACTATTTCTGCAGGTACTGAAATATAAAATCTTAGCAGAATATTTACTATGAAATTGAATAAGAATTATTCCAAACACAACTAACTGCAATTTCAGCTGAAAGCCAGGGCATATTTCCTATTTTTGGCCAGTTTATCACAGGAATGACAAACATGCACACATTCATATACACACTCACAGTCTCCAGTTCACTTGTCCTTTATGTCTTTGGATTGTGTGAGAAACACAGAAAACACAGAAAGGCCTCCTTGAGCAGCTGGCACTCCACATACGGCACATACAGTGCCTCATTATATTAGACATGCTGATGATGAGTGTTTTTTTTTTTTTGTTGTTGTAATAATTGTACTTTATTCCTACTAATGACCAGTTCCTTGGTTTTGTTCACATTTATCTCCAGTGAACTCAATTTACACCAATTTTGAAGCAAAATTGTGTAATTATTATAATACATTTCCAACTTTACTCAACTGGCCAACAAGTGCTATCGGTCTGAACTCTTTTAACTGGTTGACATTGGATATTTTAGGTACTGGAACAATCTTTGCTTCTTTCCATGAATTTGGAAATTTCAAATATAAAAGTTCATAGTTTATGTAATGCTCCCTGTTGTTAGTGTTAGTGTTTTTGCCAGTGTTATGGTAACACAAGCTTATTTTGAGACCTATATTAAGTGTTTTGTTGGTCTGAGTGAGTTTTGGAGGTGAGATCAAGTGTTTGGCCAAGATACATGTTGGTAATGCAGTCTTGAAAATGTGGCTTCAGTATTGAACAATGCTTGTTAGCAATTGAAAAAAAAAAATCTTACTATTTTTATGTATATAATGATTTTTGTATGAGCATGTGTTTAGTCCTTCAGTAGGAATGTTTCATAAGACTTTTGACATTTATGGGAACATAGGATTTTCGAAATTGACTTGCATAGTTGTAAAAATGTCCCTTAAGTCTATTAAGCGAGTACTTTGTAAACTGTTACCTCAATATAAGCTCTTATATAAGCTTTTATATGACCAATTATGCAAATTTTACCCTCATTATTTTTAGTATTTAAACTCTGTACTCTTGTTGTATGTTAACAATTCACCTTTGAGCCCATTTTATTTCTTCTAAAGAATTTAAGGAGAAACCAATTTTTACACAAATGACATTGAAACTGCTCATAAACTAGAAACAGTACAAATTATATAGAGCAGAAGACAATTAACATCAAATCCAAGTTCTTGAAAAAATACCAAAAGTATTTTCATTTTGCATGATGTTTAACACGCATAACTAATATATTATAATTCAAAATACAATATACAACTATACAATAGTTGTTAAGTAGTTGCCCATTTCTGGTACCATTCAATCATTCAAAACCAAATAAGAGCATGTATATTATGGCATTTTTTATTTTGGGGTAAACCGTCTCTTTTATATTTGTAACTACAGAATTTGTTTTTTGGTCAAACCTATTTGTGAATGCCTAAGTGTGAATTCATTTATTAATTAATTTATGTTTGACTATAGACTATATAGACTTATTACTTATAGACCACCTTTGTGCCTTACTTATCAGAAAATAAAATAAGGATCCTGAGCATCTGCGATATAATAGCATTTTTTTTTATTAAAAAAGCATTTTAAGAAATCTGACACACATACAAAGAACTCTATCAGTGATTAAAAATGTCCCAGTGTTCAATCAATAGAAATCAAGAAGTACACTTATAGCATTATTACAGAAATTCATCCTGGAGCAACATGGACATTAGCATCTTAACAACAGAATAGGTTTGAAACTTTCATATTCAGTGTTTGGATAATCTTTTGAGACTCGAACTGTGACAAATGTAAACCACCACTTTCCTAACAGGCTACATGTATCTATTCTAAAATATAATAACACTACTACTACTACTACTACTGATAATAATAAAAAAAAAAAAAAAAAAAAAAAAAACTTGTTTTATTCCATTTTCAATTAAGTATTTCAAGCCTTTTGAAGTGTTACATATCTAAAAAAGTTATTTTTATATAAAGTGTGTAAAACATACTGTATGAATACTGAGTTATTGCAATATTACTTTAAAGTGAACCCATAAAGACTGATTTATTATTAATGGTGGATAATTATTATTATTAAGAGATATGTTTAAAGGCAGTCAAATTGAATCATGTGATGTATGAAATGGTTTGTTTTTCGATGAGGGTACCAGTGGTTCAATTTACAACATCCATCTTGTAGTTCAAGTTTGGCATGTCTACTCAACTGAAAAACAAAAGCAAACAAAAAAACAAGAAAATCATAGTTAATTCTATTAATAAATTATTTATTTATTATTTGTAGTCCTGCATGCAAATATTTTTTATACTGCTACAAATTTAAGATAGCTTTAATATTTTTTTGTCAGTATATATTTCTATACATATCCTTTTACTATTATGATCAATAATTGTTGAGATATTGTCAATGATTTTTATTATTTATGTATAGCCTAATTTATTATTATTCTTTATTGAGGTAAATATCTCCTCACCTTCCATGTGGAGTGATGTTGGTATGATATAGAAGGGTTCTCCATTGTCCCGATCATACAAGTGTTGGAGCAGCACATATTTAACTATTTTTAGACTCAAAGTGTTTTGTATCAACTCTTCATGTTCTAAAGGCATCATGAACTGGAGCTTAAACTGGGCTGTAGTGTCCCTGTATCAAAACACAACGTTAAAAGTTCATTCCGGTCAACTTTACCTTTTGTGTTTGCCTGGGCCGCACCAAGGCTTAGAAGATTAGTTCACTTCCAGAACAAAAATGTACAGATAATGTACTCCCCCCCCCCTTGTCATCCAAGATGGTAATGTCTTCATCAGTCAATAAGAAATTATGTTTTTTGAGGAATATTCTCCATATAGTGGACTTCAATGGTGCTCTGAAGTTTGAACTTCAAAAATGACATCAACATCTTGGATGACAAGGGGGTGAGTACATTATCTGTACATTTTTGTTCTGGAAGTGAACTAATCCTTTAAAGGCACTCTACGGGTATGGACAAGCAAACAAAGTTAAAAGAAGATGACGGAGTGTGAAATTGACTCACTGAAGATTGTTTATGTTGGCATTGGAGAAGTACCGCTCCAATGCAGGAGAAGAACTGTAGACTTCTGTCAGCTGAGGGTTGATCATGATGTATAAGAGAGACAGACATAGAGTGACTGAGTAATCATACATGTACATAGCAATAAATACATAAATATTCAAGCAGTGAAGTGCTTTTCCAGTCTACTTGTTGATTCCTAACTTATCTAAAACACCTACTTAAATCAGATCTGTTAGATAAAGAAAACATCCCAAATAAGCAATGCTGTGCCCCTCAGGAATGGCACTGAGAGAAAAACAAAACACACACTACCATTGTGAAAGCAGAAGTGCAAGTTGTGGCGTATTCCACTCACCCTCAAAATTAACATTATCATTATTTTCTCACACTCAATTTGTTCCAAATCTCTCTGACTTACTTTCTTCTATGTATCACAAATGTTTTTTTACAGAAACTCTTGACTTGTGCAGTAGCTCTAAACTGTAATGATGTCCAATGAAAGCATTTTGAGACAGATTCTTTTTCACAGAATAAAAAAAAAGTCATAAAGGTTTGGAATGACCAGAGGGTGAATAAATTATGTCATGAGTTTCTTTTTTGGGTGAACTATTACATTAAGACAGATGTCCTTAATCACAATGATTCAAGGTTCTTTTGAGGATTTAGAAATATTAGTATCAGTCATGTCTATAGTGCAATAAAAAAATGAATCATTTCAAAAACATCACAGTATTAATCACACTCTTATTAATGTAATGTTGTGGGTTCAGTAGAAGTATGCTGTCTGTCTTTTGCTACTGCCGATAGACTCATCCCTCTTTGAACAAAAGTATTTACGCCATTATGTTCACAGTACAGTAATGCATGCACTTCCACTGAAAGGGGGCAAGGACAAGTCATTTCCTGTTTAAATATGAATTTTTCAGAAGTATAGCCAAAACACAAACACTTTATGTAACAAGTTAAACCCAGTCTGTGTAAAAGGATGCATTAAAATGTGCAAAAATGACAGATTGTTACAAACAATGAATTTCAAATAAATGCTGTTCTTTTTAAAAACCTTCTTTGAAAAAAAGGTATCACAGTTTCCACAAACACATTAAGCAGCACAACTGTTTTCAACATTGATAATAATAAAAAAATTGTTTCTTTCTTTCTTTCCAGCTTTTCGTCACAGAAATAAATTACATTTAAAAATACATTCAAATAAAACATTCTAATATATTACAATATTACAGTTTTTCCTGCTTCAAAATCATAGAATACCTTGCCTCATACAGTAGATGCCTCATGTAAGTGTTGTAAATGTATTTTCTATTTGTTCATACAAACTTGGACAAGTTAAAATAATTTTCTGTCACTTAATAACATGTCAGATGCTGTCCATGTAGTCTAGCTTGTACTAAACTTGGAACATGTATTAAGTTTCAGATTCTAGATTCATCAGGGAAATAATGTGAAACATAAAAAAGGTGAGTATTTAATCTTTAAATCCATACTTATTTAAAAAATAAATGCATGACTTCTTTACACTTAAGAGTTTGATATGTTGTCAAGTTATGTAAAGTGTATGAATAGGTTTCTCAGACATACTTCATTCATGGGCACAATTTAGATCATTCTTGTTATTACCTTCTGTTCCAGCTCATTGATAGTCTCTTCGTCCTGAGAGTTTGAAGTGAAACTGTTCCCATCCAGAGTAAAATTTCCTCTGAAGAAGCGTGCCACCACAAATGATGATTTGTCATATTTTTCATCCTCATCGTCATGACCAACTTTAAAACACAGGGTAGCAAAAAACATAAAATACAATTAGAATGTTATACAGGAATTACTTAAGAAACACATGTTGTGGTTCAGTCATCTTGGAAACAGCTGACATTCTAGGAATGTATAGAGGAAGGCTTCTCTGATCTCTTAACTTTAAACATCAGTGTCAGAAGACCAAGCCAGATATGACTGGTGTCAGCTAAGAGATGCAATTGGCAAAAAAACTAAACCAAAAATAAAACCGAATTAATAATCGTAAATCAATCAAATGTATTTAATAATCAACACTCACATAAAAATTAGTTGTACATACATTTAAAGTGCATATAAACCAGTTTTTAAGTCTTTTAAATAACAAAATTATACTTCAACTTCAGTTTGTTGTTGACAAACATTTAAACGGTGTTATTAAAAGCTCTTTTAATGAAAGATTAATTCAAATATATTGTTTTCAAGCTGTTTCACTGACGTCTTTAGGCAGTTGAAAAATGTATTGCACAATTACAAGGCATGAGATATTATAGCAACTTCTATTGTTTCTTTCAACATACATTCTGATGTTCATTCATGTTTATTTTGTAGTACACTCTTAAAAATAAAGGTGCTTCGTGATGCCATAGAAGAACCATTTTTCCCTAAATAGTTCCATAAAGAACCTTTAACATCTGAATAACCTTTCTGTTTCACAAAAGGTTCTTTGTGGCAAAAGAACGTTTTTCAGTAGGGATGCACCGTTCATGATTTTTTCATGGCCGATTCCGATACCTATTTTTTACAAGCAAGCTGGCCGATTCCGATACCGATTTCCGATTTTTTCAAAAACAAGAAGTTATGTAAGTAAACAATATAAACAACATGTTTATTTAGTATTTAACAGGCCAAACTGGCTTTGGCTATTGAAACAATAGCATCTGACATCTGAAATTAAATAAATAAATAAAATTACAGTTTAATAAGTAAAACGTGCTTAGTAAAGTAAAACAGTAAGCCAACCGGCATTTTAATGTAAAATAATAATAATCATTCTTAACAGAACAGACTTTTATTTTTGGCTTTTCAAAAGTAGATGCTTGTTTTTTTTTTTTTGGTTTTGTTTTTTTACAAAAAGAAGCATCTCAGCTTTGTCAAAAGAGAGTCTGTTTCTTTTTTCATCACGTGAGAAGCTGAGCTGAACAAACGTTCGCTGCCCACGCTTGTGCAGGGCGCGGACAGGTACGCTCACGCAACTTCATCGAGCACAGGAAAGTGGCTCTTATTTGTGCACCAGTATTTGTGTTATCCCTTCGCGATTGACCTGTCCTTTGCAGACATTGCAGATTGCAATCTTCACGTCCTGCTCACAGATTTCGAAAAACCTCCACACAAGTGACATGTTACTGAATGAATCGAATGGCGCGGCCCGCGTGCACACTTCCGGAAAAAAAACGAAAACCAGCCGGTTGCCGATCGCGCGTTAGATGCAAAAAACGGCCGGTTTCGATTTATTACCGGTCAATCGGTGCATCCCTATTATTCAGATTATAAGGTAAGAAAGAGATGGTTCTTTGAAATACCTTTGATGAATGGTTCTTTGTGGAACCAAAAATGCTTCTTCAATGGCATCACCGTGAAGAACCTTTTAAAGCACCTTTATTTTTAAGAGTGTAGAACTACTATTAAAAAGGAAAATAAGATTGTTCATGTGCCGTTTTGTACTAACACGGCTACTCTAATCTGTTATGCCACAATAAGGGCATTAAAACCACACTAATTGTTTGTATTTTGTCTCGTATTAAAAGTGCATAAAACCAGCAAAATATATAACAAACTGCACTAGTAACATTATCAATAGCATTCACAGTAGACAAACAATCTGAATGGAGCTTCGGTACCTGCACATACAATGATTGAGATCCCAATAATCAGAGCAATGGCAATAAAGATGATAAGCAGCACTGTCCATAGTTTGAGTTTCCACACCACCTCCTCATTCAATTCTCTCTTGACCCTCCGCAGCTCCCTCTGCCACTGCAAACACAGAGGAACAGTGTTGTTCAAAGCCAAGTCTGGATACTGAGAGCTGTTAAAGTTACAGTATATATACAGTTGAAGTCAATGATTTACATACACCTTGCAGAATCTGCAAAATGTTAGTTATTTTACCAATGCATCTTATTTTTTTTTACTTAGTACTGAACTGAATAAGATATTTCACAAAAGAGACATTTACATATAGTAAATGTGTACTACAAGAGAAAATAATAGTTGAATTTATACACTTAATTCTGTGTTGTTACCTGAATGATCCAAAGCTTTTTTTTTTAAGTGATAGTTGTTCATGAGTCCCTTGTTTGTCCTGAACAAGTAAACTGCCTGCTGTTTCTGTGGTTTTTCAGCATTTTGTGCATTTGAACCCTTTCCAACAATGACTGTATGATTTTGAGATCCATATTTCACACTGAGGACAACTGAGGGACTCATATGCAACTAATACAAAATGTTCACATGCTCACTGATGCTCTAAAGAGAAAACCGATGCATTACGAACCAGGGGCCGGTTGCACCAGCTGTGCGTAAGTTACAACTTAGCCTAGTTGCGACGTAAATGGACACTAAGTTACAACTTATGCACTACTAAATATTTTTGCGTTGCACCATTAAACTTAGTTTGAACGTAACTCTACGTATAAACTAAATATTTACGGAAGCGTCTGGTCAGGAGTAACGGTTGGAATAAAATAGCAGACTGAGTGAACTGCATCAAAATGCTCTTTTTTGAACCGACAACCTTCAATCATTTAGACATGTATGATGCTGCTGACATTTACACTCACACACATATTAAGAGAGTGAACAATATGTGAATAAAAGTACTTGTTTCTTTTTTAGCGCATCTTTAACACCCCATCTACAGTGCGACTCTATGCACTTCGTGTTGCGCATGTCAGATGAAATAATAAATAAATAGCATTTCTTTTTTCATTTTTTATTGATCCTTATTTATTTCAGTTAGTCTCTGAATGTTATTTACACATGTGACCCTGCCAAAAAATTGCTTACATATAAACTAGTGTTATTATTGTTTCGTTTTTAATGGAAACATGTTTTTAGCGTTAGTATATGTGAGGCAAAAGAAGTTAGAATGAAGAATAAATTACAATTCATAGCATTTAAACAAGTTCTGCTCGCGTATTTTGAAGGTTTCTATTGGATGATTTAGTGTAAACGTCATATTATGCGACTACGCATTACTTTACGGAGAGCTTACGATCTACTAGCTAAGTCCTGCCTTACGAACAACTGGTGCAACCAAATAATGTATAGATTTAGTTACAAACTAGCTAGTAGTTACTAAGCCTCTAGTGTGGACTTTACGTTCCAATTTAAGTAAGAACTTATGAATGGCTGGTGCAACCCTACCCAGGGGTGTAAACCATTGAACAGAATGAAGATGTACATTTTTCTTATTTTGCCTATATATATATGTATATTTTTTTCCCCCATTTAGACTCCAAAACCTCACATGAGTATGTCAGATAAGGAATACATCAAAAAAGGATTACTTGCACATGAAGACATATGCCAAGTAATGGCTTGTTGCTTTTCTGATTTACCTTGGGTTGAGATAAAGAGTCTGTATCGACATCTCCATCCACGTGGCGGTGCTGTTCCCTATTGTTCTCAGCTACCTGAAAACACAAATCCAGATAGACAGGTTGAACTTAACAGAAGGCTCAATTTGCTGCTTAAAAATCTGCACATAGTTCAATGTTTCAGGGCAGACATATTAAGTGAAGCTTATGTGAATAACGCAAGTATGAGTAAAAACAAGGAATTGTATGTAAATTCAACAACCAGGTTTGCATATTTATTATTTGAGTCATTGCATATCAGGTTTCAGAGTGAGACAAAATGGAAGGAGCAGCGTATGTAGTTGAATGTATGTCAAAATGGTTTTGGTTTGGCTCAGAACCATCGTCGTTTGATTCAAATAATTTCTTTAGGCAATCAAAAGTTATGAGTAAGAGGCAAATAAATACCTGTGGTGTTGATAGAAGAGGGGATACTTCATTTCTCTCTAATCTGACATGGTCTGAGCAAGCGCCATTCCCTGGAATCACCTGTGAACATTTTTGACATAATTTATACAATATACACATACATTAAGAGAAAAACATTGCTCTGTGTAATTGCAGTGTAGAAAGTATATCTATAGACAACAACCGCTAACAAAACAGCAAAAACATTCAAATGGTACAGGCCATGGGCAATAAAGGGGGTCCATAATAAAGAAAAGAGTATATATTTTAAATGTGCCAAGGTGAGTTTTAAAAAGTACTCTTTAGTCATGTTTGTTTCATATGTTTAATTTTTTTTATTACGAATTATTAATGAATTATTATTTATTATTATTATACATTTTTGAGAATCATACCACATAACATTTTTCAACCTTGCTTTGACATAAAAAGGTCAGATTATAAAATATTTCAAGAGATTTATTGACATTTATGGCCATGTATCACAGTAATCCTGCTGAAAAGAAAACATCTCACACCAGCTAAAATCGTTTGCTATAGTCTTATTTGATCTCAACCTGGTCAGGCTGGTCTGTTGGCTAGTTTTATATGAGATTTCAAAAGAACTACTAAACTACATGAGGCTTGGCCAGGCTGAGAAACCTGTTTAAACCAGTTAATACCTTTTTAAATCAGCAAAACCCATCTTAAAAACAAGTTCAGACTTCATCTGGGAACATGGTATTCTACCTTGGACTACAAACAATGAAAATAAATATGAAGGTAAACATTCAGGTCATGGCATGTATTTACTTAAGCATTAAGGAACCAACACAGTACCTTTCTGTACGAAAATAAAAATTAAAAATAAAAGTTTTCCACAGATCTTACGATGAAACCGAAACAACAATGAAAGACCCTCGGGGTAACGTTAAAACGTTAATGTTCTCTTACTAACTTAGAGCTGGACGTTTGAGCACTTGCACAAATACCATAAGCTAAGAACTAAAAACTTGTCAATGATCTGAAGACAAGATGAATGAATTTTTGACAGCTTACCTCAATCGTTTGGTCACTCGAGACGTTATTGTTGTCAGAGACAACTTTAATGTCTTTCAACTCCAGCGCGTCGCTCATACTTCCATAATCACTATCCCAACCTGCGGAAGACCCGGAACTGAGGCGTGTTAAAAACGGGTTGCGAAAAGGTTACGTCTGGTTTGTGTTGTGGTTAGAGAGCAATGCCACGTTCCCACTTGTTATATGTAGCTACTGAAGTGTAAACGCGTTGATTCCAGGTTTCTTATCAATGTGGATGCGGATGAATGACATACAGGTGAAATCCAAGTGTTAAGGAGCGTCTCATATTTCAGTTAGGAGGAGGAGTGTGTCCGTGTAACTTACAGTGAAGCGAAACTAAAGTAAAGCAAACAGCTATAAAACGTTACTTACAGGAAATGTGAGTAAAGGGCATTTGCTGTCTGAAGACAAATAATATGAAGAAACAGGCTACACCAATGTATTGATTCAGGGGAATTTGGAAAACGTGATTTTTACTGTAAACTAAACAGGTGTCAAATCAAGGCATCGCGCATGTGGTGGACACATAAGTGAACTGCATTTTGTGAAAATTCCTTCACCTTTACCCTCGTCTTTTATACCGCATTTCATCTGTTGAACACAAAAGGGGAGATTTTGCGTTTTCACAGTGCGTTGACCCTGAGAGCCACAGAAGTAAGGACTGAGACTGTCAAGATTTTAATAAAATAAAATAATAATTATTCATTCATTCGAACTCGTTCAAATAGGCCATAGTATGGCAACACGTGTTGCATAAGTCTCTGCAGAACAGCAGCAATGGGGCTTTCCAGGCCGAAAACTCCAGATAAGTGGGCGAGTCGTCTTCTTATTGGGGTTTTAGATGATCAGGATGATCATAATTATTCTTAAGTCCTTGAGTATTTTTGGTTTTGGCCCTAATTTTATTAATGCAATTCAAACTTTGTACAATAATGCCAATGCTTAAATTAAATTACAACATGGTACTATAGGTTTAACATAGATAGTCAAGGCTGCCCTACCTCGCCTTATCTTTTTCTGCTTTCTATGCAACTTTTAGCCATCCACATTCAAAATAGTCATTTAGAAGGTGGTATCTCTGTTTTTGAAAAATAAAGATCAGGTTCCTTTAGCTTTAGGCAAAATATTTTTTTTTTCCTCTGCTTCTGGTTTATGTCTTTATATTCATAAATGTGAGCTCTTATCTATAAAAGATTCTTCTGATGTTAAAATTTGTGACATCTCAGTTAAATCTGAAGTGAAATATCTAAGTACAATTATATGTAAAGATCAGAAAAAGAGATCAAAGCTTAACTTTGAACCACTTATACTTTCTATACGACGCAAATTAAATTCTTGGTTACAGCATGATCTGTCAATAACACGTAGAGTGTTGCTTTCTAAAGGCATATGTAACCCTGGTCCACAAAACCAGTCATACGTGTCAATTTTTCGAAATTGAGATTTATACATCATCTAAAGGCTGAATAAATAAGCTTTCCATTGATGTAAGGTTAGTTAGGACAGGAAAATATTGGTCTGAGATATAACCATTTGAAAATCTGGAATCTGAAGGTGCAAAAAAATCAAAATACTGAGAAAATCGCCTTTAAAGTTGTTCAAATAAAGTTCTTAGCAATGCATATTACTAATCCCAAATTAAGTTTTGATACATTTATGGTAGGAAAATTAGAAAATATCTTCATGTAACATGATCTTTACTACATATCCTAATGATTTTTGGCATAACAGAAAAATCGATAATTTTGACCTATAGGCTACAACGTATTTTTGGCTACAAATATACCCCAGCAACTTAAGACTGGTTTTGTGGTCCAGGGTCACATATATATTTAATTTAGTTGGTGGTTTACATTTTTTCCTGCGCAGTAATTTTGACATTTCTAAAATACCTTTAACTTTATCTAGTATCCATAAACAGTCTTTAATAAGTTGGTCACTTATATATAATTATAATTTTTCTCCTCATAATTATTTTATTTGGAACAATACAAATATTAGATTGGTTTACAAAATTGGTTTGATAAAAATATATTTTTAGTAAGTCTACTCTTAGATGATCGTGGTGTCCTTTTCTCCTATGAACAATTCATGCAAGAATTTTCTTTTCCAGTCCGCCTAAGAAAATATGCCATAGTTTTTGGTGCCATTACTGATTGTGTTTTATCTTTAGTCAAGTTTGGCCCTAAAGGTTCCTAGTCTCTCCAGCTTTTGACAACAATTACTTATTTGTTGATCAAAGACTTTTCAATACTGTGTCAAACAAAGACATTTGTTTAATTATTAATAGGTCTTAGATTTCGTTACCTGTTTGTGTGAGTTTTTGGAATAACATATTTGGTGATATTGAATGGGTTATTTTTTTATATTTTTATATTTTTTGGCTTCGTCCACAAAAATTCGTTTTATCTAATAAAGTTGTTGAAGTCTCTATTAAAATTATCCATAATTGCTATCCGGTAAATTACAAACTTGCTAAATTTAATAATAGTATTTCTTCCAATTGCTCTATTTGTCTTCAGTCTAAAGAAACAATCAATCAGTTATTTTGGGAATGTGCATACTGTAAAGTGTTTTGGGTCGACTTTTCTAATTTTGTTAAAAAATACTTTGATTCAAACTTCTGGTTTCTCTTTGAATTTCGATCCTTCTCACTGTAAATTTATTATTAATTTTTTGTTATTCCTTGCTAAATTTTACATGCATATATGTACATTTTCAAAGAAAACTCCTTACTTTTTTATTTTCAGGAAAGATTTTGATATGTATGTGAACTTTTTAAGAAACTCTAATAATTCTATTGCATGTAAGACTCTTTCATGGTGTAAATCCTATAAGTTAATATAATATGCTTTGGATTAATGTATGTAACCCTCATTGTCTTTTTGTTAGTATTTTATTTGTTGTAATTGTTGTTTATTGCATAATAATAAAAAAAAGGATAATCATAACTGACATTTTGAAATGTAATATTTGAATGGAAATTCATTTATAATAAGAGGTTTGTATATTTCATTGTTTTGAAAAGAGCAGCTTTGGCATTCTGCAGAATAACTCTTCAGTTCCACAGAGGAAGTCGATTGGTTGAGTAAATGATGGCATTATTTTAATTTTTGACTCAACTATCCTTTTAATGCTGATCAAAGTGAACTATGAGAAAAGACCAGATATAATTGTTCAAGATTAACCATTACAAACACTTAACCCCATATATACTGTACATAATAAAGGAAAGCATCTGGTAGGTGTAAATAAAGCTCTTTATTCAGTCTTGTATGGGAAGTTGAAGGTCATTGATGCAGTACAGTAGCTTTGCAGTCACAGTGATACATTTCTAGGCATTTTATTTAATAATAAAGTATCTTTGCATAGCAGCAGTGGAGAATGCAGGTTATCTTCTT
This sequence comes from Garra rufa, assembly GCF_049309525.1. NCBI lineage: Eukaryota > Metazoa > Chordata > Actinopteri > Cypriniformes > Cyprinidae > Garra > Garra rufa. The sequence goes on from NC_133374.1 coordinate 33,402,186, forward strand.
TGTATATATCTTGTTATTTATCATTTTTGCAAGATGTAAAAAAATATGAATTTCAATAACAATGAGAAAATAAAAGTGCAGTTAGTGACTTGTGATTTGCAACTTTAACCAAACACCCTCTCCACAACCCTCTCAGCCAACTCAATGTCAGCAAACCTAAACACTTGAAATGACTGACAGATAAGAAGCATTTCTGAGCTGTTCAAGAAGCATTTCTAGCCAACTTTTGCTGTTTACAGAGCCTAGGACTGTCACAGAGGCATGTCAGATATTTTAAATTACCTGACAGTCAATAAAAATACACCTATTTCAGTGATATATGTCATTTTGTAAACTGAATCACATGAATATTCAAACAGGAAGAAGGCTTGAAAGGTACTTTTATAATGGAGAATGCTCTTCAAAGGTAAAAACGTTCTTGTTCTCTGAACAGCAAATACGAATCCAACATAAGTTTATTTAAAAGTAAAAGCAAGCAAGATAATTGAGGCATATAAATATCTCAGACATACCCTACAGAGTAAACCCTACAGAGTTTGCTATAATGGCTTCATGTTAGCTATAAGATCGCACCTGATCTCTTGAGAAAAGATAATTGTTAGACATTTTTGCATTTGGTGGCAAATCTGATTTGTACAAAAATTTATGTTTTTTTTTTTAAAGGTCCACTACTAAATCTAACCAGCAGTGGGGTGCAACGTGTTTGTACAATACATACAAATTCACCAACTCTAAAACATAAATAGTTACAAATTGCCATGAGAGTGTGTTGATAAAATCTCTTAAAAGAGAAGAATTCAATCCTGGCATTCAGACATTGTCCATCTTCATCTATACATGAGTCTATTCTCAGCAAGTCCACCTGAACGTTTGTTAGAAACTCCATTAATTTAACTGTTGTCTGCAGTAATTTTCTCACTATTCTAGATTACAAAATTAATGCTTATGTTGCAACAAAAAAAATCCATTTTGATGGTCTTTACCCTGTTACTTCTATTCTGGGTTGTTCTCTGCATCCAGCACTTCCTTGTCCTCTTTCACTTCTGTCTTGTCCTCTTCTGTCTCTTCATTTTCTTCTTCTTGGGCCTGTTTACAGTCAGAAGGTTCATATCCTCCCTCAGTTACTTCCTCATTATTTCCTATATGGGTTACTTCAGCCCCCTCGTTTTCTTGGGGTACATCTAAGTCCTCTGTCCTGTCTTTTTCCTGTTGTGGGCCATTGGTGGGTTGAGCAGAGTCCGTTTTAACTTCTGCATCCTCCTGCGAAGGCCCACCAAACAATTCCCCTTTATCTCCATTCTGCTGTTGACTATCTGGTTCACACGGAGAGTCATTTCCCTCGTTCCATTTTGTCTCCTCACATGCTGACTTCCTGTGTTGTCGCGTGGGCAGTCGTCGCTTAAAAGACAGCCTAGCTCGACTCTGTGGAGTGAAATTAGACTAGATGAAGTCGAATGCATACATTAATAAACAACAGACAACAACTGACAAACTTAGCTGCCATGCTACATAAGCAGCATGCTAACCGGAAAGAATTTCATTAATGAAATGCTGTACATTGGCTGCAACTCCATGTGCCACACAAATAACCTTCCCCTTACGAAAATTAAGCATGACCCCTGCTGAAAAAAAAAACAACATATGCTGGTTAGGTATGTTTTGGTGCTGGTTTTAGCTGGTTTATGCTGGTCCTTTGCTGGTTAATGCTGGTCCTTTGCTGGTTTATGCTGGTCATGTTGCTGGTCAAGGACCAGCATAAACCAGTTAAAACCAGCATCCCAGCACCAAAACATATCTAACCAGCATATGCTGTTTTTTCAGCAGGGACAACAAACAAACCAAACAAATATGGTAATTGTAAGTAAACCATGGTAAGCACAGATTAACCACACTAACCATAGTTTAACCATGGTATTTGTAGTAAAACCGTGGTTAATCGTATCAATCTGCCAAAAAAAAAACATGGTTACTACACTTTTACTATAATCAAACAATGGTTAGTTTTCGTAAGAGTCAGGTTTAGATCACAACTGATTCCAGCGAAGTTTGGCATTAGCATGTTGCTAACATAACACAACACTGTGATTAGCATAAAAATACACAAATATTGGGTAAGACTGAAGATGCTATCAAACAATTTAAGGGGACGACATGTAAATATTTATGAATCATTTACTGAAAAACAGAACTTCTTAGTTAACTGGAAATTTGGGTGGTAGTGTTGGCTATTCCTCTTAATATGGTAAAACAGCCATATTAATTACACACTTAACTATTTTTATTAATTCTTTTCAGTACTAAGTGAAATACAAGTTTATAATCAACATTCTTTTTGATTAGTCAACCAGGTTGGTTTATACTAGATGGTATTGGATTTTACTAGATTTCAAGGATGTACAACAAAAAGAAGATTTACTGGATTGTTAAACCTGCAGTCATAGCAACATAGGGAGAATGTAACACTAGTGTACTGCATACAGCAGTATAGGGGCATTTCTAGACTTTCATCAGGTGTTCATCAAAAAAGTCCGCAATATTTAGATATTTTTGGATGCTGTTATTGATATTTTTATATAAATTGGCTTTGCAGAGTCAAGCTGCTTCTTTGCTGAAAAATGATTAAAGAAAAGTTTTGTTTACCACAGTGGATTAAATATCTCATCCAGTGCTTATTTTGTTTTATATATCATCCCATTTCTATTTCGGTATGAGAAATCACTGAAAATCATTTAGTTTGTGAGTGAACTATTTAAATTTATCAAACTGAATTGCAAACAAATTCAGACCTTTTTTGTGAATCCGTTTCATCAGATAAGATCAAATTTATTTGATTAGAGTGATTTATTTGCAACGAAAGTTCAGAAAAGAAACCGCAGCAATAATTAGTTACACTAAGTGCAAGTAGCTATAGATTATATTTACATTATGTTAAAATAGCAGGATTTTCTTCTATTTGTAGACCAACTCAGTGTTTGCAAACAGTGATTATGTTTTTTGTGGACGGAGCTTATCTGGTTGCAGAAAATGACGGTTTTCAAGTGGCAGTCTATGGAGCCATGGAATAAAAAAAGGTGAATTTGAGTTTATATTTAAAAATTCTTACTTTATTCTCGAAATTCCAAGATAAAATCTCACAATTCTGATAAGAAAAAACAACTCGTCATTCTCTGTTTTCCACTCAGCTCTGGCTTTTTTCTCCTGAGAATTGACAAACTCACTATTGTTGAGTTACATCGAGATATAAAGTCTGAACCAGGAGATAAAAACTTGCATTCGCGAGAAAAAAGTCTAATAAGTCTAAAAATAAATAAATGTTATGTAAAATGTTAATAGTAATAGGTTTAAAATAATATTATGTCATGTTGTAACTGTAGGTCTAATACAATGCGTCCCCTATGAACAGCATATGTGAATATTATAGACATATTGTTTAAATCAGATTTATGCTTTAAAAGTAAAGTAATCATAGCAGTTTTTGTCCATAGTCTGTCTGTTTAAACATCTGTGTTTAACTTCAAATGGCGTATTCTTTAAAAAATAATTTGCATTCCGATTCTGGCATCAAAATGCACAAAAATTGTTACCAGTGTTTTTCTGTCATCACTATGCATGCACAACTGCTAGTGACATAACTGTGACACTGTGTGTATGAAATGCATAATTTGTCAAAAGTGCAGTGGTAGATTATATTTGCATTACATAGTTACATTACATTACAGCAGCTAAGTACTTCTTCAACAGAATATAATCAATTATCTGTTATGGCTGCATTCTTTTGTGAATGCTCTCTGAAGAGATACAGAGGGTGTGATGCAGAAGTGGCCTGATTGGATTAGAGTTTGCAAACCTTGTCGTTATGTTCTCAGGCAGTGCATGGACAGTCTCTATGAGCTTACACAGAGCTTAAGCCCACAATACTGGCTGCACGCAAAGAGATGTGCACCTTCATGCTGATATCATCAGATCCTATTCTGCACACATCAGAGATTCTCTGAGAAAACAGCAAGCCTGTAAAAGGTTACTGCTGAACTTTCAAGAGATCGTGTTTTGCCACTGACATTAGTCTTCAACGAATACACGATTTTCCAGTTACCAGTTAAACCTAAAATATTCAGTCGCAGTCTGAAAAGTTTGATCACAGTCCTGCAGTACCAAATATTATTTACTGATGTAGCCCTAAACCAGCTACAGTATATTTAGGACCAGTTTTAGCTTGCGGCAACACAAACGGTCTTTTTTGCATTAAAATTGTACTTTGTGTCAGGTTTTACTAGGCGCAGTGAAGAATTAGCACTGAAAAGGCATGGACAGTTATTTTAGCGCCTGACCTTATTGAATATGCATTTATATGAGCATTTATTATGAGTTTCCCTTTCAGACGCAAAATTTCTGGGAGTAAAGTATTCAAATGAATCACACAACATGTTTTACTAACATTTGCGTTTGTCAAATTACTGGAATTTGTGCCATTATTTAACGCCAAAAAAAAAACATGTTTAAAACTATTTTGCACTTGAAATGGCTGCAATTACTGTTGCTAGGAGGAAGGACAGGATTTTGTTATTTTTAATTTGCTTCAGGAAATAAAAGGTGACTAGGAGTCACACAATACCAGGTCTATCAAAACTTCTAGCAAACTTTCATTTTTTGGCCTCCAGTTATTTTTGGCTTCTTTATATTATCTATATATTACACTAATTGAAGCTGCGCTTGGTATATTGCGTTGGTCAATATGTACATGAGATGTTGCGTATGTGTTATTTAACTTGAGCTTTGTTAGTAAATCACCCACATAAATTTCCCCTCCCATCGGTGCTGTTTTGGAACAAAACTAATTTGCCCTGGCCCTTAGAATTTATATATTTAAGTAAACAATTAAGTATTCTTCAAAAAAAAAAATGCAATTTTTAAATTTTTCTGTAAAGTAAGGAAACATGATGATAAAACCAAATATGAGATGGGAGGAAAATGAATATTTCAGTGCATTTACCTGCTTTGTGTTACCCTGAAAAACTTTGCCTTTTTTCACAAAAGTATTGTGTTCTCTCGCACAACATTTGCGTTCTCTTGCAAAAGTACTGTGTTACCCCAAGAAACTCTGCATTCTCCGGTAAAAGTATTGCGTTACCCAGAGAAACTTACAACAGTCTTGCAAAAATGTTGCATTTCACCAAGAAAGTTTCATCCCCCCACCTCATATTATTTCCATCACAAACGTTTTGTGAGCAAATGCAAGTTGATCAGGAAAATGCAAAAGCACATATATTAAATAGAATTTTTCCTCCCATCTAATTTTATTTACCATTTCTATTCATCAGACATTTCCACTGTTCTGAAGAACGTGCGTCAAGTTTACTTATTAGTGTAAATTTATACTGAATGTAAAAGAATGTCACCTCTTTATCCCAATCAAATCTTAGCTTAAAAGGACAGCACTGTGTCACATTGATATTACAGTAAGTTCCCAGGCAAGGCTTTGTATTGATATTGATAAGCTAGTTGACCTTGTTGATGCTGAGCAACGGAGTCCCCTCGACCGGCTGCTCGAAGCTAACCGGCGCCTCATCTTCACAGGACAGCTGAGTGGGCTGCAGAGTGGAGCTCAGGGAGCTGCAGGGACTGATGAGACTGGAGGCAGTGGGAGGCTGTTTGGACTCTGGACTTTTTGGTGGGGAGAGCAGGACAGCTGGAGAGAGAGCTAGATTGGCCTAAAAGAGAGAAGGAAAGAATGTGTTATGTTCTTGAATAGAGACAAAACTATAGTTGTCAAATGATATTGTTTTAAATGCCGATATCTAAAGAACAGAGTAGATGATATAATGCACATATTAACATAATGCAACTTACTGATGATGAGCTGTACATAAAATTGTGGGAATTAAATAAATATTTAAATTATTATTAAACATTTATTTAGTGGCACACAGGGCATGTGTGTTCAAGACATATGAAGAACTGTCATGCTCAAGGTCAGGTTATCATTTCTCATTTTTGTTTAGAAAGAACTTGACTTTCTAAAATTAAAATTTAAAAGAAGTTACACCATTCAAAATAGTATCTACACTCTTAAAAATATAGGTCCCAAAAGGGTGTTTTTGCAGTGATGCCATAGAAGAACCATTTTTGTTTCCCCAAGGAACCTTTCAGTGATCAGTTCTTAAAAGAACCATTTTAAAGAACATTTTAAAAATCTAAAGAAACTTTTTCAACTATAAAGAACCTTTTCTGCATTTGAAAGGTTCCGTGGATGTTCAAGGTTCTTCATGGAACCATCGATGCCGATAAAGAAGCTTTATTTATAAGAGTGTAGGGTCTTAAAATCATCTTTACCTTGACTACTTGTGTCTTACCCATGGTAAACCTCTGTCATAGTCAGTTAGACACAGATTACATCTATTTTATATTCCACCGGTTCTGCCTAAAATAAAAATCTGCCTACTGAGCAAACTAAAAAGGCAACAAATGATCTCAATCTAATGAGAAGTTATTGTTATCAGTATGACAGAATTGAAACAGTATACACCTCAAGAAACAGCAACTTTAAACAAGTAAACGAGCTTGACTAAGTTTCTCATGCACTGTAAAATTTAAGATGTTATTCCAAAAATAACATCTCATACCTGTACAGGGGAGAACAAGAAGAGAGAGAAACGGCAACCCTTTTGTCCCATGACTGCCTTATAGCTGCTAAGTCGAGTCTAGTACAGCTCAGCACTCAGCATCTGTGGCTAAGCCATTATCTCATTAGAGTCCTTGCCTGAACCAATTGGAGGACACTGTGCAGACCTGTCCCTCGTATCCCATGGACCAATGACAAACTAACTAGACACCTCTCAAGAGAGATGCTGTGGG
>NC_133374.1:33409537-33431148 GCF_049309525.1 Garra rufa
GACATCCCCGCCGTGTCGGGAACAGAGCTGGTGGTCACTGCCCCCAGGCAGGTGGACGCCGCCTCCTCAAAAAAAAATCTCCCCGCTGGACCCATCAGTGATGTCTGCATTCTGTCACGTTGAGATAAAGGAAGGGTCTGGGTCCAGGTGCAGGGAAAGGGTTTTTAATTAAACAATAAACAAACAAAACCAAAAGGCCAACACGGCACAAACTAATAAATTTAAACACAAAATAAACAAGATCAAGAACACAATCTAAATCCAGGAATTCGGGAACACACAAGAACATCAAAGACACGAGACAATGCAGACATGAAGCGGGAGTGAGAAATGAGAGTTCTTATACAAAAGTCCAAATGGTGAACAGCTGTGAGTGAATCAGTGTAAATGACAAAACAGACGTGAATACTTGGAAGTGCTGTGCAGGGAAGGGAAAACAGTGACCTCAGGTGGCTGAGGGAAGCCCCACAGCCCCGATCATGACAATAGCATAATTTTAACACTAGATGACAGGAGAATTTTATAAAAGTAACAGCATTTACAACAGGTAGACTTGCAAAAATCTGTCTAATATTTTGGTGCTAAAAATAGACAATAACTTTAAAATATATTGAAAACTCAAAAAATTCCCTGCATATTACATGCAAGTTACTTTAAACTACATTTTTCAGAAAATAGTTTCACAATGCAACAGATTTCCTGTTTCCTGAATGAAAGTTCACTTCGGAAATGATATGTGAAATTAATAAGTAACCTCACAAGCCTGCAAGGTTGCCATCTTTCAAATGCAAATCATATGGTGAAAACTTGTGCAAAACAGCTGTCTGAGACTAAGATCTTAAGTGAAATGGATAATTAAGGAATTCTCACCTGCAGTTTTTCAATGAGAGGTGAACTCTTTATCTTTATCTTAGGAGGATGAGGACAGATGGACAGCTTCTGCATCAGAAAAATCTGTTATTTCAAAGACATTTGAGATGAGACCATGTTACATCGACTATGAGAAAACTGGAATTAATCAATTTTTTATATCTATAACTCATACAGTAACATGGTGTGTTGATGGTTACATGCTCACCTCTTCATGTTCTTCATCTTTTTGGTTGTTTATCACCAGAGAACATGTGGATTTTCTCATAGATTTCACCTGCAATTCAGTACCAAGAAGATGTTACAATACATGATCACTATATAAATAGAAAATTTACATAATCCACTAACAAGACCATGTAAGTGACACTAAGTGCAATCTCTATTTTTGTCAACAACAGAGCTCCTCAGTCTTGAAGTTAATTTGCAGGCCAACATTGGCACACGTTGCTTCAGAACCTTTTGCCAACTAGGCACGTTGCTTTTGCCAAACCTATTTTAATACTTTTAATACTATATTTAGTTTTACGATATATGAATAAAAACAAACATAATTTGGATTAGGAACAACCAATAAGAGACAAACAGAAAGACGTCAGACGTTCCACTACCTCCATGTTTCCTGGCATTGGCAGTGCATGACCTTTGAGTTTTCCAGCCAGCTGAGCCACTGACGGCTTGACTGGCGCTTCCTCCTGCAAGCAGAAAAGCAGAGCCTTAGACTGTTTTACTCAAAGGTGGTACTGTTGGATGTTCTTTTCTGATAAACCACAGTATTCTGATCTCACTTTATTGACACAGAATCCCAAAAGGCCTGTAGTGAAGCTCAGACCATCAAACATAAGCGAGGAAGCTTGCGGGGGGAAATACACACCCTACTGCTCATTTTACACGCGGGCATCTTTTTCAGGCCCATTACATAAGACAAGCATGATGCAATAATGGGATCAAAATTCAGCATGTGCTTGTTTTTACTAGACATGTTTTCTTACTTAAGAACGACTGGAAAATGAAAGACCTCTCAAACCGGAGAAATGGTGACATCAGAACCACAGAGAGGGGGTGGTGGAGAGGCTGGCTATACTTGGAAAAACACATTATCGCTCTATTTCTGCAGCATGTATACTGTGTGTAGTATCTGGAAGTACAATTAGCTATAATTTCTATTACATAATCAGCTTATTTTCATTTTTGAATCAAACTGGCAATATTTATTTATATATTTTTTTTTATTATTATTTTTTTTTTTACAAAACAGCAACAACAACAAAATGCTGGACCAGAGTTTGAATCTGGGATTTAAAAAAAAGGCAAAGGCAAAGTAAAGGCAAAGTAAAATTTATTTGCCTATATTATTTATTTATCAGCTATATATCACCCATCAGCCACAATGCTCTCTGGTATGGATACCTGTTTCCATCTCAAATTAAAAAAACAAAAAAAAAACAAATGATAAGATAAGATAATAATATGATACAAGGTTGTAAATGTAAGAAATGTAGTCGAAATAAGAAACAAATGATTATCTGTGAAATATAACGTCGCAATTATGACAAATTTGTTAATGAAAGAAAAAAGTTGAAATTGTGAGATATAGTCACAATTACAATATATTAATATGACTGAAAGATATAAATTTGCATTTATGAGGAAAAAAGTTGAATTTGTGAGATATCAGTTTTTTGAAAGATAAAAAGTCACAACTGAATTTTAAGTTAAATGAACTGAACTTTGTAATTAATATTACTAAACATTTTAAGATAAATAAACTGATTTGTTTTAAGTTCACATTTCTTCATTTTTTTAGGGCAACCAGTTTCCTCATGTTTTTTAAGTAAATTCAACTTATCTGGGTTTAGAGTGTACAGTTGTGGCCAAAAGTTTTGAGAATTACATAAATATTGGAAATTGGAAAAGTTGCTGCTTAAGTTTTTATAATAGCAATTTGCATATACTCCAGAATGTTATGAAGAGTGATCAGATGAATTGCATAGTCCTCCTTTGCCATGAAAATTAACTTAATTTAATCCCAAAAAAAACTTTCCACTGCATTTCATTTCTGTCATTAAAGGACCTGCTGAGATCATTTCAGTAATCGTCTTGTTAACTCAGGTGAGAATGTTGACGAGCACAAGGCTAGAGATCGTAACGTCAGGCTGATTGGGTTAGAATGGCAGACTTGACATGTTAAAAGGTGCTTGAAATCATTGTTCTTCCATTGTTAACCATGGTGACCTGCAAAGAAACGCGTGCAGCCATCATTGCGTTGCATAAAAATGGCTTCACAGGCAAGGATATTGTGGCTACTAAGATTGCACCTAAATCAACAATTTATAGGATCATCAAGAACTTCAAGGAAAGAGGTTCAATTCTTGAGAAGAAGGCTTCAGGGCGTCCAAGAAAGTCCAGCAAGCGCCAGGATTGTCTCCTAAAGAGGATTCAGCTCGGAGTGCCACCAGTGCAGAGCTTGCTCAGGAATGGCAGCAGGCAGGTGTGAGCGCATCTGCACGCACAGTGAGGCCAAGACTTTTGGAAGATAGCCTGGTGTCAAGAAGGGCAGCAAAGAAGCCACTTCTCTCCAAAAAAAAAACATCAGGGACAGATTGATCTTCTGCAAAAAGTATGGCGAATGGACTGCTGAGGAATGGGGCAAAGTCATATTCTCCGATGAAGCCTCTTTCCGATTGTTTGGGGCATCTGGAAAAAGGCTTGTCCGGAGAAGAAAAGGTGAGTGCTACCATCAGTCCTGTGTCATGCCAACAGTAAAGCATCCTGAGACCATTCATGTGTGGGGTTGCTTCTCATCCAAGGGAGTGGGCTCACTCACAATTTTGCCCAAAAACACAGCCGTGAATAAAGAATGGTACCAAAACACCCTCCAACAGCAACTTCTTCCAACAATCCAACAACAGTTTGGTGAAGAACAATGCATTTTCCAGCACGATGGAGCACCGTGCCACAAGGCAAAAGTGACAACTAAGTCGCTTGGGGACCAAAACGTTGAAATTTTGGGTCCATGACCTGGAAACTCCCCAGATCTTAATCCCATTGAGAACTTGTGGTCAATCCTCAAGAGGCGGGTGGACAAACAAAAACCCACTAATTCTGACAAACTCCAAGAAGTGATTATGAAAGAATGGGTTGCTATCAGTCAGGATTTGGCCCAGAAGTTGATTGAGAGCATACCCAGTCGAATTGCAGAGGTCCTGAAAAAGAAGGGCCAACACTGCAAACACTGACTCTTTGCATAAATGTCATGTAATTGTCGATAAAAGCCTTTGAAATGTATGAAGTATCTTGTAATTATATTTCAGTACATCACTGAAACAACTGAAACAAAGATCTAAAAGCAGTTTAGCAGCAAACTTTGTGAAAACTAATATTTGTGTCATTCTCAAAACTTTTGGCCATGACTGTACAGTGATCTGTCACGACACATTTAAGAGCCACAAAACAGTATTTATTGTGTGAATTTCTTACATTTTAAAGCTGAAACCTTGTTTCATACCAGAAGTAACCTCTGCTCTGTCTTGTCTGTCAGCATGTTGTCAGTTTCCTCTTTGCTCCGTGAAGTATTTTTTTACTGCGTGAGAACATGATGTGTAGTGAGAGAGCGGCATTATTTGTCTAAGGAGGCGGGTTTTTGCAAAGGGTCAATTGTGAGATATAAAGTCACAATTAGGATATATAAATTTGTGACTGAAAGATATAAAGTTGCAGTTACGAGGAAAAAGGGAGTTTGAGGAGTTTGTGAGAATTTTGTGAATTTGTTAGTGCAAGATGTTAGTGAACAATTGTAAAGGTGTAAAACCATAATTATAAGAAAGAAGTTGCAATTATAAGATGTTAAGTCAAAATTAGGATATGTACACAAAGTATTGGGACACCCCCTTCTAATGAGCAGGTTTGACTACTTTAGTAATTTCAACGAGTACAAATTCTAATATTTAACCATATAATCATATTCTAGGGAACAATGACAATACCTCTGTGTACAAGGCAAGGTTCAAATCAAAATGATTAATTCAGTCAGTGTGGAAGAACCACCAAACACCAATGACTTGTACGTATGGGTACAGTCATTTTAGACAAATCCAAAACTGTTGCAACAGAGATGGAAATACTATTTTTAAATACATTAATTATGTTTCCATCTTTGTTGCCACAGTTTTAGAAGTGCCTTTTTCTGTTCTAAAGAAGGGGATGACCGAATACTTTTGTCCATATAGTGTATATACAAGTCATTGGTGTTTGGTGATGAGTTTTTGGCTCAAGGTTTGCATTTAAAGTCACACCAGATTAGGACTTTGCTTTCTGCAGTCCAGTCAAGTTATTCAACACTGACTGAATAAATCATTTCTAGAGGTATTGTCATGTTAGAATAGAAAAGGGTCCTGTCCAAACTGTTGCTATAAAACTAGAAGCACGCAATTTCCTGGAATATCATTATATGCTTAACCTTTAAGATTTATACTCATGAAAATGACTACGGTAGTCAGACCTGTTCATTAGAAGGGGGTGTCCCAATACTTTTGGCAATATAGTGTACATTTGTAATTGACAGATATAAAGAAGCGATTATGAGGAAAAAAAGTTGTTATTAAGAGTTACAATGTCACTCTAAAAAATGCTGGGTTTCAACCCTATTTTGGGTTAAATACAGACTAACCCAATTGTTAGATTAAACATTTTATATAAAAAGGGTCCTTAGCCATCTTCAAGAAATCTTTAAGACTTGCACTCTATTCATTTTCTAACTGCTTGCTTTCTTTAAAAACAAAAAACAAAAAAACAAATACTATTCGAATACGAATATGCTTCTCTATTTTTTTTGCATTCTATTTTTTTATTTTTTTATTATATAAAAAAGGGCCTCTAACACTAGCTTGCTCTATTATTTTTCTATTCTGTTTTTCTTTTTATTTATTATATAATTACCAAAAAAAAAAACACTTGCTACATGTACTGCGTTAGACTATCTGAGACTTGTTATAGCACTTGCATATCATTGCTCTTTTGTTGATTTTGATAGCTTCCATTGTCCCCATTTGTAAGCCGCTTTGGATAAAAGCATCTGCTAAATGACTAAATGTAAAAATTTTACTCAATTTTGATCCAAAGTTAGTTTAAAACAACCAAGCATTTTTTAGAGTGCACAATTGTGAGATATACTCCGTAGTACGCAGCACACTAGTTTTACATTCTGGACACAATAGCTGTTTTACATCGAAAAACAAACATGGGTGTACTCTGAGTTTATCAGCAACACAGCTGACCAGCATCACACTTACTGCCTGGGGGAGTCTATCTCTCTCTCATCATGAGGAATATATCAGTGTTTCACTGAAAAGTGAAGAACATTTTTATAAAAGCATTTGTCAAGACTAAATTTGTGCTGAACATTATCGTATAGTATGCTTCAAAGCCTCAAACACAAGAGTAAGCACTTGTTCTTGGCAAGAACATACCTTACACTTGTCTTTTTCTCTCTATGTGGCTCTGCCAGACTTTACAAACCGAAACACGTTTCTCCAACAACATTCTTCCCAAATCTTCCAAATATACACTTTCCACACTTTATTTAACTAGATTTCCACACACAGTGCCCCCACCTTGCTTCCTCCAGCCACAAAAGCACACACTCTCACTTAATATCACACACTTTCTGAGTAGCACTGCACACATTTGTGCTTACAAGCACAAAAAGAAGACGTGTTTCCCCAATCCACTTCCCTCCATTTCCTGCCGTTCCTTTACTTCACCCATGATAAGCAAAATTCCCCTGAGACCACCCACCCCTTGACTCATTATTTTGGCGCCCATGATTGTTAACTCTTTCCTGTCCCTCGAAAAAACAAAGGCGCTGTACAAAGAGTCAACTTTACAATGACGACAATAGGGTTACGAATCTGTTTAATGTTTTTTAAAACCACCCTTGTTGATTTTTATTTATTTTTTTGGTAAAGAGGACTCGAGGAGCAACCCCTAAGAAAAAAAAAACATCACAGTGGAGATCTTTGTAATACTGTCATGCATATTAATGTAAGTGAAAACAGTTGTCTCATTTATGACTTTGTATTTCTTCCAAGGAATTTAGGAGATACATTATTATACTTAAATGTGATGGGCTTTTTTGCATTAAGAATGTATATAAATATTACAGTCAAGCCAATTTAGTCAAAACATTCAGTTCCAATTAAAACAGTAAAATCTGTTAAACAAAACAAGACACACAAAGTATGACCTACATCAGTTAGCCAGAGATCGTTTTAACCCTATGTTTGGATAAATCTGTAGGGCGGGTGGGAATTATGGGCTCGCTTTGGGAGTGGGAGTACAGAAAGCTCTATTTTCGGTTGCTGTAGCCTGAGAAATAAACCACAGACTGGTCTGTGAGGGTCTGGGTCAGTGATACTTGAGCAAACCCATATCAGTGGAGAAAGAACATGTGCAGTTTGTGGTATGAGAAACACTGGTTCAAATTTTGTTGAAGTTGTGTATACATATAGTAAATGGAATTTCTAATGGAAACATTTACTTTTATGCCTGTTTCACAACAGCAGCCTAAGTCGCAACAGCCGGTTTATGTTGTGCTTTCGCACTGACAGTGTTTTTTGCTGAGTAACAAAATTCCAAGATATTTCTGGCTTACTACACGGAGTAGATTTTTAAAAATATTATTATTATTATGAATAATTGCCATACAATCTTAATATAATCGATAATGTAATCGATAATTAGATGTGGGTGATCAAATGATAAAAATTGTACTAATTTTTGGGTAAACTAACCATTCAAATTATCTATATTTTGTCAGATATACAAAAAAAAAGTGAAAATGATGTACACTTTATTATTACAACTTTAATGTAATTTAAATATATGTGTAATTACACATTTGTAATAATAATGGTTAAAATTATAATCAAGTGCTTTGCTTTAGTATTAGTTAACATGTCTAATTAAGTGTACTTCAACAAAAGATTACGAAAAACATTAATTTAAAATATATTTTTTAATGCAAAACTTAATAACTTTCAAAATAAAGGCGTATACAGTATAAATTGCTGACAGTTAGCGGTTTAAATGCAGTTAAGTGCAATTGTTTTACAATGTATGGCTATTACTGTCATTGTTGTTGTTGTTGTTGTTATTATTATTATTATATTCTAATTTGTTTGGCTTCTTAAAACAACAGTGTGAATGTAATTTTAGACTGAGACAGGATATCAAAATAAAAAGAGGGTTGAGTCAATTCACTGACTTTTTTCTGACTTAAGTTTTCTTAGTTAAGAACATGCGTCGGAGCTCTTAATTTTGAACTCTCAAAGATAACTGATAGATAATTAAAAAAAATTTCCAGTTCTTAATTTGTCTTTTTTTTTTTATATCACAATAAATATCGTATCGTGAGATTTTGATATTGTTGCATCCCTATTTAAATGTGATAAGAAAAACAGTTGTGATACTCTCTTTAAGCACACGTACTGTAAGTGGCCCTCTGTTTAATTCATATTATTTTGAAAGTACAGTTTAGATGTACTTTTAAAGGCAGGGTAGGTGATTTGGTTCAAAAACATTTTTTACTATGCTGGTTGAAAGTCTCTTCACATCCCGATAGCAATCAGATATGTGGTCTAAATTTATTTATGTATTTATATCGACCATAAAACATTTACCCAATTAAAATGTTCGGTCCAAACATTACGATAGGCTGCCCTGCCTGCATGTCAAAATATCTACAGTATTTGCATACCTTCAAAGCACCAGTACATATGTGACCCTGGTCTGGACCACAATACCAGTTTTAAGTAGCATGGGAATATTTGTAGCAATAGCCAAAAATACATTGTATAGGTCAAAATGATTGATTTTTCTTTTATGCCAAAAATCAATAGTATATTAAGTAAAGATCATGTTCCATGAAGATATTTTATAAATTTCCCACCATAAATATATCAAAACAATGAAGATCTTTGGAATACTCTCATGCATATTAATGTAAGTAAAAACAATTGTCTCATTTATGACTTCGTATTTCTTCCAAAGAATGTGACGGGCTTACTTTTTTGCATAAACAATGTATATAAATATTACAGTCAAGCCGGTTTAGTCAATCAAAACATTCAGTTCCAATTAAAACAGTAAAATCTGTTAAACAAAACAAGACACACAAAGTATGACCTACATTAGTTAGTCAGAGATTGTTTTAACCCTATGTTTGGATAAATAACATTGTATGGGTCAAAATAATAAATTTTCCTTTTATGCTAAAAATCATTAGTATATTAAGTAAAGATCATGGTTCATGAAGATATTTTATACTACAGGGCCGTTTAATGCTTGAATCTGATTGGCTGATGAACGTTCTAATGGTGTGCATTATTTTCAGGGAAACTCACGGTAAACATAGTTCCAAGCAGCTTTTGACCTTATTACATGTCTATATCACTTCGCCACACGATTTCAATTATTTCAAAGGTCCTTACAGCCCAAAACAGCAAGATAACCAAAACCCACAATGACACTGGCCAAACTAATAAATACAGTAAACAACAGGATAACAACGACAGATTATTTCCATGTTTTTTCCACAATATTACATTTTATTATGTACGGAAAGCACAAACTCTATTTCTCTAGCTCTCTCTCCCTCACAGATGCACAGACATACAGTTAGCACATGCGTTAGCATTCGCGCTAATGTTGTTAGCGCTGCTCTGACGATTAACAACTTAAAAACAACATGACAGTTCTCACACGCGAGGTAACAACGGCGTGGTCTTGAAGAAAATGAACTTAAAGTTTAACTGTCAGTAGAGACGATGCTGCCAGTCACCTTTGAGAGACACACAGACTTGAGAGAGGTAATTCATGCACTTAATCTCTCTCTCCCTCTCTCTTGCAGTCTGTCTGCCTGTCTGTCGGTCTGTCTAAACTTCATTATTAACTGCATTAGTTTGCTATCAACGGCTCAAGCGTCATTACTAGGTCTAAAATGACATTTTGGAACTAGCAACGAAGCTGTTGGATGAGCTGCGTAAGAAATTAATCCTACTCACAGTACCTTTTTAAGGACAAAAACAGGACGAATGTCTTGAAATATAATCGATGTCTAATCGATGTCTTGAGGGTTTGTTAACTGTAGTATAGGCGGAATAATTGACTTTGGGCCGTAGAATTCTACAAAAATAATGCATCACCACCTCGGGTGTGCATTATTTTCTAAGAAATCTACGGTCTGTCGTCAATTATTCCTTACTTATAAATTTCCCACCATAAATATATCAAAACGTAATTTTTTATTAGTAATATGCATTGCTAAGAACTTCATTTGGACAACTTTAAAGGCGAATTTCTCAATATTTAGATTTTTTTTGCACCCTCAGATTCCAGATATTCAAATAGTTGTATCTTGTTCAAATATTGTTCTAACAAACCATGCATCAATGGAAAGCTTATTTATTCATAAAACTCAATTTCAAAAATTGGACCTTATGAATGACCGGTTTTGTGGTCCAGGGTCACATATATGGTTTACTAAAGAACCAGCAAAGTTTTTAATGAAGGTATCAGACAGTAAAAATCTCTTTTTAGTTTTAACACTGCATTTATTTTAAAGAGAAAATCACTGAGTTGAGCAGATGTTTCTCTAACTGCAAAACTAGCAACCAAATCACAGTCACAAAACTGTTTCGGAAACGGCTGAATTTATGGCTCCAGAGCACCATACAAAACATCTGTCATATCTCAGATTATCATTTTCCTTTGGAAGGGCGTTAATCAGTGCAAGAGGATACCACAGAAATGAAAACTAAATTGCCAATGGGTTTGTGAAATCTGCAGACATTGTATTACAATTTACACTATAAAGAGTGAATTATCATGATTTATTACAGCAGTAAACCACTCCAGTTTTTGTATTACAGTGATTTTACAGATTTACAGGGTTTAGCTAATTAGCATGTTCCAGTTATCCCCTGCCCTATACTAGCCGAGTAACTTCCATTGAAATAAATGTGAATGCTAATAGAACTTTTTCTCCAGGTATTCTCCAGTACCATGATATACTTTGACAAATCTCTGACTAGCATTTAAATACAATACTTACTGTACCATCACACACCACAGTACTTTTTGTTCCACCCTTAATCATGTGTAAGAAAATTGTACAGCTGACCCTCTTGGTATAACTATGATGCATCTCTTAAAGAGAGTCTTTGTCACAGAGTAAACATGAGATCAGATGTACTAGCGCATGATGCAATTTACTTTAATTCATGCTTTCTGGACACACCTCTAAGAGTTCAGCCAAGGTTCAAACCCATTTGGGGTCATGAGGAAATACAGTATGAGGCAAAAGGGAAAATGTTGAACATAAACACACACAAAAAAAAAAAAAACAGTTAACAATAATAGTTGTTAAATATTTAATTTTGTAAGTCATTTGGACTGATTCTCTCTAGTTGAATGATCCTGCCAGCTAAGACTCAAATAATATGGTCATTCTATGTCTTATTAATACGAGAACAGACACATAAGTCTCCATCACAGCCATTCCAGGAAAACATGATGTGTTTGAATTTTACATCATCGGAAGATCACACTTTTCCACTGCCTTCACCGGCCTGACAGGCACACAGCTTGTGTTTTTACAAAGGTTCTTTGTGCTACATCACTCAAAGCAATGGGAGAAACAGCTACCATCATGAGGCCTGACAGGAGGGAACATTATGACATAGACTAGGTTTGCACCAGGAATTAATACCAGTGTTTGACAGTAAAGCGAAATGCAGTAGGACAGGTTGTATACTGCTAAAGATAAGCTGGGCAGGATGTTTATTCTTTATTTATTACATTACATTTATTACAGCTTCAAAGCAGATTTGATACAAAGTTGGAGTTTTGTGGCTTAAGGTTAGTGTTAAGGCCTTCTCTAAATGTTAACAAACTAAATTAGCAGATATGCATTTTTTTTTTCTTCAGACTAAGCATATAAAAATTCTGATGATCATTTTTTCGGTTACATACACTTGCAATCAGAAATAGAACCCCTAAAGAGTTTTAAGGATTTATAAATAAAAATCTTTTCAAAGTGCAGGATTCTGCTTTGGATGGCTTCTTAATGAGTTTAGTGATACATAAAATCAACACAGAAAATGTATGATGTAGTATTTGTGTGTAACAGTATATTTTGTTAAGATCGCCATGTCACAATTATTCAACCCCTATATAATATTGTTGTTTTTAAAGCTTTCTGACAGTTTTTATGGCCTGAAGTGGTGCTGAAACATCATTAAGCCTTTGGGAACTCTATAACGATCCTTCATTTGCTTCAGCTGTGATGCATATATAAACCCCGACCATGAAGGTGTTCAAGGTGAGTTGCAATCATGGAAAAGACAAAGGAGCTTCTACAAAAGCTGAGAAAGGAGATTATTTCATCACTTCCGAAGGGTCTTGGGTATAAGAAGATTTCCAAAAGATTTAACATTCCAAGAGACACCATTGGGAGCATTATAAGGAAGTTTACAACTTATGGAACAGCTGCAAACCTGCCTGGCTGTGGAAGAAAGCTCAAAATTTCATCAAGGGCCCTTGCCAACTTAGTCAGGACAGCTAAGAAAAACCCCCGTGTGACTGCAAGACAGCTACAGGATGATATGATGAAGGCTGGTACAAGTGCTTCAGTGGCAACTATAAGACGTGCACTGAATAATCAAGGACTTAATGGCCGGACCCCAAGACGCACTCCACTCTTGAACTCAAGGAACATCAGGAGTCAACTAGAATATGCAGGAGGAATTTGGATAAAACTACAGAGTTCTGGGAGACAGTTCTATGGACTGATGAAACCAAACTGGAACTTTTCGGACATATGGACCAGCGGTATGTCTGGCGTGCAAAAGGTCAGGCTTATGACCAGAAGAATACCATCCCCACAGTCAAGCACGGAGGTGGGTCACTAATGATGTGGGGCTGTTTTCCTGCGGCAGGAAATGGCAATCTTGATTGTGTACCTGGCATCATGGATTCCCAGAAATACCAGGTCATTTTGAAGAAGAACGTGATGCCTTCTGTTGACAAATTAAATCTTGGTGATCATTGGATCTTCCAGCAAGACAATGATCCCAAGCACACCTCCAAATCAACCAAAGCTTGGTTGGGGATAAGATGCTGGAGTGTCCTGGAGTGGCCTTCTCAGTCACCAGATTTAAATCCAATTGAAAATCTTTGGTGGGATTTGAAGAAGGCAGTTGCAGCACGGAAGCCGTCAAACATCACTGAGTTAGAGGCTTTTGCACGTGAAGAATGGGCAAAGATTCCAATCGAGAGGTGTAAGAAGCTTGTCAGCACTTATCGAAAGTGCTTGTTAGAAGTTATAAAAACTAAAGGGCGCTCCACAAGGTACTGAAGCTGGGGGTTGAATAATACTGCACATGCTCATGTGTTACAAGACTAACAATTTTCATTTGAACTTCAAAGTTAAGTCAATTTATGTTGTCAAAATAACTCAAATATGTATCAATAAATATTTTTTGTTATTTCACGAGTTTTTTTTTCTCAGTTATTTTCATTATCTTTCATCAACATCACTATATTGTCTATTGAGGTGAGGGGGTTGAATATTTCTGATTGCAAGTGTATAAAAAGGCAGTTAAAACACATTAGTTTTGTTTCAAAACTTTGTTAGACACAAACCTGTCTCTTTCTTAAGATACAATCACATTAGCTCAAAACTCCAAATCATGCAGGTTCATATTTCATTCACCTGATATCCCCCACAAAATTTAGCAGAATAACAATGTGTGACTGCACCTTTAGGCAGCATTACAACTGTCATGGAATAATTCATGAGAGTTATTTACATAGACATACAAATAGCAGTTCACAGGGAAATTTGATTTGCAGCTTATTTTATTTTTTGATGTTAGCTAGGCTAAAGGCACTAATACTCTAGCAACTATAAAAACACATAACTTTAAAATCAACAATTTGTGAATATCACTGAACTTTTTTTAACAGATGTTCTCGGTATTAAATGAAATATAAATTATAATCAATTACTCCCACCCCATCCACCATTTTTACAGAGCTTGTCACAAAGATGGCGTTGTTGTTCTCAAGATGGCGGCGCGTGCACACGCAGCGGCTTCTCTCTCTCCCGACCAAACAGTGTTTTCGTGTTTTTCGTCCTGTAAGTCGCAGTGTTTTTGTACGTCTTCGTCGCGTTTATCTGCCCTTAAGCGCGTTTATAGCCGAACATTTTTGCTCGACATCGGCAGAAACAAAGTTTTTAAGTTGAACTCTGTGGACACTGACAAGCTGAATGATCTGGGTCTGCTCCGGAGGCCTACTCAATCACCGACCCCCACTCCTGCACCTCGCCCACAATGGAGGCGCCTCAAGCGGTGTGAGAGGAAGCAGAAGAGGGGTAAGCGCGGAGGTATCCGAGCTAGGCTAGCGGCTATCCCACACAAACCCGCTATCCCTTCCATCGTTCTGGCCAACGTACGCTCATTAGACAACAAACTGGACTACATCCGACTACTACGTTCATCTCAAAGGAATGTAAAGGACTGTTGTGTTTTTGTGTTCACAGAAACATGGCTCAGCGACAGTGTCCCGGACCGCGCCATTCAGCTCAACCAGCTGACATGCTATCGGGCCGACAGGGTTGTCGTCACGGGGGGTAAGACCCGCGGTGGCGGACTTTGTGTTTATATCAGTGACGCTTGGTGCCGCGATGCTGTTGTAGTCTGCAAATACTGCTCACCAGTGCTGGAATTTATGGTTATTAAGTGCCGGCCGTTCTACCTACCGAGGGAATATACAGCTATACTGCTGTGTGCTGTGTACATCCCTCCCACCTCCAACAACTACAGGAGCGAGGCACTATATGAACTATATCAGCACATCAGTGAGCAGCAAACAGCCCACCCCGATGCTTTTCTCATCGTGGCTGGGGATTTCAATCATGCAGACTTAAAGAGTGTGTTTCCAAAAATACAGCAACACATTGACTTTCCAACACAGGGAAATAACACACTGGACCTTGTTTACACCACCCAGAGAGGAGCTTACAAAGCTTTCCCCCTCCCCCACCTCGGCACCTCTGATCACATCACTGTTATGCTAATGCCCTCTTACAGACCGCTTGTTAAAGTCACCAAACCGGTTCGTAAGCAGATACAAGTGTGGCCAGAGGGGTCTTCAGAGGTTTTACAGGACTGCTTTAACACCACAGACTGGAATAGGTTTAAACAGGCTGCCACTTACAACAACACCACTGACCTCCAGGAGTACACTGAGACTGTTACAGCCTACATTAACAAATGCACTGAGGATGTAACAGTCACCAAAACCATCACTGTCCGTGCCAACCAAAAGCCATGGATGACAGAGGAGGTCTACAGGCTACTGAAAGCTCGGAACGCTGCCTTCAGAGTTGGAGACGAGGCGAGCCTGAAGACAGCTAGGGCCAACCTTTCCCGTGGCATCAGAGAGGCTAAAAGACAGTACTCCAGAGGAATATCTCGTCGCTTCAATGACAGCAGAGACTAGGGCTGCACGATTAATCGCACGATGTTGTGAGGTGCGTTTAGTCAATGAAGCCGGTACTTTGATTAGTAGTAAATCTCCATCACATGCGTTCAGCTGCGTTCAGCTGGAGCGTTCAGAGGCGTAAATCACTGACAAGCTACGCCAAATCGCGCTCAAAATCGAATGCGATTTTGAACGCGATTTGGCGTAGCTTGTCAGTGATCTACATCTCTGTGTATTAATTGCCGCTCCAGCTGAACGCACGTGATGGAGATTTACTACTAATCAAAGTACCGGCTTCATTGACTAAACGCGCCTCACAACATCGTTCAATTAATCGTGCAGCCCTAGCAGAGACACACGGAGCCTGTGGCGGGGCATACAGACCATCACGGATTACAAGCCCCCACCACAGACCTGTGACAGCACCATCTCCCTGCTGAACGAGCTGAACACCTTCTTCGCTCGCTTTGAAGTGCAAAACTGCACCACAGCACAGAAGACCCCACCCCCTCCTGGTGACCAGGTGATGACTTTGTCCCCGGACAGTGTGAGGAGATCCCTCAGCAGGATCAACACTCGCAAAGCTCCGGGTTCTGACAACATTCCTGGTATGGAAAAGGAAAACTGTAACTGTTAACACTATAATCCCACAACAGCTCACACAAAAACTGATCCAGCTGGGGCTCAACACCTCACTGTGTAACTGGCTGTTGGATTTCCTCACAGGAAGACCACAAGCAGTACGGGTCGCCGTTAACACATCCAGCACTATCATTCTGAACACGGGGGCACCTCAGGGATGTGTGCTGAGCCCCCTCCTCTTCACTCTGCTGACCCACGACTGCACTCCGTCACACAGCTCCAACCTCTTCATTAAGTTTGCGGATGACACGACTGTGGTGGGTCTCATTAGCAACAGGGATGAGACAAACTACAGAAGTGAGGTGAGCCGCCTGGCCACGTGGTGCGGAGACAACAATCTCTCTCTGAATGTGGCGAAGACGAAAGAGATTGTTGTTGACTTCAGGAGAGTGCACACTCAGCATGCTCCTCTGACCATCAACGGTGCGTCTGTGGAGAGAGTGAGCAGCACCAAGTTTCTGGGTGTGCACATCACTGAGGATCTCTCCTGGACAAACAACACCACTGCACTGGCCAAGAAAGCACAGCAGCGTCTCTACTTCCTCCGCAAACTAAGAAGAGCAAGGGCACCAGCCCCCATAATGTACACATTCTACCGAGGAACCATCGAAAGCATCCTGTCTAGCTGCATCACTGTGTGGTTTGGAGCCTGCAATGCGTCCTGCCAAAAAACTCTTCAACGCATAGTCAGAGCAGCTGAGAGAATCATCGGTGTCCCTCTCCCCTCCCTCCAAGACATCTACAGCACACGTCTCACCAAAAAAGCCCTCTGCATAGCAGCCGATCCCACCCACCCAATGCAAAGCTTCTTCAGCCTGCTGCCATCAGGGAGGAGACTGCGGAGTCTCCAGGCCAGGACCAGCAGACTGAAGGACAGCTTCACCCATCAGGCTGCCAGGAAGCTCAACTCTCTCCCGGCTCTGCCCCCACTCCCCTCTTCTGCCCCACAACTTTCTGAACTCTGACACACACACACACACACACACACTGACCTGCACCAGTCACTTTGTGCAGCATTGGTCTGCCAACTACCTCACACTATTCATAGACAGTAACAAGACTGCTCTGACACTTTTACACTTTACAAGCTCTGTTGCACCTTTGTATTTAATGTTACTGTTTGTATTTAATGTTACTTGTATGCACCATGGGTCTGAGAGTAACGCAATTTCAATTCTCTGTATGTCCTGTACATGTGGCAGAATTGACAATAAAGTTGACTTTGACTTTGAAAGCATTGTGTGTGCAATTGTAGGAAAAGCCAAGGTGAATGTGAAAGCCAATTGGAAGTAAATTTGTTTATGAACCAGAAAACCTATACTTCTCAGCTAAAGCAGAGATCCTGCAAGAAATCTAATCCTGTCCAGATATAATATCTGAGATTGCAGTATTATTTTCTTGTCAAGTACCTTTGTGATTATTTGATGATTATTTACATTTACATTTAGCAGACGCTTTAATCCAAAGCGACTTACAAATGAGGACAATGGAAGCATTCAAAATCAACAAAAGAGCAATGCAAAGTCCAAGTCTCTTGATTAGCTTAATGCAGTATACGTAGCAAAAAAAAAAAAAAGAGCAAGCTATTGTTTTTTTTTGTTTGTTTGTTTACTAATTGTATAATAGAAGATATAAAAAGAATAGAGAAGGTTTTTAGCTTTTTTAAGAATAGAAATTTAATAGAGTGCAAGAGTTACAGGGTGAAATAAAGACGGAAGAGATGTGTTTTTAGCCAATTCTTGAAGATAACTAAGGACCCAGCTGCTCGAATTAAATTGGGTAGGTCATTCCACCAAGAGGGAACATTTAAGGTAAAAGTCTGTGAAAGTGATTTTGTGCCACTTTGGAATGGCACAATAATATGCCTTTCACTTGCAGAACGCAAGCTTCTAGAAGGCGCATAAGCCTGAAGTACTGAATTTGGGTAAAGTGGTGGAGAGCCAGTGGTGGTTTTGTAAGCAAACATTAATGCCTTTAAATTTTTGCGACCAGCTATTGGTAGCCAGTGCAAATTCATGAAGAGAGGTGTGACGTGCGTTCTTTTTGGCTCGTTGAAAATTAATCTTGCAGCCGTATTCTGGATCAATTGTAAAGGTTTGATAGAACTGGCTGGAAGACCTGCCAAGAGAGCATTGCAATAGTCCAGCCTGGACAGAACAAGAGATTGAACAAGGAGTTGTGAAGCATGATCCCAAAAGAAAGGGCCTGATTTTCCTGATGTTGAATAAAGCAAATCTGCAGGACCAGGCAGTTTTAGCAATGTGGTCTGAGAAAGTCAGCTGATCATCAATCACAACTCCAAGGTTTCTGGCTATTTTTGAAGGAGTTATGGTTGATGTGCCTAACTGAATGGTACAACTGTGATGAAACAATAGGTTTGATGGAAACACAAGCAGTTCTGTCTTGGCAAGGTTTAGTTAAAGGTGATGGTCCTTCATCCAGCAAGAAATGTCTTGAGATGCGAGCAGCTATCATCGGATCATCAGGGTGGAATGAGAGGTAGAGTTGAGTGTCATCAGCATAGCAGTGATATGAAAAGCCATGTTTTTGAATGACAGAACCTAGTGATGCCATGTAGACAGAGAAAAGAAGTGGACCAAGAACAGAGCCCTGAGGCACTTCAGTAGTTAGAAGTTGCGACTTGGACACCTCACCTCTCCAAGATACCTTGAAGGACCTATCTGAGAGGTAAGACTCAAACCACTGGAGTGCAGTTCCTGAGATGCCCTTTGCCAATAATGTTGACAGGAGGATCTGGTGGTTAGCCGTGTCAAAAGCAACAGACATTATTTTCTAATAAAGAGCTGCTAGGGTATTATGGGTGGTTGCTAGGGTGTTGCCATATGGTTGCTAGAGTGTTTTGGGTGATCTTCAGTAATGTCCACATGCAGACATTCCCATCTCTGTTAATAACAGAAACTGTTACTATAACTACTAGAACTATATATGGATGCTTGCTCATGGTCCTTATGCCACCCCCTTGTTACCGTATTTTCATTTTCTACATCCCCTGAATTTGAGAGATTTTAGATTTTCAATAATTACACAAAGATGTTGTTATATTGATATATTGTATAACATCAGAAGATTTTCAAGTACAGAGCAAAACTCATATGGAGTACCTATATGGTCTTTTTTTACTTTTAACATCCCCTGGTCACCATACACTTTCAATAAAAGAGCAGCATCAACATTCTTTAAAACACCTCTTTTCGCGTTTCACTGAAGAAAGATTTGGAATGACATGAAGGTGAATTACACAATTTACATTTAAACTTCTATATATGTCAATTACATGACAGGTGTTCTTGTAATGCATTTGTGGCAGTGTACACTAACTGTAACAGTGTTAAATAGCACTATTGTTGGTTTACTAAAGTATTACATAAGATATGTGTCCCATAGTCCAGCCTACTTTCTTACATCTTCAGTTACACTGTGTTCTCTTTACTTCTTCCACAACACGCTCAAGCAGAGGGGATTCCAAGTTTTCTAAGTGTGATGGTATGTGGGATTTTCCTTTTGATTTTCTCAAATGGTCCTGCTTTCTGCAGTAATGTGACTCTGTGAAGCTCTTCTTTTCTCTTTAGATTATTCAACTTGGTTAAAGTCATACATAGAAGTGCTTTCTCTCATGAGAATGACCTTCCATGTGTTTCCTGTCAGTCATCATTCACTCTGTCTCTTCCTCTCACTCATATGTAAACTTGCCATTAAAAATGAACAGACTGATGCTTTCCATGTACACTAGCACAAATCAAAGGTTTGGGCACACCTTCTCATTTTTAATGACTTTTGTCTACATTTTAAGTAATAGCATGACTTTGATAGTAACAATGGAAGCACAAATGGAAGTATGTGAATTCTTATGCATGTACTGTACCTTTTCACAAACATAAGTATGTAGATATATAGAATTATAAAAAAATAATGCACAACTGCCCATTGTTAAGTATTCCTTGCGTAATTTCCATGCATAGGTTTTTTATTTATTTATAGACAAAATTTGTCTACAAAACATTATATATTTATTTATTTTTATCATATAGGCAAAATTTGTCTGCAAAACTAATTTTAGCCCTTTAAGCAAACGCAAAAGCCTTTAGATAAGGTTTTTCTGATCATAATGAGAAAAATATATTCAGATCTGTATGTGTGTACAAACATTCTGTGGAAAAGCATACCTCCTCATTTCACATCCCTTTTAATGACCTTAAGATGAACACCAAGGAAAGAGTTGAATGCTCTTTGATTACACTTGCAGAAGTAACAACCCAATGGCCACAAGCCACGTGAGGAACTTTAATGCCTGTGGTTAAGAGAAAAAATCAAAGCTCCTACTTTTCAAACAGAGGAAGATATTCTGCAGACAGCCCTTACTGCCTCTCTTTGTGGTCATTTGGGGTTAAAACAGTCTGAGTAGTCATTTTACCAGCACATGTCTATGTCTTATAGTGCATCTGCAGTCGCTCATTTCAGCCACCATGAACTAACTGAGATTTATGGTTACAGATAGTTTGGAGGACATATAAATCAAAATTAAATGATTATTGTAGCAGGGCTAACCAAAGCACACACATTCTTTAATTTCCTATAATAATAATAAAAAAAAATCTTTCATTTCATAGCAAGCTTTGCGATTTTGTTTAAAGTTGCTAAATACCAGGGGGTGTCCTCAAAGGGAGTCTCATAAATATCTCAAAGAGCAACAACCCTTAAACTGTTCAGAACTAAACAGTAAGGGCAAGACTTTATAAATAACTAAATGACATTTACAAATATTACTGAAACAAGCCTTAACAGGTCATTAAAGTACACTCATGCAGCCTTAATAGTCATAATAATAAATGTTACACTCTACTACTAGCCTATTCTCCAAAACATTTACATTGTTATTAATAATAGTATAGTTATTAAAAAGTGTAGTTATGTTACGAAATTAATTAAATAATTACCTACATGTCATTGTAAATACATATGAGTCATTGGGTTTCAATTTCTGACTATTTTCAAGTCCATAAGAGTCTACATGAACTCATATAGGCTATTAAATCAAACGTCTTGCGTTTTTC
Organism: Garra rufa; assembly: GCF_049309525.1. NCBI lineage: Eukaryota > Metazoa > Chordata > Actinopteri > Cypriniformes > Cyprinidae > Garra > Garra rufa. Next base: position 33,430,669 of record NC_133374.1, read on the forward strand.
ATTTGACGATTTTTACTGCAGGATCAAAAGGCAAAAAGTAATAGATACATTAACGAGACCATACCTCCATCCTCAAACACGTTTATCCGCGTGGCTCTTCTGTAGGCTATCCAAGAGGAGTACCGAGATGCGTCTCGCTGCTCCTCAGTCTGACAGCAGCTTCTCTCCACTTTCCGTTTCTTTAGTCAGCAACACCCAGAACTGCGAACACTTCAAAACACAAACGACAAAGGAAGAGAAACTGTGTGGTGTTGAGGAGGCGAATGAGCTGCGCGCACAACCATCAAATCGCGATCACTACTGTCAGTATTATAAAACTCCAAACCAGACAGTTGAGTCATTAACAATTAGGATAAACAAACTGGCTATCACAAAACCCAGTATTTTATCCGTTTAAACTTTTGGTTTGAATATTAATGATGTGAGCATAAGGCACGAGCGTTTTATACGTCATATGCGCGTTATCGCAAAAATACTGCA